>NW_027531026.1:5389892-5453045 GCF_008692635.1 Crocuta crocuta
TCCTATCAACATGATATACAAAATTAAGAGTCTATATGTGTTAATAATGCATTTGGCTACAAGTTTCCTAAAACCTAACTATAATAGTTTAAACAGAGTTTTTGTTTGTTTTTCCACATTGCAGAAAGTCCAGACCAACACTATTTTCTGTCTGCTCCATTGTCTTGGACACGTTGACTCTTCTTCTTGTTGCTTTATAGTGAATAAATGGCTATTGAAGCTAATGCATAAATGCTATTGCACATTCAAGCATCATTTCTACATTCTAGAAAGAAGTTTGGGGAAGAGTCAGACATCAAACCAGCCCTATCTATCCTTCTTTGTTATTAGAAGAAAGCTTTTCCAGAATCATGTTTACCAGAGCTGATTTCAAGCGGTGGCACCTCTTGCCTCAATGGAGGCTTGGAAATTTGGGAACATTGTTGTCTCAACTGTTTTAGACCAATCTTAGTTCATTACCTGGCTGTAAACATATGACTGATTGGAGCACAATTGTAGTTTTCTTCTTGTGGAAGAGGAAGACAAAGACTTACTTCTTGGACAACTTGAGTTATCTCTTAAATTTTTAAAAGAATCTTTTTTAAATTCAAAAATAATGTGAAACAAGGATAGCTTCTGAAATTATATTATGAACCCCAAGAGTTTTCATGTTTAAGGTAGAGAAAGTTAGCTTTAGGAAATATACATTTTTGACAATGGAATTTTGACAATTCCATTTAGTAATTCTTACATTCACTAAATGGCTTTGTTTGCCACTTTCCTCAGAATATGGAGGCTTAGATGAAGATTAAGTGCCAATGCTTTATTTCATATGTGCAAACTTAAGACAGGAGAGTTAGAAATAAGGGGAATAAGACAAGGAAAGGTTGTGAAAAGTAAGTGAAATTCTGTATTTATATGTGTGACAACAGCTTTATAATGAGCCATGCTGTTCGTTGGCAGGTACATTTTCTTGACATACTGTGTATTCCCCAATGTGCTGTACAGAATAATCCATATTAGGTGGTGTGGGAAAGATGATGACATTCATCTGTTGGGCTCCCTCCTGTCTTCTCTTTCCCATTGGTCAAAATTTTCACCACAGAGCATTAACTCTCTGTCACTTCCACGTGTCCTCCAGTTCCTTTGCATGCCAACCACTCTGGATGCAGAACATTCCAGATTCCATGTTCTAAGATGAGATATCCCATTCAAATCTAAAAGTAAAAGAAAATTGGGGCACTTAGGTGGCTCACTTGGTTAAGTGGCTGACTCTTGATTTTGGCTCAGGTCATGATCTCAGGGTTGTGAGACCAAGCCCTGCTTCGGGCTCTGTACTGACAGTGTGGAGCCTGCTTAAGATTCTCTCTCCCTCTCCCTCTGCCCTTCCCCCACTCACACTTGCTCTCTTTTTCTCTAAAAATAAATACACAAATAAATAAATATGATAAAATAAATAAAAATAAGAGTAGAGGGAAAGGATTAAAACTCTAGGCAAGCAGCTCATCTGCCTCACTGTGTGGCAGCTGACAAGGAGGTGGAACTTGACACTTATAGAGCAAATGATTGACTGGGTCCTGGTGGCAGCAGTGTGGGACAGGAAACAGACAGCCATGGGAATTTGAAAAAGATAATAAGAGTTTTGTCTGATACACTAAATTTGAGAACTGGTGACTTCAGAACTTAATTTACCTCTGGAGCATAGACGAACTCTAGGGCCAAAAGAGCCTCATATCAGATTGAGTTGCCCTGCAATTTCTGCAAGCTTCAAGGCATCATTATAAATTATATTATTTACAGAGAGTATATCATTCTGGCCAATAACAAGATGTTTGTTTTATCCATAATGGGACTTGAATCTGTGCTGTGCTATTGCTTATCCTTGTCACCTTGGGAAAGTCACTTTGCCACTCAGTCTCAGTTTTTTTTTTACCTAAAAAGGTGAAAGTATTAATACTGCTTTCACTTTAGGGTTTTTGAGAAGTTGGTATCTTATACAAAATACCTCCTTACATATAACTTTTTCCATTAACTTTCTTCTCCCTTCCTGAAGACCGTTTCTATATTTTCAGGAAGCCTTACTTGTCAGATGGATTCACACTTCAGCAGTCCTAATGGCCACATCAGATTGGGGATTTCTATGTTTTTTCCTGTCTGCTAGTCTGGACAGGACAGAATAGGCCACAGAACTCCCTAACCAATTCAACTTGCAGAAATGCAAATGACTGAGCACGTTTTGTTTTCCCTGGGGAAGAGGCTCAGGTAACTTATAAGGATGTTGAAATAACACCACACCCACCACTTTCCAGAGCAGCTAATTTAAAATCACTTGCAATCTGGGGGAATCTGTCTCCATATCTTCTTGTAAGAACCTACATCTAACTGTTTACTGAAAGGTTTCCTGAGAATAGGATTTTATCCAAGACTTGTGACAGTGGTAACTTAGAATGAGGCTACAGAGATCTAATTAAAAAGGTGATTTCCTAACATATGGAGCTCCTATGTGAAATCAGGAGAATGTGTGGTGCCGGGGGAGTTGCTGACCCTGTAAATTCTTATGACATTAGGTTTAAATCTTAACTGCTAAACACCTTTCAAATATTTAACTCTCCCCAAGTAAATGTTCTCCCTGCAAAGCTCTATTTGTTGACTTTTATCCCAGTTGGACTGACTTTGGGGACTGTATCACTGAGACCTGTGCATTAAGTGGTACATATGTTGAATAAACAGCCAGACAGCTACCAACTGTCAAGTTGCTTTACCAGAGTATAAAAAAAAGCACATATGCCATGTTGAAAAGCAAAGGAAAAACAAAGGTTTATAATAGATCTAGGAAATGGTTCAGGTAAAACACAACCACATGCTTATTTGCATGATTATTTTTCTTAACAGCATTAGAAATCTTTTGGAGGAGAAATCCTAATATTGAAATGATCTCAAATGTTGCATTAGATAGGATACTTCCTCATGTGGATCATAATTCATTAGTGAATTAATTAATTGAAAGAGGGGACAACCTGTGTTAATATAAGCAAAGGCTGGAGTGAGGAAACAGGTTTGATTTTGTCACACGCAGCAGATGGAAGTAAAGGGACAGGTTGTTCTTTACAGGTATGGATGAGACACCAGAACACACTAGCTTTTCTGGCAGGAAGATGGAAAGTATTTATAGTTTTCAGCCTTGTTGCCACCAGCCTTGCTCTGCAATGATAGTGTGGTAGAACAACATTGACTGTGTATCCCAGGTGGCCACCTGTTGAGCAGAAAGAATCCTGGTGACCAGCAATTGATTTGCATACAGCCACACTAGCCTTGTTATTTAAAAGAGTGTCTTAGTTACTATTTTGGAAGGGAAATGAAATTGTAAAATTCTTGTACTCCTAAGTATCAGTTCAGGTGTACTGGCGTCAGGTGCCAGGACTGAGCTACAAGCACAGAAAATGTATGGGTGGTAATATGCATTGAACATAAAGAGGAAAGGGCTAAAGAGAAGGGAAAGACTTCAGACTATGATGCAGGTCTGATATCTGTGAAAGGAGGCAGAGAGGAAAATTGGATGGAGAGAGTCTCTGAGAGCAGTGCTCCCCTGACAAGGTTGAGCCAGCCTTAGGAGGAGATGTAGAGGAGAGAATATCCATTAAGAGTCCTATACTGGAGGTGTCTGAATGGCTCAGTAGGTTAAGTGTCCATCTGACTCTTGATCTTAGTTTACATCGTGATCTCATTGTTCATGAGTTTGAGGTCCACATTGGGCTCTGCACTGATGGCTCAGAGCTTGGAATTCTGTCACTCCTTCTCTCTCTCCCTCTCCTGCTGTGCTCTTTCATTCCCTCCCTCAAACTAAATAAATAAGCTTTAAAAAAGAGAGAGAGAGTCTTATGATGGGCAAAAATGGCCAGATCTTGGAATTTCTCAGCTTCACCATCATTCGCCAGAACTGCCTGCAGAAAGTGTGTCTCATAATAAATACCAAGGTGAACTGCAGCAGAGGTTGTTGGCTGACAGCACCCCCGTGGCAGATATTCCCTGGAGAGGAAATCTGAGTGAGGTAGCTCTGTGGCTGGCCCAGTAGGCTTTCTAATGATGACACTGTACTAGAGTTCTAATAAGGAGTACCTTTTATATATTCACATTTGTAACAAAGGGCAAAGATTATTTGGCCCATGTAGATTCTCATATGAATTTATATGTATATAAATCCCCCAAACTTTGAAAACACTGTGGTGTTCTACTCACTTTCCTATTCTTTCTTGTTTGCTTGACTTGGGAGTAAAATGTACTAGAAAGTCAGGGAAAGAATTTCTGTACTAGACAGTCAGGTGGAAGAATATCATCAAATTTTAAGAAATCAAATATACTTTGCTGGTGCAATAATGAAAAGCCAGAGGGACCTAAATTCAGATTCTGTTTTGCCACTCGTTGACTTTAAGATCTTTTGTGTCTCATTTTTTTTCATAAAAAATAGCAAAAATAGTATCATATATTGTTCTTTGAAGAGTGATGTGTTGAGATTTCCTTGTGACAAAAGTTTCAGAGGCTTTTGTTCTTGGGTTAGTGTACTGTGTGATACTGTTACATACTCTATGAAATTTTATGCACAAATATATGAAAAAGTTGAGAAGAATCACAATTCAGAATCAATGAAGATAAATATGCAATTATTTATTGGGCCCTTACTTAGCTCCTAACACTGAGAGGGTAAATGTTGTTAAATTTTATCTGAAAATAATAGTCACTTATTTCAACATTTAGGTGTCCAGTTTCTATGGCTTAAGACAAGACAAATTTATTATCTTCCAGTTACATATGTCAGGAATTTGACACAGGTCTCACTGGGCTACAATCAAGGTGTTAGACTGGGCTGTTTTCCTTTCTGGATCCTCTAGAATTAGTCCATTTTTTGTCTTCCCAGGGTCTACAGGCTGCCCACATTCCTTGGCTCATGACCTCCTTCTCCTTTCCTTCATATTCAAAGCCAGAAATATTTCATTTATTTGACCATTCTGCGTTCATAGCTCTTTCTGATCACAGCTGGAAAAGTTTCACTGATTTGAAGGACCCATTTGATTAGATTGGACCTACCTGCCCTATCCAGGGTAATCTCCCCATACGGAAGCCTTTAGTTGAATCACATCTGCCAAGTCCCTTTTGCTACATAAACTCCCTTGTCCACATGGTCCAGGGATTAGGAAATGGACATCTTTTGGGGATGTCAAATAATTTGGTCAGCCTCTTGAAGCTGGACAAGGTAAGGAAAAGGTCTCTTTTCTAAAGCCATCAGAAAGGAAATTAATCATGGAAAAGTAACATCACACCCAACCTACCCGAGTTTACTTTTTACTGGCTGGCTAGCAAATGTCCTATTTAATTAATCTAGTTCCCAAAGCATCTCTTGGACGGACTACTCTGTTTCCCCTTTTTGTTTCTTTGGTCTTGCTTTTTCCAGGTTTGGAAAATGGCCTCTGTCGTTGGCTCTACCTTTTCAAATCCAGGATTTTTCTCAAGGTTCTGTTAATGACTCAGTTTCTTTCTGGAGACATTTCTACCTACTCTATCCCATCATGAATGCTTCCGACTGAGAATTCCAATTACATTGAAATCAGAGATTGGCAATTTAGCTCAAAATGTTTCATATTAGCAATAAGCCCCAACTCAAACAGTGTTAAACTTCTCAAGAACAGGGACAATCTGTTATATATCTTTTGTGTCTGACTCAGCCAATGCTAAACAGCCAGTGCCAAGTCTGTGCTAAATTAATACTGTGTTTATTGATAAATAGTCAACATTTAAAATATAAACACTTCTAGGAGCTGATTCCATCCTTTCAGTTATAACATTTCACTGTAGTTTATGTATAAAACTTGAGTAAGTTCTAAATTGAGATCTGATTAGTGGATTTAATGAGAAGACTATGTAGAGAGAGATATAACCACAAACAGAAACAGAGGATGTGGGCCTAGAAGGGAAGTGAGTGGGCTTTCTAGGAAGCCATGAGGAAGCCTGAAAGCATCAACAGTCAGGGGGGTAAATGGAGGCACCATTTGGTGTGACAAAGATAAGGAGAGAGGAGAGGAGCCAGTTTTACTGATTTTATAATTTTACCTTGACCAGATACATGTTTAACATACATCTTCATTCAAGGAGTCTATGATGTAAGAAATAAGGTAGTTGATATGATCTAATCTGGGACAAAAATGTATATTTCATTATAAAACAGATGGATTTTAGAAATTTTGTGAAGAAAAAGTGGTAAAATTTGGCACAGTTTGAATGTAGAATGGGAATATTGCATTGTGTGATTTCCTATTTTCCATTTGAAACCACAGTGAATATATAATGACCTTTCTTTTCTCTCTCATTCTGTCTTTTTATATACACACCCATTATCTGTTATTACTTTCTGTCAATTACGTTGCTAAAGTATTATGGACAATCTAAACTTCTATAGTTATGAAAAGAACAACTGTGTAAAAATGAAATTAAACATTCAATGACAGGTTTTTTTTTCTATATAGATTTTGAAAGAATAAATGTCATAGGATATAATAAATGTATTATACATTTATTCATTCACTAAATCCTCTACAATTTTTCTGAATCTAAATCATTAATATTATATGGATATAAGACTGAGATCCAGGACAGTTTAGTAGTAAAAGAAAGTTTATATTTTACTCTTCCTTCAATAGTTTTATGAAAAAAATTACTTTAACATGACTTTCAGTGAATAAGTAGAGAATAGCATTTACCTTTTTTTATGAAATTTCCTTAAAAAATTGAAGTGTGACTTATATCTCCCATTTTCACATACACTGGTACATAAGGCTTATTTTAGCAAACTCTCATCTTCCTATAACTAAATAAGTTAGAGAAATTATGTTACTCAGCATCACCAAAATGATATATTCTCTAAGCGTTCTTAAAACAAGGGTTTTTAAAACAGCATTTATTTTGTCATGCTTTGTGATTCAATATATTGTGCTACTTTCTGAGTATACCAAGATACATAAATAGCACTTGCCTTGATGCACCAACCACAGATTCTGACTTTTAACATGTAAGCTATGTTTTAGCAATTTGATATAAAAATAAATGGGAGCTCATGTGGACTATAACAGAGAGGTTCATAGCATCAGGAAATAGAAGACATGCTTCACCCAGAATATGTTCATTTCTATTGCTTACACTCTTTGTTTATGTCAACAACTCAAGAACTTCCATGCTGTGTAGTTAAGTATGCATGTACTTTTCTGCTTGTCATTTGTTTTCATGTTTCTGTGCTTCAATCACAAAGTATTTTGAGCATATGGTTCTCAGGCATCAAATGATTTATGGCTATTGTTAGGAGGTCCACCATGAGACCAGGTTTTGATAGTCTATTTGAACATCCTTAATAAAGCAAGGTATTTGGAAAAAAAACAAGTCTTTCTGGTGCCTCCTGTGACTACCTCCAGGAAAGGGTTGGTGGGCTGGTTGTCTGGAGTATACTGGGAAGTCCATGATTTTCAGAAATAATTCAGTGTGATATAAATTTATTACATCAGACGTAACCCAGATTTGAAGTAAATAGAGATATATTTTAATCAATACCTCACTTTGCTTCTCCTTTGGATGATTACTCTGTTATTTCTGGAGTTTAGTACAATGCTAATTACATATTGGGAGCCTCAACAAATGTTTATGAAACTAAGAAATAAATGATATATTATGGTCAATGAATGATCAATCTAAAGTAAACTATCCTGAGGGATAACTGGAATTTGTTAGGATGGTCTTTGAGGAAAACCTCTGACTGCTTTGGGGAAGGAAGCCATGCGTCAGAGGTCTGTTATCTTAGAAACAGTCTACCAGAAGTAGCCACTCATTTGAACTGACTCCAGTCATATTATTGAAGCTGTTTGTGTTTGTGGTGTGAACTCATGCTTCAGTCACACATTTCTTTACTACCCTTAATCATTCTAGAATATTTAAGACTTTTTCTCTAAAATGTATGGACTTAAAAAGTTAGATTCCTGGAAACATTTGTACTATAAAAGAATCTTCAGTAGAATCTGGTGTGTTTTAAAGGCAGAATTTCGACTAGATAAGAGACATCTGAGGCTCTGGATTTCATGAATACTTTTTGTATTATGCTTATTTGTCTCCAGAGGCAAAGAATCATGGCACAAAAACATAAAAAATAATTAGTTCCAGTGTTCTTACTGTGAGAGGGCTACTGCCACAGGAAATAGTTGTTGAGTCAGTAGTGGGTGACTGAAATCAAAATACAGATGGCACTGAGGTGTGCATTTTGGTTCCAAATGAAAGAATGTAGATGGTCTGCTCCAAGTTTGGTGGTGGTACATTGACTTGTAAATTTAAGTTAAACTGTAAGAGATGATACTATCCGGGCCCTTTCCAGTGGCTTCTCTAAGCCATAGGGATTTATCAGGTTTACATCTAGAAGTGTGGAGAAAGAAGAGTTTGATGTCTTGCAACAAAAAACATGTCAGAAGGTTGAAGTTGTAGTGACAGTAGTAGGAATCCTTAAAGTCAAGCGGGAGCTCCAGACAGAAAGGATGAGAGTGAAAATAAACATATATATTTTCAATAGTGACATGGCTGATGTCTTTCTCCCGTATTTACACAGTTTCTGGGCTTAGGTCTAATATGTCTTAATTCTCGAATTTCATTTATAAATGAAAATATTTAAACCTTCAATAATCGTTATCCACAAAAAGAAGATTTAGGACAAGGAAAAGCTAACTATAGGAATGACCTCAGGCATTTTTATTCTATCATTTTAATTTGAAATTAAACAAGTATATCAAAATAACATGTATGCACTGGGGAATGAAGACAACATGCTGTCTCAGAGGCCACCCTAGAACCCCTTCAGCTCCTTGAAATGCCCTTCTAGGATATATAATTAAGAGGGCATTTCCTGCCTCATAAAAATCTCCAAAATAGTCTTTATTGGCTGTGGTTATTTTGCCTTTATTGTTTTTTCCTTTCTGCTTGACAGTGGGTTTTGCACATTCTGAATCTGTGACCTAGTAATGCAATGAATCTGACTGCTCATCTTTCCAGGCTCATTCTGGTGAAGAAGAAGCCCACTCAGTTCTTCGGTAGTTTGAGAATTTACACTGCTGCAATATAACATTTTTGAGAACATAGAGACCTTTTTGCAGCTAATAAGATTCTTTGAAAATCGTTGGGGGCATTTCCATGGCTGTATTGATACATCTTATGCAGTAGGCCAGAATCAGGCAGAAGTATTCCATTTCAGTTCCCTCTCTTTCAGCTGCCCTCTGTACTCCCTTTGCTCCCCAAACAATAAACACTGAACATGGTATCGGAGTTTGAGACAGGAATGGTCGAACCACCTGGGAGTCTAAGTCTCCTCCATTCTTTTTTTGAAATAGGATCACAAAAACTGTGCTATTCCTGCTTGTTCCATTCAAGGACTGGGTTTCCTACTTCTGAGATAGTTTTACAGGCCATTTCCCTACATATTCAGCTGTCAACTATTGTTACTTTTTACAATCCAGAAGAATATGCTAATTGTACTGACACATAATGCAATATGCTTAAGAACATGCCACTCAAAAGTGTGGCTCTCAGGAGAATTCTACCTTCAAGAAACTTCATCTATAAGAAAATATCCCCTTTGAGATAAAGGCAATTCTTTTGTAATAACATTAGGGAAGGCTAAAATGTAACTTACAGCACACCACAACACACTATAGTGTGATTTAACTGTAGTATAAAAATATATAGATTTAGGCTGAATTTAAATAGATGGTTGAGAGGGAGAGAGAAAGAGAAAGAGAGAGAAGAGAGAGAGAGAGAGAGGAAAATGAAAATACCAGATGACTTCCAACTATAAAAAATTCTCTAAGAAATGACAGAATAGTTAATGCATAGACTTCAAAGAAAATTACTGTTTCGTACTATTGGGTATTAAACCTCTAATTTCTATAGAAATATCTAATTTTTCCACATATTAAGTCAAAGAACTAAAAATGTCTTCTCTGGATATTTTTATAATAATATTTTCTGTTATAAAAAAGGCATTGCCAGACACTACCATCTGCCGTGTAGACTGACAGTGTACAAATCTGATGTCTTTCTGTGACTTCCTATCTTATATAATTGGAGGTTTCAGCCCAAAATGATGTTTCATTTCCACCTAAGGACAACCAAGTTTAAGTTTTCCTGAAATATTTTAATCATTTCCCTGCTATGCGCTGATAAGACCAGGGCTCTCTATAGTTAAAGCTATAAATGTGTCTATTGAGAGGTGTTAAAAATTCTCTGAACTTCTGGCCATCATCCAGAATTCCATAATACCTTCTCAAATGAGACAGAAAACATAATGCATTACAATTTATAAATGTTTAATTGGTAGTACTTTATTTTGGAAATTTGAAATAGAATGTTGGTTATGTCAATATGGAGAAGGATTTTTTTTTTTTTGAGGGAAAGAGGTCTTTTGAACTGATTATGTAAAGATTTGAATACTTCTCTACCAAGCTTTAAAAAGAGTTCAAGGACACTAACAGGATTCTATTGACTCAGATGTGTGTGTGTGTGTGTGTGTGTGTTTATAGGAGTAAATGTAATCATCTCCGTGCCAGTCAATAAAAAGACAAAATTACTGAATAACTGCTTTAGTTATTTATTTAAAAAAATAACAGTTTTCAATAAAAGAGAAATCCTTGTAGTTAAAACCTGTTAATTGGAGATAATGTCTGTGTAACTGAACATTGTCAAAGGGTAATGACCTCCTGCTGCTAAACCCTGGAAAAATTGACTGGAAGCCAACACCATTTGTTTTCAAAGCAGGAGACATGGGTCCTTTGACATGATTCCATTAAAATGGCTTTATTTTTGTTGTACTACATAATAGAAGTTTTATCATTCTAGCCATATTATCAACATGCTTTCATTTTTCTATCTCCAAATATCTTTGCAGGTTGTGTTTTCACTGCTGTTAAATGTACCAGTTAGCACCTTTGCTGCTGCTGAGTGGCTGTTCTCATAGCAATACACTTAGTTCAGTTAATTCTGGGGGTTGCCAAGAAGTATTGAAAGGAGTTAGTATTCATTAAAGTATGCCACTCAATATAATAAATTATCAATGTTCTATAGTACATTGTAGCTGAGGAAATGGGCTGGTGATTAAAATAAAACCGTAGAAAGGGTCCTCCACTCCTTGTCCACAAACCTTTACGCAATCCATTTGACCAGGTCTGAAATTTCACTTGGCTAAGTTATAAAATTTTTCTTCCGGGTTGCTTGGGATTTCTTTCAGCAGGAATGAAAAAAATCTAAGAACTGGTTTTCTTATAGGATCAGATGTACATATTACCCTGAGGTGAGAAAAGAGGAAATCTTAGAGTATTAAGTAATACTGGAGAGCATCCATAATGTGAGGATTGGAGGTGCTTCGAACCAAGTCCACCTCTGTTTTCATGCACTTCAGAGACATCCTTGGTGTTGGTCACTAAGCCATTTGCATCATGGTTGTGTGGAATGGACAATTATAGTGATTTTCTTTCCATAGGGGCAAGCTTTCACTTGTATTTCTAAATTATCTGTGTTGGTATCCTATCCTTATCCCCAGTGATTTTTTTTCCCTAGTAGTTTTGAGTAAGCTGTTTTAGGACCCTGGCATTAATACAGATAAGTTTCATATGTTATTTATTTATTTATTTATTTATTTTCTTATGAGAGAAAGAAAGAGAGAGCATGCACAAGTGGGGAAGGGCAAAAGGAAAGGGTGAGAGAAAACCTTAAGCAAGCTCAATCCCCAGGGTGAGCCAATCCAAGGAATCAGTCTCAGGGCCATGAGATCATGACCTGAGCAGAAATCAAGAGTGGGATGCCTAACTTACTGAGCCACCCAGGCACCCCAATATCGATAATTTTTAAAATTGTAAAAGTGAATCTAATATGCAGAATTCTTCAAACTGGTTCTATGACTTGAGCGGTCTCAGGGTCATGCACATGGTGTTGAAACACCGTATGCTACCCCTCACTCCCACCCCCATGCACACCAAAGAGATTCTGATATAGTGAGTTTGGGGAGGTTGCCCAAGAATTTGCATTTTTAGTAAAGTCCCAGATGATGCTAATGCTGCACTAGAATGTGTGGTAAGTCATTTAAATGATGTCACTTTAGTGATTGCTTTATTCCTCATGGCTGTGAAAAAAAGTAAATGGAAAATTAAATACAATAAGGACAAACTAAGGGTGTAGTTAGGTTGGGTTCTTCCATTAAATGCCACTTTATTGCAGTTGTCACACTGTTTCTGATTCCTTTTAGGTTTTCTCTCCCTTTAGGTTACCTGGGATTTTTATTCCTGACACATAAAAATTTTAAAGCAACAATTTTATAACAATTACCTATTGAACATTTAGTACCAATGAGGACTCAATTTCAGTGTTGTATGCAAATTGTCTCTTTTAATCTTCACCAGTAAGCAAATGTTTTTATTATCATAATCCATAATTACTTTACTATAGGCACGTAGATGATAGGTGGTAGGGTTAGAATTGGAACACAAGCAAACTGACTGCGATCTTGAACTCTTGGTAATTTCTCTGTACTACTTCTGCATACCTAATGATTAAAAAATATATTTGGCCAACTTTGCGGTAAAAATATATCATTATTACTGAATTATTGCTGATGACAAAATAATAATAAAAATAGCTCCCATTTACTGGATACCCACCCTGGACCACACACTGTGTTAAGAACTATTAAAAACCAATTTGAGTGATGATATAATTAAATGGTGAAATTAGGATGTAAACTTAGCCCTGCTGGTAGATTTTGGAGTGCCTGACCCCAAAAGGAGCTCTTCAGGTTCCTAATCACATTCTTGTTTCTGGTCCAAAATTCTGAGGAAATTTAGCTACCTTCCCAACAAAATCTCTGTATAATTCCGTTGTAAATTTGCATTTTTGCCTAAGCGTGTCTGATATGGTTCCTGTTACAATGAAAAAACCTTGACTAAAGTGGTGGTCCTCCTGACTTGTGAATATGAGGTCCTGATACTTGGAAACTTGAAAAGTTAAACTGAGTTAATTAAGGTCACCCAACGTATGAACAACAGAACCAAATATAGGCATGACACTTAAGCTTGTTTTATTTCTGTANCTGCCTAAGCGTGTCTGATATGGTTCCTGTTACAATGAACTTGACTAAAGTGGTGGTCCTCCTGACTTGTGAATATGAGGTCCTGATACTTGGAAACTTGAAAAGTTAAACTGAGTTAATTAAGGTCACCCAATGTATGAACAACAGAACCAAATATAGGCATGACACTTAAGCTTGTTTTATTTCTGTACAACAATCTACTCCTCATTTCTGGCTTTGCACCTTTTCTTACATCACCTGCAAAAGGATGTGTGAGAAGATCACTGCATAGATCATAAATACTGAAAAATTGTTTCCACACAGCATTTCTGAGAGGTGGCCCAATTAGTCTTACGAGCAGATAGAGGGAAGTGTTGCTGCTAGTGTGTTTCAAGAGAGCCATGTAATAGCCCTCTGAGAGCCATTGTCCAGACCTCACAAGGTTGTGGTTGGAAATAAATGAGATAACAGATGCAAAGTGCCTGGTACATAAGAGACACATGACTCAATAAATGGTAGCTATTACTGGTATTCTCCTGATGGCCGCAGGAGCAGGGGAAGTGAGTAGGTGGGGAGAGCATATCCCTCTACTAATGACACAGAGGACTCCTGGGTTTCCAACATATCATTTCAGTCGTAGGAAAACATTGGTTTGTATGTAAAGGAAAATAAACATTTTTAAATCGAGTATCAGTCATTTTTACACTCTTTTGTTAATGGAGTTTGTCAAGCCATGTCAACAGGTTCAGTTCAATTACTTCTACATTCTGGATGCACATAGAGGCCCAGGCAACGTGCAGGTTCATTGTTGAATGAGACCTGTTTTCAGTAACTTAGTGTCAAGACACACTGTTAAAAATATCTGGAGGTGGGTCGGGGCCATATACATACTGCTCAGACCCAGAAGAGATATTTATTTTTCTACTTGTCTATCATTCTATCTATATTTATCCTTTTTCTCTCCTTCTCTGACTAAATTAACTTCCTACTTTTTTAAATTGAAAAACACCTATTTGGCCAAGTTGGGGGCACTACTCTATAAGATTCTAGGTGATATAGGTAAATTTAACATAAATCATATTACTTGACTGTTACTGCTTGTAGCACAATGCTCTGTTAGTTTCATTTGCCTGATAGTGAAGTCTTAGGAATTTTAAAGGTTAGACCTAATCATATTTTCTAACTTAGAGAATGTCTTCACTTACCAGATACACATATCCTATTGAAGTCAACAAGTGTATGTAAATCCAGCTAATAAGAGGCAATAGTTATGAAACATTTGTTTTTTACTTTTATTGTCTGTCCCCATTAATCTTGGTCATGCTCTTTCTTATCCCAGTGCTTAGTTTTGATATGTAACCTGTATATAAAAATATAGATGTAGACACCCAACTTAGAGAGGATGTTAAAACAGGACAAATGTAAAAAGTGCACCCATAAATCCAACTACTATTAAAGTTTTAGTGTACTCCACTCCAGTTTCATAGAAAACATTTAAGAATGTACTTAATAATCAGAGCCATGTAATTCTGCTTAAAAAATATCGATTTTAAGTATTTGCTTTATTCAACAATTAATCTTTTTTAACGTGGCTTTTTAAAAATGTTTTATTTATTTTTGAGAGAGAGAGAGAGAATGTGAGCAGAGGAGGGTCAGAGAAAGAGGGAGACTCAGAATCCAAAGAGAGGCTCGAGGCTCGAGGCTGTCAGTACAGAGCCCGACGTGGGGCTTGAGCCCACGAACTGTGAAGTTATGACCCGAGCCGAAGCCAGACGCTCAACCGACTGAGCCACCCAGGCGCCCCTAATGTGGCTTTTTTTTTAATTTTAGAGAGAGAGAGTGGGTGAGCAGAGGAAGGGGAGGGGAGAGAGAGAGAATCGTAAGCAGGTTCCCTGCTCAGCTTGGAGCCCATTGTGGGGCTTGACATGGGGCTCATCCTATGACCCTAGAATCATGACCTGAGCTGAAATCAAGAATCAAATGCTCAACTGAATGAGCCACTAGGTACCTCCAAACAATTAATATTTTAAAAACAGCCAGATATTTTATCCAGTGTATCTGTGATAATGTCCTAAAACATTCCCCTGATGTTAGACTTTGAGTTGCTTCTAATTATCCTTAGTGTATTATTGTATGTCTTCATATATTATTTATTTATTTATTTATTTATTTTTGAGAGAGAGAGGGAGTGAGAATGAGGAAAGGGCAGAGTGAGAACAAGGAAACGGCATGGGAGAGGAAGAGAAAGAATCCAAGGCAGGCTCCAGACTGTCAGTAGAGAGCCCACTGTGGGGCTCAAACTCACAAACTGTGAGATCATGACTTGAGCCTAAATCAAGAATTGGATGCTTAACCAACTGAGCCACCCAGGCACCCCAGGTGTCTTCATATATTTAATTCTTTGCATATTTTGACTGACTTTCTTAGACTAGATTCTTGGGCATGTGAAAACTTGGAGTACCTATGATAAGTTATTTGCCAAATTGCTTTCAAAAAGAGTGTACGAGTTTATGTTTGTCATCGGGAAAGAAGGGGCAGTGAATTCAGTATACTTTTACAGCATTTAGGGTGTTTATTTACTTATTTATTTTTGTGGTTTTGCATATCAAATGGTATTTGTTTTAATTTATTTTTTTTGGCTGTTAATTTGATTTTTTGGCTATTAGAATGAATATTTTCAAATCTGCATATTTGATAATTATCACCTATAAGTGATCATTATTTTGCTTTTCTTTATTTTTTATTTTTTAATTTTACAAATAGTTTATTGTCAAGTTGGTTTCCATATAACACCCAGTGCTCATCCACAAGTGCCCTCTCCATGCACATCTCTCCCCTCCCCCCCCCACATCCANTATTTTTGCTCTTGATTCTTTTGCTTTTGGGGACGTGTCCAGTAAGAAATTGCTGTGGTGGAAGCCAAGGAGGTTGTTTCCTGCTTTGCCCTCTAGGGTTTTGATGGTGTCCTGTCTCACAATCAGGTCCTTTATCCATTTTGAGTTTATTTTTGTGTATGGTGTGAGAAAATGATCTAGTTTCATTCTTCTGCATGTTGCTGTCAAGTTCTCCCAGCACCATCTGTCTTTTTTCTATTGGATACTCTTTCCTGCTTTTCAAAGATTAGTTGGCTGTATACTTTTGGGTCAAATTCTGAGTTCTCAATTCTATTCCATTGGTCTATGTGTCTGTCTTTGTGCCATACCATACTGTCTTGATGATGACAGCTTTGTAGTAGAGGCTAAAGTCTGGGATGGTGATACCTCCCATTTTGGTTTTATTCTTCAGTATTACTTTGGCTATTCGGGGTCTTTTGTGGTTCCATACAAATTAGGATAGTTTGTTCTAGTGTTGAGAAGTGTGCTGGTGCAATTTTGATTGGGATTGCATTGAATGTGTAGATTGCTTTGGGTAGTANNGGTTTTCGAGGTAGAGTATTATGTCGTCTGCAAAAAGTGGAAGTGTGACTTCTTCTTTGCCAATTCTGATGCCTTTGATTTCCTTTTGTTGTCTGATGGCTGATGATAGGACTTCCAGCACTATGTTAAACAACAGTGGTGAGAGTGGACATCCCTGTCGTTTTCCTGATCTCAGGGGGAAAGCTCTCAGTTTTTCCCCGTTGAGGATGATGTTAGCTGAGGGGTTCTCATAGATGGATTTTACGATGTTTAAGTAGGTTCCTTCTATCCCGACTTTCTTTAGGGTCTTTAAGAAGGGATGCTCTATTTTGTCCAATGCGTTTTCTGCATCTATCGACAAGATCATATGGTTTTTATCTTTTCTTTTGTTGATGTGATGTATCACATTGATTGATTTGTGCATATTGAACCAGCCCTGTAACCCAGGAATGAATCCCACTTGATCTTGGTGGATGATTCTTTTGATATGCTGCTGGATTCGATTTGCAAGGATCTTGTTGAGGATTTTTGCATCCGTATTCATCAAGGATATTGGCCTGTAGTTCTCTTTTTTTGCTGGATCTCTGTCTGGCTTGGGAATCAGAGTGATGCTGGCTTCATAAAATGAGTCCGGGAGTTTTCCTTCGATTTCTATTTTTTGGAATAGCTTGAGAAGAATTGGGATTAATTCTGTTTTAAATGTCTGGTAGAATTCCCCAGGGAAGCCATCAGGTCCAGGGCTCTTATTTGTTGGGAGATTTTTGATAACTGATTCGATTTCTTCACTAGTTATGGGTCTGTTCAGATTTTCTATCTCTTCCCGTGTGAATTTTGGTAGTGAGTGTGTGTTTAGGAATTTGTCCATTTCTTCTAAATTGTCTAGTTTGTTGGCATATAGTTTTTCGTAGTATTCCCAGATAATTCCTTGTATTTCTGAGGGGTTGGTTGTAATAAGTCCATTTTCATTCATAATTCTGTCTATTTGGGTGCTCTCTTTTCTTTTTGAGAAGCCTGGCTAGAGGTTTGTCAATTTTGTTTATTTTTTCAAAGAACCAACTCTTGGTTTCATTGATCTGTTCAATTGTTTCTTTGGTCTCTATGTTGTTTATTTCTGCTCTGATTTTTACTATTTCTCTTCTTCTACAGGGTTTAGGGGGTTCTTGTTGCTCTGCCTCTAGTTCCTTTAGGTAAGCTGTTAGATTTTGCACTTGCACTTTTTCTAATTTCTTGAAATAGGCCTGGAGTGCAATGTACTTTCCTGTTAGAACTGCCTTTGCTGCATCCCATAGATTTTGGATTGTTGTGTTTTCATTTTCATTTGTTTCCATATATTTTTAAACTTTTTCTCTAATTGCCTGATTGGCCCATTCATTCTTTAGTAGGGTGTTCTTTAACCTCTATGTTTTTAGAGTTTTTCCAGTCTTCTTCCTGTGATTGATTTCAAGTTTCATAGCATTGTAATCTGAAAATGTGCATGGTATGATGTCAATTCTTTCATTTTTATTTCAAAGCATAATGATCTGAAAGTGTTCATGGTATGATCTCAGTTCTTTTATATTTATTGAGGGCTGCTTTATGTCCCAGTATGTGATCTACCTTGGAGACTGTGCCATGTGCACTTGAGAAGAAAGTGAATTCCCTGGCCTCAGGATGTAGAGTTCTGAATATATCTCTCAGATCCATCTGGTCCAATGTGTCATTCAAGTCTATTGTTTCTTTAGTGATTTTCTGTCTGGTTGATCTATCCATTGCTGTACGTGGAGTATTAAATTCCCCTACTATTAGCACATTCTTATTTATAAGATTGTTTCTGTTTGTGATTGTTTTAAATATTTAGGTGCTCCCATAGTCGGTGCATAGACATTTATAATTGTTAGTTCTTCCTGATGGATAGACCCTGTAATTATTATATAATGCCCTTCTTTATCCCTTGTTACTATCTTTCCTTTAAAGTCCAGTTTGTCTGATATAAGTATAGCTACTGCAGCTTTCTTTTGCCTTCTAGTAGCATGATATATATTTCTCCATCCCCTTACTTTCAATCTCAAGGTGTCCTCCTGTGTAAAATGCATTTCTTGTAGACAGCAAATTGATGGATCTTGTTTTTTTATCCATTCTGCTATCCTGTGTCTTTTGATTGGGGCATTCAGCCCATTTACATTCAGTGTTACTATTATAGAAATATATGGGTTTAAAGTCATTGTGTCATTTGTGGGATTCATGCTTGTGGTAGTGTCTCTAGTATCTTGCGTTCCTTGCAACAATTCCCTCAGAAAGCCCCCCTCAGGATTTATGTAAGGCTGGTTTAGTGGTGACAAATTCTTACAATTTTTTTTATTTGGAAAGACTTTTATCTCTCCTATTTTGAATGACAGGCTTGCTGGATATAGGATTCTTGGCTGCATATTCTTCTGTTCATCACACTGAATTTCTCTTGCCATTCCTTTCTGGCCTGCCAAGTTTCAGTAGATAGGTCTGTCACCACTCTGATAGGTTTCCCTTTGTATGTTAGGGCCCTTTGCTCCCTAGCTGCTTTCAAAATTCTCTCTTTGTCCTTCTATTTTGCCAGTTCCACTATGTTATGTTGTGCAGAAGATTGATTCAAGTTACGTCTGAGGAGAGTTCTCTGTGACTCTTGAATGTCAACATCTACTTCCCTTCCCAGGTTGGGGTAGTTCTCTGCTATAATTTGTTCCAAGACTCCTTCAACACCTTTCCCTCTCTCTTCCTCTTCTGGGATTCCTATGATACGGATATTGTTGCATTTGACTGTATCACTGAGCTCTCGAACACTTCTTTCATGTTCCTGGATCAGTTTGTCTCTCTTCTTGTCAGCTTTTTGTTTTTCTTTAATGGTGTCTTCTAAATCACTTATTCTCTTTTCTGTCTCTTCAATCTGTGCATTGGACACTTCCAGTTTATTATGTATTTCATTTATCGCATTTTTTAATTCATCATGCCTATTTTTGTTGTCCATGTTGTTTGTAGCCATAGTTTCTTTGAGGTCCTCCATGCTTTTTGCAAGCCCGGTTATTAATTTTATGATTATTGTTTTAAATTCTTGTTCAGTTATGTTGCTTATATCTGTTTTGAGCAGTTCTCTAGCTGTCATTTCTTCTTGGAGTTTCTTTGGAGGAGAGTTCTTCCGTTTCATCATTTTGGTCAGCTTTCTATCTCTTTTCAATTTAAAAGATTGTTGTATACACATACCCTGCGAGTTCTGCTGTATTAGAGAGGGCTCTTTTGACTGTCCAGGGCCTGTCTGTAAAGGAAGTGTTCTTTGGATGGTGTCTCTTGGTTTCTCTTGTTGAGCATTTGGTTATTTTATTTCCCTACTGGTAGTGGTATTTGGGACTCTCCACCACGTGTAGTTTGGCTTGTTTCTTGAGGCAGCCCTCTTCTAGTTGATGTCTGCTCCTTCTGGGAGGGTCAGGATTCTCTTGAGGCCTCTCTCTGATGGCTTCAGGATAAACCCTTCCAGCAGCAGCAGCCTGACCCCAACCAACTCCTGCTGGCAGCCGTGGGGGAAACTTTCCCCGGGTGGAGAGGCGTGCTCGCAACCTGTTCGGCGCCTCCTTCCTTCCTGGCGGCGGCGGCGGTGTGTCCAGGGACCGGGTGGCATGAGGCGATGGTGGCACCGGCTCGGGCTCTAGCGGCCTCACCCGGCTCCGCTGCTGATCTCTCAGACCTGCGTCCACCCCACAGTCTGGAGCCCCCAGACGCCCTATTTTCCTTTTTTTAAAATTATCTGTTTCACCTCTTGTCAGTTTACTTGTTATGGTCTTAGTGACTGTCCTATCAGAAGTTTGAATGTTTTGTTTTATACATATAAAAATGTAATCGAGCTAGTAATTCAATGCCACATTTACTGAAAAGTCTCCTAGAAAGTTAAGATTTTTATTTTTTTATGTAAACATTTCAAATGTAACATTTGTTGGTATTTTCCTGTTTATTCTTTATAAATTCAAAGCATAAAATCATTTCTCTCTCAAAGCTTTAAATATTTAATATTATTTTAATTTTTCTTAACTTGATTTAAAAATATTACACTTTTTAATACATCTGGAATTTCTTTTAGCATATGGTGTGAGGTGAGCATATTTGACTTTTAATAAATTTCTTAATTTGATTTAAAAATATTACACTTTTTAATACATCTGGAATTTCTTTTAGCATATGGTGTGAGGTGAGCATATTTGACTTTTAATAAATTTCTTAATTTGATTTAAAAATATTACACTTTTTAATACATCTGGAATTTCTTTTAGCATATGGTGTGAGGTGAGCAAATTTGACTATGCTATGACCCAGATGCCTGATTTCCCTCACGAGCTGCCAAATGCCCAGTGAAAGAAGAATGCTCTTGTATGTTGTGTTCATCGAGCTAGTGTCTGTTACTTTTATTAAGTATGCCAGAATTTTTTACTAAGAAAACTATGCCCTAGTTAAAGGTTGCTTTCAAAAGCTGGATTAATTTTTTCAGATAAGAGTATAACTTAATAAATTATTATTTGGTATTCTTTTTGGTACCCTATTTACTACAAAGCACACCTTAGCAAAATGATGTAGGTGCTTTTTTGCTTTTTCAGAAGCACTTTATCCTGGAAATGTTAATATACTTTTTAAACTTCTAAGTGGACTTTGATGTCAGATCTGAATTTCAATTATGTTTTAGCATCTGATTGGCTAAATGATTTGCACAAACTTTTCAAACTTCTCAGCCTCTCTTTACTCTGTAGAAAGAGGAGATAGTAACTCCTAACTTATGCCACAATTGTAAGATTAAAAAAGAGAGAAACATGTAAAATGCCTAGGAGATTGCTTGATGCAACACATTTCTTATTTTCTTTCCATTTTTATATGGTAAAAGCTAATGGACATCTGATTTGGGGGAAGAGAAAAATACTCCTTTGTAAAACCCGCATGGCTAATATTTGAGAAATATGTTTTATTTAAATTTTGATTATACTTATTTCTGGTCTTTAGGGAATGTTAACAACATAATAAAATTTTACCACTAATTCTGGAGTCTTTGCATTTTTCCTCTGTTGAAGCATATTCTAAGAAAAGGTGACTCATTTTAAAACTTCCCTGGAGCAGAAATAATGGTAAGTGTTTGGACTTCAAAGGGTTTGTCTACTCAGATGTGGATGAGATACTGAGTAAAAGAAAATAGAAAGGAAAGAGACCAATAAGAATAGTAATTAAATACAGCATGTAGCCCAAATATATAATTATGATATTTGCCCTAAAGCATTTACCTTGGATTTCCTTTTAGTTATATATATGATATGGTCCCAGAAATATGAGAAGGCTCCTATAATAATTTACCCTGCTTGCCACCCATAACAGTTAACGCATTTAATATACCTGTATTATAACCCATATCTGTGGTTATTCCTTCATGAATTGATAGTCTACTAAACTTCTTTGCATTGTTCCTGATGATTACTGTTAGGATTCTCCATGAATCTTTTACAAAAAACCTAATGTCAGAAATTCAGTATTCCTATATTTAAAGATTGTACTATTTTTGCATCGGATTGTTGGTACTGTTCCCTAAAACTTTATCTAACTATAGGATCTTGGGCAAGTGTTTCACAGAGTGGGGATGAAAAGAGCATAAGTATGAAGTGTTTGAAAAATAATTATGCAAATAAGTTGATTTAGCTCAATCCTTCATAAAGCAGAGCCTGAGGTAAGGATGGGATACTATTATTTTATTTGGGAAGTGGAAGCCCACCAAAGAAGGAAAAACAGAAGTGGGGCAAGGAGTGCCTGAGAGGCTCAGCTGGGTAAGTATCTGACTCTTGATATCAGCTCAGGCCGTGATCTCACAGTTGTGAGTTCGAGTGCTGCATAGGGCACCACACAGCATGAAGCCTGCTTGGGATTCTCTCTTTCCCTCTCACTCTGATCCTCCCTCGCTTGTGTGCTCTCTCTCTCTCTAAATAAATAAACAAACTTGTAAAAGAAAACATAAATGAGGTGGGCGAAGCTGCAAAACAGTTTAATGCATTGTTTTCCAACATTGGTCACCATTGCATGAGTCACTAGGAGATACTGAAGGTTGCTTAGCAGGTGTGTTCATGCAGGACATAGAACGTCTCTTGAAATGTGGTGAGAATAAATCACACCTAGGAGAAGGAAAGGAGGAATTGGTCTCTGAAGCTCCCTTACCTCACATCATGTAAGTGGTCATATTCTGTGGAGAGTTTTTATCTTTACACTACTGACCCCTCAGTGCTGCTCAGGGAGAGACATCCTTTGTACTATAGAATGTTACTTTATCCAGGTCCAACAGTGGAGGAGTGATATGAATGGGGACCTGGCTAAGAGAGAAAGAAAAAGGTGGTCAAGAGAATCTGAGAATTCACAGGGTTTATTTCCTCAAATATAAGAGATAGAGGAAATAGCCAGTGTAGAACCATTGAAAGCTAACAATTGTCAGTTGATAAAGGTGATGTTGATATGCTATTATTTTTGTTATATGCAAAACAAAAAACTCCAAATTACAGTGGCTTAAATCACTAAGAACTTCATTTCCTCCTCATATCTCAGTGCAGTATGGGTTGAGGGAATCTAGGGTTGTTTCATCTGGTGGCTTTGCCATCCCTAGGATCTTAAGGACCTCAGCCCCAGTCCCGAAATTCTGTGTTTGACTGAGAGTTGAGGGAAGAGAATGAGAGCATAGAGGGATGTATGGAGAATTTGTGCCTTATTTGTGAAACATCAGGTGGCCCCACCTAACTGTAAGGAAGATTTAGAAATAAAATATTCCACTAATGTGCCCAGAATGGAAAAAGAAAACAAGGATTTTTGTACACTTAGTAGCCTTTGTCACATATCTTCACCATGGTATGTCAAGTTTTTACTGTATGTGAATATTCTATACTGAATAAATTTGACCTCTAATTTATTCAAATAATGCATTCATGACCCATTTTAATTGAATGCTACTCTTAAGCCATCTTCATCAAATTTTGCATATTTATAAAAGTAAATGTTCCTGCAACATCACCATCTTATTTCTGATTTTTCTTAGGAAAGAGTAATTAACCTGAGAATTATACTCTAGTTACCACCCAAAATCAGCTTTGGCTAGGGTGTTCAAATGATAATCTTCTCATATAATTACTGAATCAACCTTCCAGACTCATGGAATCTGGGCTTTCCAAACAAGAGTATTACATTTCCTTGCACGGACTCATAACCTTTGCAAGGCAATATAGTAAATTTTATATAAGCTCTACCTTAGCCTAAGCCTTTTCAGTCAGTGCACTCTTTGATTATTTCGTTCTTAACTTTTGTCTTAATGAGAAGTCTTAGGCTTTTTTTTCCCCTCAAGAGCAACTGGGAAAAAGTGCTGATCTGATTAACAATGTTCTCCTTAATCTCTTTCTCAACAGAATCCTGATACCACAACTGCTCACAAAACAATTGCCAAGTCTGAGATCAAACCATTAATTGAAATAGTCACAGAAGTGTTCACCATAAAAAGTATGCAAATCATGAGTATATTTACTGTGAGAATGCTTTGCAAAGACTTGTCTAACAGGTGGTATTGTTGTAGCCCTGAGTAGGAGTCAGTGGACAGACAGTAACCATATTGTCTTTTTGAATCAGAATGGTTATGAACTCAAAGCGAGTTATTTATTTTTTGTTTGTTTATTTATAATAAAAATTGACATGCCATATTGTATTAGTTTCAGGTGTACAAAATAGTGATGCAATATTTATATACATTGCAACATAGTCACTAAAATAAGTCTGATTACCATCTGTCACCATACAAAGTTATTACAATATTATTGACTATATTCTCCCTGTGTCTTATTTGTTTTATAACAAGGAACATTGTAGCCCTTAATCTTCATTAGCTGTTTTGCCCATTGGCCCAGCAATTATAGTTTGTTCTTTGTATCTTTGAGTCTTTCTGCTTTGTTGGTTTTGGTCTTTTTTAGATTCCACATTTAAGTGAAGTCATACAGTAATTGTCTTTTTCTGTCTGACTTATTTCTCTAGGTCCATCCCTGTTGTCACAAATGGCAAGGTTTCACATTTTATGGCTGAGTAATATTCCATTGTATATATGTATATATATACCACATCTTTATCCATTCATCTATAGATAGACATTTAGATTGTTTCCCTATCTTGACTGTTGCAAATAATGCTGCAATGAGCATAGGAGAGTATATGTCTTTTTGAATTAGGTCTTTTGCTTTCTTTGGATAAATATATAAAAGTAGAACTGCTGAATCATATGGTAGTTCTTTTTTTTTAGGTTTTTGAGGAATCCTAATTCCATTTTCCATAGTGATTGCATCAATTTACATTCTCACCAACAGTGCACAAGAGTTTTCTTTTCTCTATATCCTCAGTAACACTTGTTATTTCTTATCTTTTTGATAATAGCCATTCTGATAAGTGTGAGGTGATATCTCATTGTGGTTTGGACTTTCATTTCCTTGATGGTTAATGATGTTGAATATCATTTTGTGTGCCTGTGAAGGTGGGTTATTTATGACATGAATAAAATGGAGAGAGGAACTCATACCTGTGATGTCAGAGAGAACCAGCAAGATGCCCTCCTGATGCTCTGTGGCACCATAGTGCATGGCATGGGTAGCATACATGTTGTCAAAAAATCACTTTATAGTACTTGTAGAATATTTGGATGCAGCTCATATTAAAGTCTGTCCTACTGCGGGTATATATGCAGGAGTTCAGCGTAAATGCATTGATTTCCAAAAATCTGAGATTTGTCTTGCATATACCTTTTATCAATTGGGAAAATACTTCAAGTAATTGGATCTTAGTTTCTTTATTCTGTAACATGGAAATGTTAATCATGTATAATCATGTATGTCACGAAATATTAGAAAGAGAATATTACAAATAAGATAACATGTATGGGGGCACCTGAGTGGCTCAGTTGATCAATCATCTGACTCTTGATTTCTGCCCAGGTCATGATCTCATGGTTCATGGGTTCAAGCCTTGCATTGAACTCCACTGAGATTGTCTCTTTCCCTCTATGTCTGCCCCTCCCCCACTCAGGCATGTGCTCTCTCTGTCTGTGTTTCTCCCAAATAAACATTCAAAAAAAGGTAACATGTATGAAAGTGATGAGCATAGTGTCTAGCAAAGATAGTTTGCCTTAAAAATATTAAAATGGCATTTGTGGTTTGATCTTGTTCTTTTTGGCTGAAACTCTTGTTAGTGCTCCTTAAAATTATCTATTTATTCTGTCTGGCTTTCCTGAGGGTTGCTCTCAGGGATATCTTATTCATTCTTGGCATTAACATGCAGAAAAAACACCATACTCTATTTTGTTCTTGATCTGTTATTATAGGTTCAAACCCTACTCCTGGGCACATGTTTGTGTTTTTGAAAGTGTTCCTACCTCTAAATGATTTTTTTTCATGATTGTGACTGTATATTATACCTTGACCTCCCCTTAGTCCTGTGTCTTTGTAACTGCTAAATTCTAAAATTTCAGGTATAGCTTATCCTGCAAATCCTCTAACTGCCCTTCCCTTTTCTTAATTTGGCAAGAGAGATTGAAACAAAATAATGAGACCACGTGTAATAATGAAGCAAAAATTAATAAGAGAGAATGTAACCTAATCCTGAGCTACAGATGAGCAAGCTTTCTAATTCTTTTTTTTTTNTAACCGACTAAGCCACCCAGGCGCCCCTAATGTTAATTAATTTACTTTTTTGTTATTTTTAAATGATTTTATTTATTTCTGAGAGCGAGAGAGAGAGAGCACGTTAGCGGGGGAAGGTCAGAGAGAGAGGGAGATACAGAATCTGAAACAGGCTCCAGGCTCCGAACTAGCTGTCAGCACAGAATAGAGCCTGACACCGGACGGGAACCCACAAACCATGAGATCATGACCTGAGCGGAAGTTGGATGCTTAACCGACTGTTAATTTATTTTTGAGAGAGAGAGAGAGAGAAATAGAGAGAGAGAGAGTGAGAGAGAGGATGAGAGAGAACAGGGGAAGGCAAAGAGAGGGGACAGAAGATCCAAAGCGGGCTCCACACTGACAGCATAGCCTGATGTGGGGCTCAAACTCACCAACTCTGAGATCATGACCTGACGTGAAGTTGGTCGCTTAACTGACTGGGCCTCCCAGGCACTCAAGATGTCTAATTCTTAATCTGGTGTTAGATGCTGTTGATCAATAAAGACTCTGCGAGGGATATTTTGATGATTGCTTTGTAAGTAATACTCGTGCTGCTTTTTTCTCCTGATGAGTAAAGAAACAAAAATAGTTCTATGCTACAGTTTCATGAAGAATTTCAAGAGAAATTAAAAATAAGTTCTCATTCTTTCCTGTTTAGGTTCTAAATCATTTTACATTTAGCTCGGGAGAACCAGTTAGATTAGCCCCTTGGCCTCTGCCTAGCTGTGGGTAAATCGTGAAAATAGAACACTGTCATAGAAGATTCCAGACCTGGGTTCTCAAATTAGTGTTGTGTCTTAGCAAACCTTTATATCTCTATATTTCTCAGTTTTCTTGCTTAGCAAGCAAAGTAAGTAATAATTTCCTTACATCACTGGAATATTCTGAGAATCAGATAAAATGACGAATGTCATATCTTTTGGTAAAAGCAAAATATCATTTTTAAACAAATATAAAATGTTGCAAATAAGCCATGCTATTCCACTTGTCTTTTAGACAAACTCCAACACATTCAATTATAAATATCAATATAACAATTTCATAGAACTTAATATAAATAATAATTGTATGGAACATGCACATATACATTTTTTCCCATTGCAGTCATCAGTGACACTTTTCAAATTATCATCTTTGCACAACTTTAACTTACCGGTATGTCGTAATTCCTCACCAATGTGCTTGCTGTGGAAATGTACTTAAAGTAATTTGATGAAAAGCTTTGCTAATTCAATTATTGAATTTCATGCCTTATATTTAAAGTCTGTAAACAAAAATTATAGAAAAGTACTTAAGTTATTGCAGTATTTTAATACTGTGATTGAATAGCATTTGTATTTGAGATTGGTAGGCAGCATATTTAAGTGATGTGTTCATGAAAGTGAAATATTAAAAACAGCTTATGAAAATCTCCCATCTGGCAGTTACAATTGATCAGAAATCTACTCTTCAGCATTATTTTTGAAAATAGCATGAGTTTTTAATTAAAACTGTTCATTCAATTTATTAATGTAAGTAAAATCTCCCATATGATCAGGTTTAACTTGAGAAAGTGGTTTTCTAAAGCCCCCTTTATGGATTGAATGATACAATTTTCAATAAAGAATAGTTATAAAAGATGTCAGACATTTATTTGAGATCAATCTTTTTTTGTGTTCTCCTTAACTTCAGAATTGAACTGTGAACATAATTCTGTTTGCTTACAAATGTTTGATGAAGTCATGATCTTAAATCTCCTCTTATTTTAAATCTAAGCTAACTACAAAGGATCCAAGATAAAACTCTTTTATAAACTGTGCTAACTTTAGGTATATTTTATGTCACTTAATTTCAATAAAGCTGGCATAAGCAAGAAATAAGTAAAGTGTGAAGGTTAAAATTTCTTACTGAAAAATATAATATATAAAGTATTTTTATTTAGAAATTATCAAATGCTTTTTAGTAGCTTATTATAGCTACTATAGCTTATTGTTATATCATAAATAAATGCTTATTTAGTTACACAGTATTATTTCTGGTATGTTAATGTTAATTTCTCCCATTCAGGTGAAAATTTGAAATTCAGAGAAAATTTAATTATAACTGAATCCTCTAGATCCCAGAGCAGGAGATCTCAGGGAAAGATATGGACACTTAACTCTCCTTCTTCCCTGGTGGTATCTTTATCTTCATGGTGCTACAATGGTAGAAATTTCTGCAACCCATTTAGTAATGTGGTTGCAGCATACCCATTCACCAGAAATGGGAAATTAATGGGCTAAACTATTGACAGTCTTCTTGAATATATATACATAGTGAACGTGATCCATCGTAAACTTAGAATTAAGTTCAAAGCCATGAACTATATTTATTGCTGTTATTGAACTCTTAGTTTCATTTCATAAGACTTGGAATAAATATGCTCAGAGGATCTTTCAGGTTAGGCTTCACCTTATAAATAAATCTATAGTCATTAGACTCTCTGTCTTCTGTTGGTATTTTATATAAATATGGATATGCTCTCCTGATTATTTAATGCAGCACTAATAGTCATGTTCCTCAGCATGGAATTAGGGGAGGCTGAAAACTGGTTCCATCAGCATTTCACCTTGTGTCTCTGTGAACCCATGCACTCTAACTGGGCTGTTTTTCAGTCTATACCTGTAATTTGTATCTCTGTTTGTAACTCTGACTTATGCTTTTATTGTTTTACCAATAGCATTGCTCAAAATCATCTTATTTCTAGGAGCTTATTGAAGGGTTGTATTGCTATTGCTGTTTACGCCCTTTTTCTAAAAATAAGGTCTATGAACTCTGAAATATCTGCCGTTGGAAATAAATTCCAGAGTGTTTAGTTTTTAGGTATTTATTTACTATCACCCTGAGTTGTAACAAAAATAATTTATCAGAACTTATAAACTTGCATGTAAGATGCAATGAATTTTAAATTTGTAAATAAGCCAAGGGAAGGGGAAAATAAGAATAAAAAAGTAAAACTTAGCCAAGAGTGAAGTTGGTACATAAAAATATTTGCCCTCAAGTTCTGTACACTTGCTAGAGGTAGATCACAAATTTGACTCCAAGCTTGCTAGAAACCAATGAGAAAAGAGGTATGTGATTACTATCTCTAAGGTAAAAAGAAATTGGTTACTTTGAGGAAACATAATAACTGTTCATGAAACCATGATCATGAAACAAAATTTTATATATAAATTGTAAGAAAGAAAAGTTGAAAACATATTTATCATAGTGTGAGGAGTTTCACAGGTCTGTTTTGTGTAATATCCCTAAATATCAGGAGATGCTATCTGGCTGAAGTGTGATTACAATAGAAACCATTTTTATGGGAGAGAGGTAACTATACTATGTGATTCAGTCATGCTACACTTTAGTGGTCCTTCTGGTGCAAGGAGAGATTTCAGAATATCTATAGAAGTATAGAGCAACATAAGGTATATAAGGGCTCCAAAGCTTCAACTTAAGCCACTTTATAATACAACTACACTTCGGCTCATTCCCTTGATCCTTCTTAGAAACTAATGGCATTGTTGCTTCCTAGAACAAGATTTCTCATTCCTCAACAGCTTCAGCAAGGAAGTCTTGTAGCCAGGAGTAAGAAAGGCCCAGGTAGAGGAAGGCAGGACAACTTCTTACTCATTTCCATAACCCCAAGGCCTGTTTGTGAAATCCCTGGCACCTAACAGGCATCTAGTACTTGTTGCTTTGTATGGAAGCTTTTCATTTTCCAAGTTCTAAAGTTAACTCACTATTTTAATATAGACAAATAACTTTACTGTTGTAGAGGATAGTGATACTAACCTCAATGGAATGTTTCCAAAACAAGATAAATTAATGCATAGGAACATACTGGCTAATAAAAAGTGTTTAATAAATATTTGCTGAACCAAGAATTGAACTCTAAAACACTATACAATGTAAAAGTTGAGGTTAATGAATTCAAATAATATAAAAATATATTTTTCCCATGAGACTCAGTGTCAATATATTTTATTTGAAATGGAGATAAAAGATAATTTGAAGAGTTTTTTTCTCCTATTACATTAGTCTTCTTTCAAACAAATTGATAACTATTGATCTAAATTCTAGAATCAATGGATTTTATATTCTTGACAATACTCCTTAAATACTTCTATTACTCTGTATTGGTATTTTGACTGGTATTAGGTAGTAAGTTTAAGATGTTACTACCCAACCTAGCAGATTCTGAATAAGTTTTGTCAATTAATGACAATTAGTTGATTGATTGACAAACCCTGGGTTTCTAAATATAAATTTTCTAGCCTATTCTTGCTATCATATTTCATGTTGGTTATAAGTAATTTATCCTCTATATGTGAGCCTTCAATAAATTATTACATCTGCCAATGGTTAAGCAACACAGACCATTAGGGAAAACCTATTTGGGATTTGCTGAGTGTTATACCTATCTATTGGGCATTGATGGTGAAAATTGTCTTGTTAAGGCTTGTGAAAAGGCCTGTAATAAACAAACCTGCTTAATCTTCTTTAAAAAACACATTTTCCTCTATTAAACATGCTACCATTTTCTTCAATTATTATTGCCTTTGGAAATCCAAACATTTGCTCTTAAATTCTTTTGTACTATATAACTTAATGTTGAGGTATACATTTCCAAACTGGCCACAGTTTGTTTTACAATAACATTTTACATCAAGGGCCTGTTCATTGGCAGACCTTTCTGGATCATGAAGAGGCATGATCACAGATGTTCTGAAAACTACCCTTCATTACTAACTCTTTCTTTGCTCCCCTGTTTTATCTACTTGAACAGAAAACTCCTGTAGAACTGAAGAAAGAAAAGAATATTGCCATTTTGGAAATAATTTTAGTACCATACTTATATCTTTTAGGATACATATATGTGTATATATTTAATAATATCACACTGTATATTTGGGTGAACTTTCATCCAGGTGAAAGGCTAAGTTTTTTTTGCTGTTGTCCTTCACCTTGGTCTACCTTTCCTGCAGGATTTGGAATTTTTGATTTTACCCTTCAGCAATATATACCTGTTCTTCTAGTTCTTCTGTTCTTTTCTTATTATAGGCTTTTTTTTTCACCAGTCCTTACATTTTTAATTTTATTATCTAAAGTTATACAACGCATTTAGGGTGACTTGGGTGGTTCAGTCAGATAAGCATCCAACTCCAGATTTCCGCTTAGGTCATGTGATCTCACAATTGGTGAGGTTGAGCCCCGTGTCAGGCCCTGTGCTCTGTCAGTGCAGAGCCTGCTTGGAATTCTCTCTCTCCCTCTCTGTCTGCCCCTACCCCACTTGTGCTTTCTCTCTCTCTCTCTCTCTCTCTCTCAAAATAAATAAATAAATAAATAATATTTAAAAATAAAATTATGTAATGCATTTAAATATGATTTCCAATCTATTGCTTTACAGTCTGTGATTTAAGTTAACAGAATTCAAGTCAACTTATTATAACATAGAAATTATTCAGTCTTTTTATGGTTTTTTGACTTTATAATTTTAAGTTTTAGAATTTTACTTATTTATAACCTTGCCTGGTTGAAAAGTGATTGTTTAGATACTGAGTCCATTGGCTATTGTGGTGGTTATTAATTTGCCAGGTATTTCCAGCTTTTCATCTTTCAGGCATGTAAAGGTATATTAACCCCACCCCCAGTCCCCACTGTGGTTGTGAGGAAGAGAACATGGAACTAGTTCTGCCCAGTAAATTCTAAGCAAAAGTAATGTGTGTCACTTTTGGACCAAAATATTTCACTATCAGTATAGGATCTTCTAGAGCTACTGTATTCCCTGGTACAGTGGCTGACAACATTTAAGACTTTTTCTGTTCTGTATGACCGTAGGATCCTTGAGTCAGTTCAATACTCAGAGCCCTCTGCCCACCTACGATTGACATTTGTCATGAGCAAAAATAATCTTCCTATTTTAAGCCACTGAGCTTTTGGAATTGTTTGAAACCACAGCATAACCTAACCTGGATTCCTGAGCATGGGAGAAAACTCCCAGTTTTTCCCACAGTGAGAATGATACTAGCTGTGGATCTTTCATATATGGCTTTTATGATGTTGAGGTATGTCCCATCCATCCCTACTTTGTTGGGATGAGTTTTTTTTTTAATTAACAATGTATGCTGTATTTTGTCAAATGCTTTTTCTGCATCTATTGACAAGATCATATGGCTTTTATCCTTTCTTTTGTTAATGTGATATATGACATTGATTGATTTGTGAATATTGAACCAGGACTGTGGCCCAGGAATAAATCCCACTTGATCATGAAGAATAATTCTTTTAATGTATTATTGAATTTGATTTGCTAATACCGTGTTGAGAATTTTTGCATCCATGTTGATCAGAGGTATTGGCCTGTAATTCTCCATTTTAGTGGGGTCTTTGATTTTGGCATCAAGGTGGTGCCTTGTAGAATGAGTTTGGAAGTTTCCTTCCATTTCTATTCTTTGGAAAAGTTTGAGAAGAGTAGATATTGGCTCTTCTTAAGTGTCTAGTAGAATTCCCCTGGGAAGCCATCTGGCCCAGGATTCTTGTTTGTTATGAGATTTTGTATTATTGATTCAATTTCTTTGCTGGTTATGGGTCTGTTCAAGTTTTCTTTTTCTTCCTGTTTCAGTTTTGGTAATTTGTCAGTTTCTGGGAAGTTGTCCATTTTTTTCCAGACTGCCCACTTTGTTGGCATATAATGTTTCATACTATTCTCTTATGATTCCTTGTATTTCTGTAGTGTTGTTTGTGATCTCTCCTCTTTCGTTTGTGATTTTGTATATTTGAGTCTCTTCTTTTTTCTTTTTGATAACGCTGACTAGGGATTTATCAATTTTGTTCATTCTTTCAACAAACTGGCTCCTCTTAATTTTGTTGGTTCTACTGTGTTGTTTTGTGTTTTTTTCTTGATTCATTTATTTGTGCTCTAATATTGATTATTTCCACTCTTCTGCTGACTTTAGGCTTTATTTGCTATTCCTTTACTAGTTCTTTTAGGAGTAAGGTTAGGTTGTGTACATGGGGTCTTGCTTCTTGAGATAGGACTGACTTGCAATATGCTTCCCTCTTCAGATAGCCTTTGCTGCATCCCAGAGGTTTTGGACTATCATATTTTCATGTATTTTCGAGTGTTCCACGTGCACTCGAGAAAACTGAATGATGGAGGTAGTGCTTGGTTGCAACATTTTCTATATGGTACTAATAAAATTTTGGATAAGCAAACACTGCCAACTTTCCCAGAATCCTACATTTAAAATCTCTGTGTACCATTTCTCCATTTCTGTGTGCTTTTATATCTAGTAACATACACATGAACTTCTCTTCAGAGATCTTCCCTCTAATTATTGAAGCCACTTACTCTTAGGAGTAGTCAAACCAGTGATTGACTGGCTCTTGAAATCTCAGCTTTCTTACCTCCAGAGAGAACAACTTTGAGAAGAACTTCCACTTACAGTTCTCTGTTGGGATCAGTGTGAAGCTACTCTGTAAGATCTTGCTTGAGATCTCACCCATGCCTGACCACTTCTCCTTTAAATGCCCTGCTTTCTTGACTCCCTTATAATGTTCTCCTGAGAATTATTGCTTAATGAATCATCTGTGCCTCATGTTAGAATCTGTTTCTATGAAGCCTTACATAAGACTTGGAATGGAATATACATTATGTGGCTTCATAATAATGTTTAAGGAAAAATATTTGGCTAGATTTTAACTTATCATGTTAGGTAAAAAGCATCAAACTTTAGAATGTTATGTTTCAGCTTCAAACCATTTAAACCAGAATTCTCACCATGTTTAATATGCTGTATGTTACCAGATTAAAATGACACTGTTGCTTCATTTTCATTAGTATGGCATGATTTTTATATCATTATTGCATCATTTCTCCATTTTGGGTGTAGTCTTGAAATCATTCTGTTTGTTCATAGTTCTCAAACATGGTCAGAGCCCACAGAACATTATAAGATATACTTAGGGTCAGGACAAAGCTATGATCATGTAATACTGCAGAGCTTACTGTCCACACAAGGTGACATTTACCAACACCCTGTCCTTATTGTGCTCTCATAAACTGTTGGAACTGGCCATCAGTGACGGTTACATACGAAAGTAAAGGGCAACAACCCACCTTCTTTCTTCTGGTGATGCTTATTGGCTTGAACTGTTAAATGTTCTTAGCAAGATCTATCCTTTTTGGCCAACATATTTTGCACGCTATCCACTTTGGTATACACTTCTGACTTTGACTTTCTCTTTGTTCAGTTTAATAAGTTAAGTAAAATTATTGGGGCACATTAGTGGCTTAGTTGGTTAACCCTCTGACTTTGTTTCAGGTTATGATCTCACACTTGGCGAGTTAGAGCCTAATATTAGGCTCTGTCCTAAGAGCTCAGAGCCTGGATCCTGCTTCAGATTCTGTGCCTCCCCTTCTCTCTGCCCCTTCCCTGATCATGCTCTGTATCTCTCTCAAAAACATAAATAAATGAAAATAAACATTAAAATAATTTAATAAGTTAAGTGAAATTATATTGATACTTCATTACATGTTTGTTTAGAAAATGCAATGCTTTAGCAATTTATAAATGTGGAATTTGTTTTACTTATTTGTTATGTACTTTTAGGTCACATGAGGAAAAGCCAACTGAGAGCAAATTGTCCAAACTAAACTACTGACATGGTGAGGATCTCTTACTTCATCTTCTTCTAAGTTAATAGAATTCATGTAGAGAGATGAACTAAAAGCATAGCACCATTGGCATCCTTTGTTTGGATGTGTATCAGCTTTTGAAGGAATAATAGATCTCCTCTTTTGGGAAATGTCGCTTGTCATGAGGTAGAGATCTTTGAGATTTATTTTGTTGGTCAAGGAAGGAAGAAGCAGTGGAGAACTCACATACATTCTGGTAAATAAAGTCGAATGCACTTGAATTCAATTGCTCTTTACTGTTTTATCAGCTGTTCTATTTTTTCTCTTTACATTATTTCTTGAGATAATTTTCATTTATATGTGATGATGAAAACAAAAAGTTATAAGCAAATCTTTAGGTGTCGTAGATTCTACAGTGATGCAAGTGAAACCAATTTATACCTCTATACATTCTCTGTGCCTCTGAGATAAAACCATAGCTAGAAAATAATATGTAAGTGATAATAATATATCTTATCACAGTAAACATTTAGAAAATAGTATGCCACTATCTATTAAATTTTGATATATACATGCATCTTCTGACTTAGCCTCTTCACTTTTAGGAATTGGTTGAACACAAATATAGGTGATAATACATAAAGCACATATATAACAGGGTTTATTTTATCCTTGTTTATAATTGTAGAAGCCTGGAATTAATCTGAATATCTAAACATAGGTGAATGGTTATATAAGTTAAGATGAAATTATACTAGAGAATATTTTACAGCTATTAATATAAAGAAATTAAGGTAATACGACAGGATTTGTAAATGTAAAATAGTTCATGATATATAAAAGGGCAGTTGTAGAAAAAGGTGTATTGTATGAACCAGTTTCTCTTAAAAGAAAAAGAGCTATCTATATTGGTATGAGCATAGAGTCATACCTCAAAGAATGCACACTAAAATTTTAACATTTAACTCAGGGGCAGCATAGCTTGGGAAAGAGTGGGAGCTAATAACATTTTAATGCCTCTGTATTATTTAGCATGATGCAGCAAGTACACATTTCTTTTATAATTTTGAAAATGCTAAAGCATATAAAGTTTTTTTTGGACAAAAAATGAGGAATACAGATAAATAAATAAATATATCTGCCTCTATTATTTAAGAGGTTCTTTTATTATAATTCAACTTATTTTCTTCTAAGCATTTCTCTTTTTTTCCTGAGGTTTCTACTTCTTGCTTTTGATGCCAGATTTCTTTTGGGTATATATGTACAAAGACCCATTTCAGACTTTTTTATATGCAGCACCCACAAATGTAATGTGTGATGGGGGAAGGTAGAACTAGCTATGCATAGATAGCCAAATAGTACATCCCCCCTGCACCATGTCACTAGACAGAGGTCTCTCCTCTCCCCTATGAATCCACCTCCAAACAAAGGAAGAATTCATGGGTCCAAGTGGTTATTTCATAGGTATCATTAATGATCACGGACACTCTGGGTCTCTGCTTTCCTCTGGACATTCAAGAAGACTACAATTTCCCAAGCTTTTAAAGGAAGACATGGGATAAGACTTACTCTGGACAATGACATGTGAATCAAGGTACTATGCATTACTTCCAAGGGAACAAGTAATAAACTTTCTGCTGTTGTTTATTACCACAGCATAAACTATTGTACCTGACTGATCTCAGTCACTGTGCAAACACCAGCTGTTTGTGTAATACTTTGATCTTATGTACTAGTCAGAAGTTTTGCAAGCAGGAGACACAAAATTTTTAATTCTCTGTGAGATGTAACAAACTTTTACTTCTGTGAAATTTAAACTTTTACCCAATGGGCTTCACCATAAGATTGATCTAGGTTCATATCTTTCTTGGTAACACTGTACCAAACTACTCCACTTCTGTGGGCTATAGTTTTTTTCAATCATTAAATTGAAAGTATGCATACTTGTATCACATGGTTCTGTGAATTAAATGAAATAATGTGTGTAACACAGTGTTTTATACATAGTGTGTGTTCAAAGACTGTTAGCAACCTGTTTGGCATACCATTGTGAAAATATTCTAAGTGGACTTGAGGAAGTAGAGAGAAAGCATTAAGATAAAAGGAAGGGAGCTGTTATTGATGCTAGGAACTTTCAATCCCCCACATTTGGTTAGCTATGCTCTTTTAGATCCTGGAGCAATGTTGATAAAGTGTTTGTAAATCCTTTGGACTCTTAGGTGCTTGAGTACATGATAGTTATTCTATGATGGGAGAAATACTAAGGGTTTCTCTGACCTAACTCTAACCTACACATATTGACTGAGTTCTATTTAATTTTTTAATTTTAATTCCAATTTATTTAACTATATTACAATCCTCTTCTACTTTGAGCCCCTTTTTCACCATCATCTTACATTCACAGGGATTAGCCTCCAAGGTAAGCAAAGTATCATTGTCCTATCTTCTAACACTCCTTCTATTCTAAGACATCAACTTCCAAGGGGATCTGAAAAAATAGGGGAATTGGCACATGCACTACTGCTGGTGTGAAAGTCCCACACAGGAAATTTTATAGATAGAAACACATGGCAGGAAAACACTAGTGGTTATACTTGCTAAAAATTGGACTGGTTTATATATATCATTCATTCACATACCAGACTGGGGAACAATGGGAATAGAAGAACTACCACATCAATAAATTGAGCTGCTTACTAAATAAATCCATGGAGGCCATTGAGAGTTGGGATGGATGTGCTCAGTAATTTAATTTCTTTTTTTTAAGTTTTTTAATGTTTATCTATGGAGAGAGACAGATAGACTGAGCATGATTGGGGGAAGAGCAGAGAGAGAGAGAGAGAGAGAGAGTTTCTGAAGGAGGCTCCAGGCTCCAAGCTGTCAGCACAGAGCCAGAGTCGGGGCTCGAACTCACGAATTGTGAGATCATGACTTGAGCTGAAGTTGGATTTTTAACCGACTGAGCCACCCAGGTGCCTCTCAGTAATTTAATTTCTAGTTACTATGACACATTAAGACAGGCTGGGGCTATTCAAATTTACAAAGTTGTGATATGGTGGTTGATAAATAGTCTACTTTGAATGATTACTCTAGGATAATCCAAGTGTTTCCATTCTTTCCTACCAGAGATTGGTTTAGGAGTGGCCAATTGTTGCCATTGATATAAGACAGAGAATTTAGGAGACACTTCTGGCAACGTTTCCCTCACTCTCTGTCATAAGGAAAGACTCAAGAAGACATAATATCTTTCTACCTCTAACATTGTCAGATGCCTGGAGTTACTGCAGTCACTTTGTGATCATGAGGGTATCATTTTGAGGACAAATTTGAGCAACAGAGATCTTTCATGACTTAATTGAACCCTTGATTATACTGATCCTGGAATTTATTGTTAGAGACTTTTTTTATTGTTCAAGACATTTGAGGGATTTTTGAAAATTTGTGGTCTAGGACATTTAAATTAATACATCTGTAAGAAAGTTTACTTTGGTATAGAATTTATAATGATTCAATAATTCAATCAATATTTATTGAGTATGTGATATACACTTTGCAAAAGAGAGCTCACTATGAACACAGATTGTAATCTCTGCCCTCAGATTTTGTGATTGAATGTAAATAATTAAACAAATCTGCACCACAACACAGTGTTACATACAATTATGTGATGTCTGACATCACAAGAAGGCACCTGAACCAGTGTTCCACGATTGGAAAAGGTTTTCAATAGGATAAAACTTCCAATCTGCGATCAAAATGATTAAGAGATGTTTGCTAAGATGTCAGCCGAGAGGTGTTGGCTAAGGGACAGTAGTTAAGACTCTTTTTAATGACAAAGGACAAGAAGTTATTCACTGCTGTAATCACGAAGTCCAGTGGTAGTTTCAGGTCCATCGACATCCAGAAGCTCAAATCATGTCATCACAAACAACCTAAATAGTATGAACAACTGGAGGGATGAAGTTGTCATTTTAAAAGATGAGTTATGGGTATAAATTTCAAAGGCATGATCCAGGAGCTCAGTTTTAACATATTAATTTTGAGATACCAGTAATTTTTTTCAGATGGGGACCTTGATGGAATATTTAGATATATAAATCTAGAGTTCAGAGATATTATCTAGGTTATAGAAACACATTTTTGAGACATTAGTGTATGAATAGATAGTATTTAAAGCCATGAAGCTAGATAAGATTGTTGTAAATGTGAGAATAGATAGGAAAGAGAAAAGGTCCAATAAATGAACTTTGGGGATGACAGAATGCCAGGGTTGGGGAGAAAAGAGAAAATTAGTAAGGAATATGATAATAAACAGTCACATATGTAGGGTAAAAATCAGGAAACCCAGGATATATAAATATGAGAAGCAGAGAGAAGCAGAAAGCATTCCATAGGCCCTCCTTCCCCCACCAGCTTGTGTCTCTGCCTAAAATTTAGCCTTCTCTCCAGTGTCTGTGGATGCAACATATTCCTAGAAAGCCCTTCTTCCCTTTTCTATATCTTTCCGTCTTCTCTGATGTGGAAAAGAATAGTTTGAGCTAAATTTAGAGGTTTTACTTAATTTACCAGATAAAATTGAGAAGAGAAATGAACAATAACAGAAGAAAAATGAGCAGGTACTTACTGCTTCTATTTTCTTTTTCCTTAAGTCTTCAAACTCAAGTTCTATGGGTTGGCTGGGGAACTAAAGTCCCCCAAAGACAGTAAGTTATCATTCAGACCATAACCCTCCCACCTCATCTTTTTTATCCACTGGTGTCTCTGCCACCAAATAGTTTTATATTTGCTTATAAATATTAATATTCCTGTAAAGTTCACAGTCAGAACATCTGAAATAAAGGTGATTTTATATTTTCCCACTTTTACCATGACATAGCTATGTAACTAAACTCAGTACATAGAAGGATGTGAGAGATCATCAGTGAACAGAAGTCACTTAGATATCAGGAGAGCTGATGGTCATTAACAAGATTTCAAATGTGGGAGCAAGTAAGCTTTGAATTCAAACAGTTCGACTCAAGAACCCATATTCCCAACAAGTGCTTGAACTGCCTTGTGGACTCTTGTGAAGATGACACTGGTGAGAGTGATCTGACAACCTTAAAAGCACTCATATAGATACTATTACCTTATTTTCTTATTTCAGAGATCATCCTGGAACCTCTAGATACTGCTTATACTCTAGGTACCCATTAAAGACTCCTTTTTAAAGATTGTGTGTGTGTGTGTGTGTGTGTGTGTGTGTGTACGAGAGCCTGTGTATATGTGTAAAATATTGGTTGCTTTGGATTGATTTCGTGAGCCTACTTAGAAAGTGTTTTTCTTTTCTAAACACCCATTGGCCTTATTGTCACTAGATGGCAGAAATAGATCCTACTTCTGTGGGAAAATGAGAGTTCGTTTTGCATTGGGGAAGGGCACAGAAAAGCTTCCCACAGACAATGTTTATAGGCTTTCTTTATTTTGACATTTCTTCTGAATACATTAATGTTTTTGGAAATTCCCTGTTAGGTCCCCTGCAGGGGTATGCTGCAAAGTGATCTTGGCTTACACAGAAAAAGAATGGCTTGCATTATGCACTTTGCATTTCAGTTTATAATTTTAGAACCTAAAACTACTTTATTTAAGGTGGCGGGGGGGGGAGAGTGCAAAGGGAGGTAGAGTTAAATAGTAAGAAAAATCAAGACATTGTGTCCCATTATGAAAGCACTGCCACTGTAATATTTTCTCTGAGCCAGAGATGCCTTTATTATAATTCATTCTCTTTATGGTAAGGGGAATTGACTGTCAGGGTGTCAAATATCTTAAAATTCTCCATATGAATTTCTGTACTGAAGAAAGAATGTCTTTCTTTTTCTTTCTTTCTTTCTTTCTTTCTTTCTTTCTTTCTTTCTTTCTTTCTTTCTTTCTTTCTTCCTTTCTCTTTCTTTCTTTCTTTTCTAAATTAGTTAGTGCTTCAAAGTGCTATATGTATTTTAAAAGGCAAACTGCTGTTTTAGAGGCTAAGAACAATGGTTTCTTGACATCCAAACAATCATTGATTCTTAAATGCTTTTACCCATGGCAGTTATGACCTTTCTTAAAAATGCCTAAGGAAAAATGTTTTAATTCAAAGAAAGCGATTATACTCTGTCCAGGCTGAAATTATATATATATTTTTTGTTTTTGTTTTACAGGCTGAAACTATAGATTAAGATTATGCCATGTGCATATATTCCCCTGTATCTTTGAAAACACTTAAAATAATCTTTTATTTTAGAAGTTATTTTTATCACTCTCACAAAAAATGTTTAGCTTCATTAGGATTATATCTGGCCCATGAAAAGGAATTTGACCTTTTATTTACTTGCTTAAAATGCAACTTTAAATATAAATTTCGTTGTAGTTGAGGCTATGGGAATTCCAAAGCCATGGGAAGAAATGCTTGGTGAATTCATTTGCATACCAATACCCAGAATGCTTTTCCACCTCACTGCTATTTAATGGAAGTCAGCTGGTATCAGAGCCCTGGGAACAAACTGAACCATTTTGACATGCTTCTCTGTGCATGCACTGAGTTCTTTTTCTGCACCAGGAGCACAATGAAAACTCAAAATTTCTTCTCTGCCATGAATTTTTTATAAATACTTGAATGTCTTTAATCTCTATTTCTTTACAACTTTCCTTTAACCCTTACTGTGAAACGTTACTGTATTATTGTGATAAAATTCTAAGTGGGTCCAGAACTACAGGTTTCTTGGAATATAAATTAACTTGAGTAACTTGTACTCTGAACATAAGTGGGAGGATTAGAAGAACATATACTTCCAACAAAAGAAAAAAAAAAGGTGAAGTGAGAGAACGTGGTGTGTATTTGAGAAAATCTACCGGTTTCGTGGATTGAAATTGATAGGAATCATGCAAGTTAAGAATTCAGCAGATGTATTTTAAGTTATTTTAATTTATTTTTATTTTCTATGTAAAAAATCTTTGTATTTGAGAGACGGCTCGTGCACTGCGCACAAGTGGGGACGGGGCAGAGGGAGAGAGAAAGAGAGGAGAGAGAGAGAGAGAGAGAGAGAGAGAGAGAGAGAGAGACTTAAGCAGGCTCCACGCTCAGTGCAGAGCAGAGCCTGGAGCCCACCCCCAACACGAGCTCCGTCCCAGAAAAGTGGGATCATGACCTGAGTCAAAATCAATATCGGTTGCTCAACCGACTGAGCCACCCAGGTCCCCTTTAAATTATTTTTAAATGGTACTGATCAGAGGTAAGGTCTTTTGAGGTAGAAAGTGTGAGATTTCTGGAGTGTGTAAAAATGAAGTCAACTATAACTGTTTGATGACATCACGTGTTTTTTTTTGTTTTTTTGTTTTTATTTTTTTAGTGTGGGGATAGCATTGTGGATGTGGCTTTCTTTTTTTAAGAGTCATTCATTAGAAATGTATATCTAAGTTTTACAGATTAAATGATATGATATCCAGGATTCTCTTTAAAATAAATGGGAGTGGGAGAAAGGAGTGGGGTACGGATGAGATAAGATAGCCACACGTTTTTGAATACCGACAATGGATAGGTGAAGGTTCATTATACTTATTCTGTCTACTCTTGAATCTGCTGAAAATGTTCGGCAATAAAAAGTTCTTATGAAGAAATAAGTCATAAGGGACCTGAGCATTTGAGTTTAGTCTACATTTTCTTTCCAAAAAAATTGTGATTTATGTCCTTAGGTACTTTATCACATATGTCTGTGTGAAAGTAAGTTAGTTCCTCAATTAATAAATAAGAAAAAGGAAGCTATGCAAATTTCTCTTGATTTACGTTCTCCTTTCACTAGCTTCACAGCTGAGTCTGTGTGCCTTGATCTGTAATCTTGTTCTCTTTTCTAGACCCTATTCCATAATATTAAGAGTCTTTTTAATCCTACAGACATTGTCTTGGATCCCACATCATCTTCTTATCACTCTCTCCTTTCATAAGATTCTTTAAAGGATCATCTTAAATCTTCTCCATTCCATTCTTACCCTACCATTCTTTTAAAAAATAGTGGGGTGCCTGGGTGACTCAGTTGATTGAGTGGCTGGCTCCTGATTTTGCCTCAGGTCATGATCCTGTGTTGGGTTCTACAATGAGCATGAGCCTACTTAAGATTTTCTCTCTTTCTCCCTCTGCCATTCTCCCCTGCTTGCATGCTCTCTTTCTCTACAATAAAAAAAATTAAATAGTGAAGAAATATACCATAATTCAAATCAATAAATGACAACCAAATAAGTACTCATGTGTCAATTAGCTATGAATAAATAGAATATTACCAATAACTTGAAGTTTCTAATGTCTCTCATTTGTCTCTCTTTGTGCTATATTGTATATAATGCAGTAAGGTGGCTACTATATTGAAATCCTTCCCATATTTTTCTTTATTGATTTACTACTATGTATATATTACTAAACACTGTTGCTCTGTTTTGACTGCTTGGTAATATTTTACACTTTGAATTATACTGTAGTATTCTTCTGTGTTCTACTTTTTTCAGTCAACTATATTTTAGGGATTCATTCATGTTGATGAGAGTGGCTATAGTTTATTTATTTTTACAAATGTATAGTGGTTCATTATATTCTTATAGCATATTTATTTCATTGTTGGAAGACATTTATCTAGATTTTGTACTCCTAGAAAATGTACTGTGCATATATATCTTCTAGTGCATGTGCACATGATGTCCATGTGTACAAATTCCTGTAGGGCATTTTCGGGTCACAGAACACAGGTATCTTTAACTTTTCTAAGTAAACGTAAATTGTTTCCAAAGTGCGAATCAAAACCAGTAGCATATAAGCTTTCTCATGGTTTTATGTTATTGTATATTGTGTGTTCATCATGCATTATCAAGTGTTGTCGATACTTGATGCTGTCAAAATGTAATATTTTTGCTAATGTGGTGTTCTGGTTTATGAAGAAGTAATTTAATGAATGTCTTTGATAACTAAGAAGATTGACTCTCTTTCCCTATGTTGTGTTGGACAATTAAGTTTCCTACAGTGTGAATATTCTCCTCAAGACGTTTGACAATTTGTATTTAATTTCTTAGTATTACATAGGCTGCTAGAAGTACTAGTCACTCTCCATACAATTCAATTCTGATTGCTTCTGCCATCATGCTCATAAAATTGTTCTTGTCAAAGTTTTAGCTGATCTCCACGTTAGCAAATCCAATGGACAATTTTCAGTCTTCATTTTACTTGATTTTTAAATTTCTGCAATGCATTTGACAACTCCTTTTTCCCCTTGATATCACATTCCCCTGATTTTTCTCTACCCTGGCTTTTCTTTTCAGTCTCTGTCTGCTTGTTTTCTACTCTTTTTTTTTTTTCTTTTTTAACCAATCTCCAATAACTGGTGTTGTCTAGGACTCTATCCTGAACTCTCTTCGGTTTTGGTTTTCCTGGAAATTTATGAGTGGCTCTTTTTGCCTAAAATCTACAGTACATTTTCTTTCTTCCTCTCTATAAACCATCCTCTAGTCCTTGCCTCTCTCTCTCTTTCCTCCACCATTACCCAATTCTTACTGATTTTAACACTCATTTAACACTACATGTTTCATATTCAATGGAAATTACCCTGGGAGATCTTCCCCAACTTCTCAGTCCAAATGATATAATATTTTAACACCCGTGCTTTTCTTGTATACATAGTCATTTGTGTATTTGTTTCTTGACCATATGCCCCAGTAGATTCAAAGATTCATGTGTTGACTCTGTATTTGTTCACACCTTTCCTCTGGGCTAAATATTGTTCCAGATCAATAGTGAGGCTTTAATACGTATTCTTGAATAAAAGAATAAACAGACTCAAGCCTAAAACTTTGGATAAGTGAATAATGATATTTAAGAGGAACCTAAAAGGGAAGAGCTTATCGGAGAAGGTGTAGAGTTTAGTTCAAACACATGGTGTTCCAAAAGCTTTTGAGTAGGATATTCAAGAACAAGGCCAATAGGCTTTGATATGTGGATCTGAAACTGAAGAGAACAGTATGACTTGTGATTATTGATTTGTAAGTTATCAATTCATAGAGTATAAATGAGATAAGGGGAATAAAAAATGGCCCAGGGAGTGTGTGCATCCTGAAAAAAAAAAGACTATACACAGAAGCACCCTAGGGGGTGATCTGATTGAAGTCGGCTCTTTCCTTTTTATGAGCAGATTTTCTCAGCTCAGCACATCGGCTCTGAAAGGCACTGACTTATAGAAATAAAATATTTAATTTTGTAGCATTTCTGAATTTGCATTTTTCATATTTCTGTATCCTCTATCATTGATAGAGCATTGTCTGTAAAATAGGAAGACATATGTCTGTATGTGCTTATTATCTTTTAAACCATTGCACTTCTTAAAGTCCTCAGAGAGCCCTTTAAAAGATTCAGAATAAAATCCAAAGTTTTTATATCAGTCTATAAGGTCCTCTGTCTCCTCCCAGCACACCTTTGTCTTCTGTGTCTTCTCCCTCTCTGCTTTTTCATCTACTCCAACCATGCGGGCCACCTCAGTATTCTCTAAATACTGGCCTCAAGTATTTACCTTGATGAAGACATGTTCTCCTGATGAATTTACACAGCCGGCTCCCTTCTTTCTTCGTATTTCTGATTGACTATCACCTTAACTGAATGTCTTTACTTAAGTCTCTATCTGAAATAGCAATGTGTCCCTTCACTCTGCTTTTTTAGTTTTCTTTCTCTCCTATTTATTTAACTTGTGTCTCTTCCCTGTCCCACTCTTCAATATAATACAGTTAATGAGAGCATGAATCCTTGGTGCTTGGCTTATTCTTATAACCATAATGCTTATAACAGTGTTTAACTCTTAAAAGCCACTCCACAATGCTTGCGGAATGAATAAAGGTGTCAAAAAAAAAGACAGCAGAAGATGCAGAAGAGTTTTAGCATGGTGGTTAAGTTCAAGGATTCTGGTCTGCCTGCCTGTGTGTAACTCTATAACACTTGTTGGGTAAGTTACTTACTGTCCTTACCACATTTACATTATATTGCAATTGAAGATTTTAAATCCACTCACTTCATAGTGTTACCATAAGGGTTAAAAAAAGAGATTACACGGAAAACTCTTGTTCTATGTGCTTGTTCCAATGCCCAGTACATAGGAAGCCCTCAATAAGCACTTAACCCTTATTATTAACAGCCCAAATCAATGCAACTTATGGATCTCACCATTTATTTGGGAAATATTTACTGAGTACCACTACATACTAGACATTTTGCTGGAGACTGGGGTTTATAGTCATTAATAGGATATAAATATACTTTAGAAACTATTTCATAAGACCAGAAATTAAATATATATTTATCATTTAAATAATTGTGACTCAACCTGCCATTTATTATCAAATGTCCAACACTCAAATACTCTTTGGAAGAATAGCAATTTTTTTTCTTTTTACTTTATACATCTGTAAATAGCAAATCAAATTTCCACCAGGGCTTAGCATGTTGATATTTACTGAAACTCTATCTCTGGGAAAATTCTTCCTTCAGCTCATGTGCTATTGATCCTCAGCTCAATGAAGAGAAACATAAAAATCTTCTAATAATTATACTCCCACTCCAAAATCTGTGGTTTACAAGCATAGGAAATAGTCAATGATAGATTCAAGATACTGCCCCTTTGTCATTTATCTTACTTTAAATGTTATTCATCTCTGCTTTTTTTTTTTTTCCTTGTGAATTAAGGAAGCAATGAGTAAATGTAGCTTAAGGCTTAAAATAACATGTATAAAGGTATTCAAAAACCATTTGTGCTCCCCTAATCCCTACCATTCACCCTACACACGTGTTCAGGTAAGCACCATTCAACACCTCTTGGAGACCATGTCTTCTTAAGAATTTCCTGTGTGTGTGTGTGTGTGTGTGTGTGTGTGTGTGTTCTATCAAAAACTCCTTTAAACCTCCTGTGGAAAGTTGCCTAAATCCTTGCTTATCACTTTGTGGGTCATGTTGGTTTGTTGGTTGCTGAATAATTTTTTTTTGTTTTGTTTTTAGAAACAAATCATTTAATCTGAGTTTCCTCAACATTATTTTTTTTTAAGAAGCAAAATAAAAGCCTTCTTTCAAATCAATTATGATGTTCTCCAGGAAATTAACAATACATCTGGCCTTATGAGTAGCTAGTATAATTTAGGCAGCATTAGAGTCTCCTCTTTTTACCCCAGTCCTCCAAGCAAATTCATTCTCACCAATTGCTAGCCAGAGTGTAAAATACACATTTGAGTATAATTCTTTTGGATCTTGAAAGTTCTTTGTCCTTTCAGAGTCCTATGTTCAAATGAAAGTAATATTGAAGGGAATGTAAGCTCTATCTTTTATTACTCTATCACTCCAGTAACTTCAAAAATATTGTGTAGGTACCTAAAAGGGTGGATGGTAGTGTCTTGGTGTGTGGGAAAGGGACATTATAAGAGAGGGAAGAGACACTGCAGAAGGGGCTTATGAGAATGACAAAGATAAAAGTCATCTATTTATTCCCTTTTCCTAGAATATTCCATGAGAAAGTAGATTTAGGTCAGTGAACTAGAATGCAGTTATACTTCTCAAATATCAGAATAAAAAGAGTCTGAATTAATTGGGTTTTCATTGCCACTTGTACTTTTATTAATGGGAGGACAGAATATTTGGTAAAAAAATAATTTAGTCTTACTAAGTTCTTCCTGTGGCATTAGAAACCTTAATTAAAAAAAATTTCCTGTTGAGTTTGTGAGTGAGTTACCAACCTTCCACTGAACATATTATTAGTGATATGGAAATTTAGGGTGTTACCAATATGTGTTTATAAATGACCTGTTCTAAATAGTGTCATACATTTCTAATAGTTTTAGCCCAAGATACATTTCTACTTTCACTGTTAATTTATTTTTGTACCAATAGGCTTCAGCTTGCTCCCAAATATTTTTTTTAATTTTTAGTATTTATTTATTTTTGAGAGAGAGACAGAGAGTGAGTGGTGTAGAGGCAGAGACAGAGAGAAACACAGAATCCAAAGCAGGCTCCAGGCTGCACAGAGCCCAATGCGGAGCTCAAACCCACAAACTATGAGACCATGACCTGAGCTGTAGTCAGATGCTTCACCAGCTGAGCCACCCAGGCACATGATGATTATTTTTAATGAAAAAGGATATTGCCATTAGCAAACCAAGTCTAATGCTCATGACTGAAAGAATTGTGAAACTCCTAGGGATGAGCTGGGTGTTTTAATACTCTGTTTAAATCAAGCAGAGAAATTAGATTCAATGCTGAGAGAGGAGAATGCTGTTTACCAGTGCACATCTCTTCGGTGGCTGCTCAAACCAGGCTCCATATCAGATGAAAAAGGCAGGTTTCTCATAGTCAAAGAAGCTTAAAATTTTGTGCTGAAACAAAACAAATAAGTCATCCTCTAGCAAATGGTATTTCAAGATCTCTGAGAGAGACCAAAGAAGATGCCAGAGAGAACTTTCAGCTGTATCTTGAATGTTGTTCAAGAATTTGGGAGTAAAAGATGGACATTTTAGGAAGAGGGAGGCATGTGCCATGGGGAAGCCATGAGAGGTACACTCAGATCTCCCATAAGGCAAGACCAGAAGAATGGAGAAGAACACTGAGAAACAGGACAGGAGAGGCAGGGTTAAAACTTGGTTGGGTATGGACTTCATTTTGTCGATCATAGAAACTGCTGCAGTTTTAGAAAGATCATTCTAAATGCATTTTGAAAGATAAATTGAAGTTGGAATGGTATTGCTATAATCAATGCAAGATATCAAGGGGAAACTGATGAAGTTGGTTGCTAGTCAGAATTGAGAAGATGGGAGGAATTTCTAAGTTGCTTTGGGTAACTGACTGTCTAGAGAATGAAAGGAAGGTTTCTTGCTTTTTTTTTTTTATATTTTTTTATTTATTTCTAGGAGAGAGAGAGAGAGCGTGAGCAGGGGAGGGTCAGAGAGAGAGGGAGTGACAGACTGAAACAGGCTCCAGGCTCTGAGCTGGCAGTCAGCACAGAGCCCGACATGGGGCTCGAACCCACGAACCGCGAGATCATGACCTAAGCGAAAGTCGGACGCTTAACCGACTAAGCCACCCAGGCGCCCCATGGAAGGTTTCTTGCTTGACTACCAGTTCAATGGTAGTGTCATGTTGATAGAGCATATGGAGGGAAAAGAGGGAAAGAGAGTTTGTAGTTTAAGCACCTTTAACCTGAGGTTAGCAGGATAGATGGGTAAAAATACATAGTAGGAAATTAATAAGAATGATTAATAGCTCTATAAGGAGATCTCGTCAAGAGATACAGAGTATTTGAAGTTGTCAGGAATAGGAATGAGATAGCACAGAAAGTAAGTGAAGTGAGACTAGAAATGGACAAAGTAGGGAGCACTGAGGCACATGGAAATTTAAGAGCCTGACAGATAAGGCCTATCTCCAAAAGAGAGACAAACAGTGTTGTCAGAAAGTGAGTAGAGAACCAGCAGCATGTTGTATTATCCTAGCTAAGGGAGGAAAAACTTTAACAATGTGGGAATGGTCAGTACTGCCAAAGGTATCTTTAGGGTCCAGGAAAGTGAGGGCTTAAACGTTGACCCTTGAGTTTGGTAATTAAGAGATGATTATTGATTTTAACAAAAGCAATTTTATTTTGGATATTAACCATGTATCAGGTATATCATTTGCAAATATCTTCTGTCATTCAAGAGGTTGCCTTTTCATTTTGTTCATGGCTTCCTTTGCTGGGCAAAAGCTTTTTATTTTGGTGTATTCCCGATAGTTTATTTTTGTTTTTGTTTCTCTTGCCTGAAGATACATATCCATCAAAATGTTGCTAAGGCCAATGTCCAAATGATTACTGCCTGTATTTCTCTGAGAAGTTCTATGGTTTCAGGTTTCACATTTAGGTAGTTAGTCCATTTGGGTTTATTTTTGTGTACAGTGTAAGGAAGTGGTCCAGTTTCATTCCTTTGCAGGAAGCTGTCCAGGTTTCTATGTACCCATATAGTAAAGAGATTCTTTTTCTCCATTGTATATTTTTGTCTTCTTTGTCATGGATTAATTGATCACATAAGGATGGGTTTATTTCTGGGTTCTCTATTCTGTTATCTTGATCTAAGTTTCTATTTTTGTGTCAACACCATTCTGTTTTGATGACTACAACTTTGTAGTATATCTTGAGATTTGAGATTGTGTGAACAAGAGTCAAATTTAGTGGTGAAGAAGTGAATGTAGAAATTGAAGATTGGATGCATATTATTCCTTAAGAATTGTGAGTCTAATAGAAATAGGAAACTAAAAAAAAGTTGTGATTTAGAGAATGGGCAAGGCAAAAAATGTGTTCTATATCTTATTTTTCATCTTTTCTTTTTCCCATGAAAGACAATAAAAGAACCTAGCTGAGAAGAAAAACATTAAAGAGATAAATTGTATATAATATCACTTTTCACAAGTGAGTTTATAAAATAAATAAATAAAAGATATGTAATGTCAATAGAAGCAGAGGGGTATCTCTCAGAAAAAAAGATGAACCTTGATCTTAAAAACTTTATGAAAAACTTTATTTTCTATTATGATCTTGTTGATCAGTAAAAACTTGATTGCTGAGGAGAACTATTGACCTAGTTAAGAGGAAAAGGTCTATTCTTGAATAGGAATAGGACCACTTCTTTCCTGAATGCCACATACAATGAGATAGTGATGTGTGAGGAGTGTATCATTTTTTGAAAAAAGGTAAGAGAAAATAAGTAGAGAAAATACATTGTAGGTGATCTTGGTTTTCTGTACAAAATAAGAGGCAAATATATACCAAAGGAAAGTAGGTAAATGTTTAATAATGGTTTCAAATCAGTAAGTGAAGTTTTGGGACACATAGTCTGGAACCAAAAAAGAATGCCAATAAAAGGCATTCATGGTTATGTACCAACCTAACTGGCATTGTTAAAATCAGGAGCCACATCTTTGTCAAAGTCCCAAATGTCATGACTTTGTGATTTTTCCTACTACTGTTCAGCACAGTAGAAGTGAAGAGTGTGAATGACGGTGCTGATCCAGGGCTATATATTGACAGGGCAGGGTAGAGGAATTGTCAGCCTAACGGGCTTGAGCTGCTGCCAACAGAAAGACTTCAGTTACTGATCAAGGATTCTTGGCTGGATAAGGAAGAAGGTAAGACCAGAAGAAAACCCACACAGAGACCTGGAGGGCCAAGAAGGTAATGCTCAATATTGTGGGTAGTGTTAAGTACACTCAAAAAAGAGGGAAAGAAGTCAGCCCTTCTTTCAAATGTGCTCGGAACAACAGACATCAGAGCTATTGTTAAGTGCTATTTAGTTGAGAGAAATAACAGAGAAAATTAAAATGGCCTTGAGGGAAACAAAATTATTTTACAAAACAATGAGGATGATTTTCAATTAATATAAGTGCAAAATGGTATTTTTAGGACAAAGGCAATGATACAGAGACAAAGTAGAGAAATAGACAAAGATGGGTGGAAAAATAGATTTGGAAAATATCTCAACAAAGGTCTATATATTTAGGCCTTTGGGGTGGAGGAAACAGGCTGGATTATTTTCTTGTAGGCATTTTCAGAAACTCAAGGAGTTAGGGACGTTTTTGAAAATCTAGATGAATGTGTGAAGCAAGAAATGGAAGTGAATTTCTTCACTGTAAGAAAACAAAAATCTATGAAGTTTCCTCCTGTCTCTATCCATAGTACAGACAATAAGCTATCAGGAGCAATGTGCAATAAATTGTTTGTTGCATAGATATATTTATTTCAGACAGAACATCAAGAGTCTGTAACATGTTCTTGGTATAATTTATATTGTGCCTTTACATGTTTTTTTTTTCCTTAAGGGTACTAAGAATAAGTTTTTTTCAGAAATGGATGGTTATATTCAAAAGAAGTATTAGCTAGTTTGTTCCCTAATGTCAGATTTACAATCATGCAGTAATTGAATGGGATAATAATAAATGACTCATGAATGGATCAGATGATGGATCTCCTACTTGACGTGCACATAGTCCTATCCTAGGCCACTGAGCCAGACTTTCAGATGGGCCCTTACCTTTTCATTGCTCTCTGTGGGCCATAGCTCTCGTCAAGCAGTGTCCCTGGACAGCTGGCTCTGCCATGAACCATCTGGAGTTCTTTCTCCCTAGTGATGCCCATTACAGAAAAGTTTCAAGTCCTCAACTTCACCTTTAGGGAATCTATATATCATTTAATGAGACATCCGGCAGCACATTTGCAAGATGATGTTGACCATAAAAAAGAGAGTGTTTGGGAAAATTCTTACAGTTTTATTTTAAGAGAAATTATAACCATATAAAAGCTATTGCTATCAGGAGAAGTCTACCTTCCTAACATGCAAACAGCAAACACAAATTGAGAAATTACTATGTGCCAGGTACTGTACTAAGGGTTATAAATGCATTATGTCACCACACCAGCAATTAATTATAGTTTATAAATTAGGAACCTAAATTTTATAGGTTAAGTAATTTCTTTAACAAATGAAAAGCAGACTGTAAAATCAGAACAATTTGTGTACAGTTATTTATTTAACTTTTTGTTTATTGAGGACCTGATGAGTTTAAGTTATCATTTTAGGTACAAGGAATGAGAAGGTATATAAAACATATATTTCTAGTCAGGCAGTTCACACTTTAGCAGGCCAAGTAAATATGCCAGCCACTTTCTATAATATACATGGCAAGTTCTAAAATAGAACTCTGTAAACAGTTCTTTTGGGAGTACATAGGAGAGCATTTTTTCCTGAGGAAGGAGAGAAGGATTTCACAGAAGAGGTGAATTTTGAACTGGGCTTTAAAGTATGACTGCATTCCACTATAGAAACTTTGTTGTGTACATGGGAATGATTCAGTTTGGACATTTTGCTCTCTACATCTTGAGAAAACTTACAAGGTGTCATTTAAAAAAAAATAATTCTGCTCTGTTATGCTTTTTGGAGTGGGGGTGGTGGTGGGTGGTAAATAGTGAAAAACAGAGAAAAGGAGGGAAAGAAAATAGAGAAAGAAAAGAAAGTAGAGCCAGATATCAGGAGAGGAGAGAGAAATTCAGATGTAGGTATATGTAAAATAGAGATAAAAGCTAAAAAAGGATTATAAATGATTTTAGAAGTGATTGAGAAGAAGAAAGACTAGCCAAGAGATTATCAGAGGACTGTGGGTGAGATAAATGACAGGGAGTCACAATGAAGGAAACAAAGGAGAGATTTGGGTAAGAATATGAAAAGAATTGTAGAAGATATTGCATAGTTGGTTATTTTAGGCTCTTATGATAAAAATATAACATGATAATTTTCATGGAAGAGTTTCTTAGAAAAAATTGAAAATGCTTCTTGAGAGTAGCTAAACCCAAGAAGACTTAGGGCATGCATTTGCCTTCCATGCCTATATCAGTGAGATCTCCAGCTACAGGAGGTAAAGTCAAAGAGAATCTCCAGCAGTAGCTTTCAAGTATCGTATTGTCTTGCTATGTGGCTGAACCATAATTCAAAAACAAAAACCAGTGATACTGATTTTGGAGCCCATCCTCCAAAAATAGTTTTCACTTTTCATGGAGAAGAAATGGCTTTGGCTTAGTATATTAAAAAGGTATCTCGTTCATATATGACTTTCGTATATGATTTATCAACGTATGATTTTTTAATTAAATCCTGAGGTTCTAACTCGTTTACCAATTGGCGGATAGATGTGTTTTCAGGAAGCAGAAGACATCTTTAAGGAAGTGGTTATACAAGGTTTTGGTGCTTTGTGAAAACTCCATTTCTGTTTCTATAGAAATGTTTGGGTTTCAATTCTACTCCCACCCGCTGTTTTTTTTTTGTTGTTGGTGGTGCTGTTCTGATGTCTTTAAGTGTGTGTGTGTGTGTGTGTGTGTGTGTGCGCGCGCGCGCGCTCGCGGGTGTGTATATGTGTTTATGGTTTATGTTGTTGTTGTCGTTATTGTTCTAATAGAAAGACTTTGGGGTGTGGTAGATTTTTCTGACTCTACCGCTATAAACTCCTGCAACACATAACAAACAACCGATCAGAGAAATGGCAAACATTGTCTGTATTCTCTGTGCACTTGGCAGGGATTTTTCATATTGTACGTTATTGGCTCTGCTGTGTGATAGCACAACAGAGCCTTTGTAATGCTCTCGGCAGAGCTATTTAAATGCTGCGACTCTACTAAGTATCCTTCCCTCTGCTGGTGTTCTTCCACAGACTCAAAGAGAGAGTGATTCGCCCAAATAAAAGAAGTATAGATTGACATTGCTCAGAGCACAGGATGCTGCAAAGGCAAAATAAGTCTTTATATAGCTCACATTAAGTATTATTATATTCAATTGAATGGCAAAATGAAAGTTAGCCCAAAATGAAGTAAAAAGAGGTTTCTTTGTGTCAGCCCAGGATAATTAGAATCTGGTTGGCATGCACCTGTGTTTGATGCTCTAAATATGTTGTGTCAAAGGGCCCAGGACCCCAGGGTCATCTGGCTTTTAGTGATTCCCTTCAGCAACTGTTAGTATCAAAACTTAAAAGATGAATGCCAAAAGGGCCCCTATCACCTGTGGTCACTTTTTGAAATGGATTACTGAAAATTTAAATGACTTGGCCATATACACTACCCGATAAGTAGAATACTTGTAAAATCCAACAGCAGCAAAAAGGGAACAAATGTTATTTTATCTTCATGTTTTCACATCCAAACTAGTCACTAACAGTCTGAAGCTGACGTTAAATTACCTAGGAAGATACAGTTATAATTTTCCTTCATATCTTGTTTAGGTTGACACTGGATCACATATATTTGAGGCTTTTGTTCCTTCTCAAAATTAGCCTGAATCATTTATGTACTTCTGAACCCATTTAAAATTTGTCAACGTCATTATGCTTGTGCTTTTCTAAGGACACTGGGCTGAGATGACATTCTAGCATGAGCTGGACATGGGATGTGTTCTCTGTTATCAAATTCAACGAACAAGGGCTTGTCTGCAATCTGACATTTGTATTCATATTAAAAGGTCTGATATTTGGATTCACTCATATTCAGTCATGACATGTTCAGCAGCATGACTTTAAAAATAGCATAAAATGCATAAAAATAATAAGGGAGAGAGATACTAGCAGAATGTGATGCACCAGTTAATGTCACACTAACCCGAGGATATAGGAAATGTCAGTTCTCAGTGGTTGAGGCAGACCACAGATGTGTGTGCGGTCCCAGGAAAAAATGATTATGTAAAAGACTGATGATCTTTTATTTGCTATTTGTTCCTTTCTTGGTTAACTCTGTAAAATATCAGGGAGAAACAGTAAGAGTAACTTTCTGGTCCTTGCTAGCACAATAAGGTGAATCCTAGGAGGATAAAAGAAAAAAAATCAGCATTCAGTTTTTAAAAATAAAACCTTGATATGTGCTTGCTTAATGAGTGACATTATTTTGATGAAAAAAGTAAAGATACTTTGTTCTCCTGACAGTATAGTTCTATATATTACTTGCTTGGCAAATTTTAAAAGATACCCAACAACCATATTTTCTGTTGTTATCTGAATTGTTTCCTCTGTGTAAGATACGAGCACAAAAATTTTACTTAGATTTATTATTTAAGAAATCGTTAAATAGACTGCATTATATGAAATTTTGGTGAGTTAGCAAAAAAAAAAAAATGAAGACCTGAGATGGTTTGTATTCATTCAAACTTTCAAATTTAATGAATGTGATAAAATATATATTCTAACAAAATTATGTTGAGTAAGAAGCGGTTCACTGACTTGAAATACAGAGGATTTAGGTAGGTATAAGATGACTATTATTAAAATTAGGTTTCTAAGGAAAAAAAAGAAAGAAAATTAGGTTCCTAATTTGATTTCTCAAGAGGCTTCAGAATTTTTCCCCTGAAAAATAACTATGCCAGATCTTTAAAAGTATGGCATGGCCTTTGAAAACACCATTAGATCTACCAAATAGAGTATATAGAGCTCAGCTATCCTTGAATGACTTTTCAGAGTAGAGATTCAAGCATAGGAATGTCTAAAACAGTTTTTTCCCAATAGTGTATCTTGTGAAATAGTAGGCCATTTAAATATTTGGAAGAAAAAATGGATTCTCTTGTCACATAGATGTTGGACACTATGCGTGTTTTTAACCCTCTCGCACATTTCAAAAGCATATTAGTATATCAAATCCTTTGAGAAGTGCCCTTGCCTGACACAGCATTTTAAAATGTATTTGGCCATGAAGGCACTTTATTACATAGTACCCAGGGAAACAAGCATTTCCGATGACACAGTTTAGGCATATCAAGTGACAGTGGAGAAAAGTAACTACATTTTAAGAATAAATTGACCTCCAAGTTATTAAGTAATGTAAAATATTATCCTCCTTAACAATCACTGTACTTGGCAGGTATTATCTTATTTGAAAGATGAGCTACTTGACAGGTATTATCTTCATTTGAAAGATGAGAAAACTCAGGTTTGGGCAGCTTGAGTTCCCTGCTATGGTGACAGAAAGCCAGAAGTCAACCCAGGTCTATATGATTTTAAAGCTCAGGATTAGTCCTCTATTGTGTTATGTCATAAGAATGTTTTGCTCCACAGTTTAAGCCTATTGCCCAATTTTTCTTTCTCCCCATGGATCAGAAAAGGCATAAATGACTCTTTCAAAAAGTAGAAAGTAATCAATGGCCACATTTATTATGGAGTTGCTATTGAGACCATGCTACTTTTAGTTTTCAAGACACACCAACAAGTACTAAAATAACAATAAGAAATTGTATTTGTTAGGAGGCCAGGTGAATAGAGCAGCAGCTAAGGGATTTCAGTGCTTCCTACAGGGTGAGAAAAATATGTTCCTTACTTCCTCTTCTCCAGGCTTAGATCACAGAGACCATTATTGTGGCACCCACTTTCACCTTTCCCTTTGCTTAACTCTCCCTACATCTTTAGCAGCTTAGCAAACCCACCCCACCTCAGCTCTTTAGAAAAAGTTATTTATTTATTTTGAGAGAGAGACCAAGCAGGCACAAGCAGGGGAGGGTCAGAGAGAGAGGGAGGGAAAGGGAATCCTAAGCAGGCTCTGCGCTAACAGTGCAGCACTGACAGAACAAGATTCAGGGCTTGAATTCATGAACCCCTAGATGATGACCTGAGCCGAAATCCAGAGTTGAATGCTTGTCCAACTGAGCCCCCCACCTTTTTTTTTCAATAACTCTCCACCCACTCAGTGCAGGTCCATAGAGAGCTAAGGGAGAGCGTAGAAAAATCATCTATACAGGGTGACTGATCTGAAGTTACATGCTCTTCCCATGTACTAAACCATTTCCCGTTTTCTTTTCTCTGCTCAGACTTCTTACCCAGCTCCATAACATGATCCTCTGCTGACCGCCTTGCTACCTCTTTCACTAAAGAGCAGAAGCAGGTAAGAAGCACCAAAGAATTTGCATGTACTCCCACATCTATCAATGCCTTACATAGGTGTCTGTGTTCTGTCCTCTTGGTTATCATGGAATAGCTGTTTAATCCTTATTTCCATCCTTATTTCAACCTCTTTCCTTTATAGTAAAGTTCCTCAAAAAATCTTACGTACTTACTAGCGAGAACTCTCCACCCAAGCTCTCTTGACCCCATTCTAATCAGACTCTTGGTCGTATCAATCCACTGAAATGCCGTTGTCATAGGCAGTAGTGATCTCCATGTTGCAAAGTGTAATGATTGCTTTACAACTGACTTTGTAGCAGCATTTGTGACATAACTGATCATCCTCTCCTTCTAGAAAAAATTTCTTCATTTAGATTTCAAGACATCATCCTCCTGGTGGTTCTGCTTAGCGGCTGCTCCTCTTAGTCTCTTTGGCTGGTTCTGGACAGCTGTCAGATTTTTGAGCCTCTTCTCATTTTTGTCAGCTTTTATTGCCTGGATGAGCTCATCTAGACTCTTAGTTTTATTTTTTTAAATATTTTTATTTATTTCTAGGATAGAGAGAGAGAGCNGTCCCCAGATGTTTCTCTTTAGTTTTTCTAAGAACTGTAGTTGTTTACCTCTGAAATATTAACTACTGTTTGGCTCTTGTGCAAATGCTAAATCAAACACCTGTTTTCAAGACATGCACAGTTAATAGTCTGCAGGCTCTACTCCATCTGATGCTACATGTTGCATTTTTTGGGAGGCATTACCTCAAAGAGGTTCTCCACTTCTAAATGATAGGTTAACATGGGGGTTTCTCTTTCTATTCTTAATTTTTTAATTTTAGAATGCAACCTCTTATTTAGACTTTTTGGTGACTTTATAATCAATATTTTTTTCTTTTCAAATTTCTATTTAAATTCTAGTTAGTTAACATACAGTGCACTTTTGATTTCAGGAATAGAATTCAGTGATTCATCACTTAAATACAATACCCAGTGCTCATCCCATTATGTTCAATATTTATTCCTTCCTTATTGTCGTGTTTTTACCATGTGTTATTTTCAATTAGAACAGGAACCAACAAGCAAGTTTTCCTGGGGCTTTATCCTGAGAAATGTCTACCTGTCGGGTGGAAAACTTTGTTTCTATTTGCAGGGCTGTATCCCAGAAAGGTTTAGCTAAGATCTCAGCTTTGCTTTCAGAGGTGATAGATGATAGATAGATAGATAGATAGATAGATAGATAGATAGATAGATAGATAGATAGATAGATAGAGATAGATAGATCAACCTACTGAGAGACAGGAAGATAGATCTTGTGTGTGCATGTGTATAAATAGATACATATATGTGTACACAAATATAAATATACACTTCAAATAATAGCTATAATAAGTTTATTTTTAATCTTGAATTAAGTTAAGTTGCATTAATTTCAAGTGCTTGAATGAATGTGGTCTATGTTTCGGTGTGAAGCAACAAGTGACTTCTCCATTCATCAAAAGTTTGTTGAAAGCGTGGTTAACCAGTAGAACACAAGAACCTGTGGAGCAGACAAAGATTAATTATACCTGTACTCATGCAGCAATGTTTGTGTTCCAAACAAATTATATTTGCTTGTGTTTAAACGATGCATAAATCTGATGCGTGCAGATGAACGTGTGTTCAGGATGGGTGAGCACACTTGTTTGAATGTCATATTTATCCCTGTATTTTGTCAGAAAATTAACTTCTTTGGAGTTTGTGCTTGAGCTGAGCATATGGTTGTTGATCTCTGGAGATGACAGCCTATCTGAGCAATAGCTCCTTATGGCTCCAGCTCTCCTCGGCTGGCAGATGCTTTGGGCTTTTCTACAATTAAGTGGAGATCATCACTGTTTTCTTTGAGCACTGCTGTGCCTTGTACTCTGAAGTGTTTTGTTAATCACTGTCTGCCTTCGACAGAAGCTGCCAAAGCTCTCATTAAGTTTGAATTTTGAGATGTCATGCTCGAATGATGGAATTTCATCCTTTTTCTGCATGAATGGAATTGGCTATGGAAAGGTGCCAGAAAAAAATCATGTCACTAAAGTGTACTTGCTTTATATTTTGGGGATGAAACAAAAGGCAGTTGAGGAAGGGGGGCTCCTAATAATTTGTCGATTCTGGAGCATATAGTTTCCTAGGTGATATAATTGTTAAGTGCTCACCATTATTAACAGGAATGGTTCCTTTACAGCATGTATCAACAGTCAGTCATTTCCTTTTTCACAAAGTGAACTTTAAATTCCTTCTCTTACTTGCCCCAAGACCTTTCATGGCATCTGATATCGACTCTCAGTATGTTGAAATGGAAAGTAGTATGCAAGTTGCACAGAAGTAAAGCAATTTCTTTAATAGCCTGTCTGTCTAATTGGGGGCAGAAGAAGATATTTGGTAGTAAAGGGGAAAAAGCCATTTTGCCGTTCAAAATAATTACTTAAAGTTGTATAGACTGGAAACTCAGTGCATCTGATGACTAATGATTTGCTGCAGGAAACTAAGTGTTATGGGAAATATGGTTTGAAAAGACATTATCCTTTTCTCTTGGTGAATCTAATTGTTTCATTTGAATGACTAAAAGTAGAAAGTAAGCCTTGAAGAAAAAAATACTTAAAGTAATTAGCTCTAATGCCTAATCACTGGAGTCATAAGCATTTGGAAATTTATTAACTGATCTATAAAGTCCTACATTTGCAAAACTGACATCTCCTACTTGTCAGCAAACTTTAAAAGTAACATTGTTTTTGTGTCTGCTTTGTTTGTGGCTCAGTTCCTTTTACTCAGCAACATATGTGATGATGATTATTTCATTGAAATGCTTTAATAGTCACAAACAAAAATTCAAACGTGTCATTTTGCAGGAAGACTGGCTACCTTGACCACAATAACCTTAGCCTCCTTGCTTCTTTATAAGTACAACGTGCATTTTCCATAGGGCTAGGAATAGACTTCAGAACACACAGGGTAAGAACAATGCCCAGCACTTTTAGACCATTTTATGAATATGCATGTTAAAAGTAAAATGATGGTTGAGGGTTCTGAGGCATAATGTTAGTTAATGCTTTTATATAGCTGTCTAATGAAAAGGAGAATATGAATTTGTATGCTGTAGGAACAATTGAAGGACACAGTCTAGGCACCTTGCACTATAGTAGTAGGTGAGTACCATAGAGGCTGAAGTTGGAATTGAAAGGAAACAGTCAGACAAGTTTATATGCATGGAAATTCCAGTCTTAATCTTCTGTCTCCTCTTTAGACAAAGAAGGTCACTCATCTGACATGATTTGATTCATGCAATGAGATCCTGTTGTCCAGCATCTCACTCCCACCTGGGTTATAAGAACTGCCTTTAGAGGGAAAAAGGATATTCTATTGAAAAAAACACAGAACTATAAGATCTGGCTTTTGTTCATAGATTTGAGCCCTATGGGCAATAGAGAAGCCACAAAACTTGTCAAACTTCATTAACTATTTGCCCTATATGCCTCAGCGTGGCATTGTAAGTATGATAGAAGTTGAATGCAGAAGATCACTGAAAACAACACACTGTGTAAAGGTAAGGCAACATAGCTCCAACGTTCAACCTTAAAACCTAGTCCTTTCTTCACGGACTCCTATCTCAAGACTCAAGGATTAAGAAGTATCTGTTAGTTAAGCGTTCAACTCTGGATTTCAGTTCAGGTCATGGTCTCGTGGTTTGTGAGTTCAAGTCCCATGTCTGACAGCGTGGAGCCTGCTTGGTATTCTCTCTCTCCCTCCCTCCTTTTCTCTCTCTCTCTGCCCTTCCCCTGCTCGCACACACATATACACACTATCTCTCACTCAAAATAAATATTTAAAGTGGAAAATTATTTTGCTTTTATTCAAAAAACTATTTTATCTACTTTCATAAAGAGTACATAAGACAGCAAGGTAAGCTTTTTTGTAGTGTTAAGTATAATATTCAAAAATAAAATGGTAACTTTTCACTGTAGAAAATACAGAAAGTAAATAAACAGAAAAATTCAGTGGAAAAAAACAAACACAATCCCATTACATAGAGATAACCCCTCAAAGATGCAAGTATAGGTCCCTTTACTTATGTTTTTGTTTTAGGTCATTGTAGCCATCTCAAATGTTACACAACATTAACTCCTGTGCTTTCTAGTCAATGTTTTAAGATTCCTGGTGAATTCCTTAAGACTCTAAAATATCTTTATATATGTGTAATTTTCACATATATGTTTTTATTACATACATGGCACATATAGTATAAATATTTGTTATGTATTTTTTAACATTCTGCAAATCTGAGCAGTTAGTCTTTTTCCTGTGTTTTGCAGTTCTATATAAAATATACTAAGTATCTTTGCATATAAAATTTTGTCTGAATTTGACATCATTTTCTTATTTTACATATTGAGACATGTAATTACTGTCTGAAAGAGCATGAGAGTGATTAATCAATCCCTTATTTATATTGCCAAATTCCTTATTCTGATTTTAATTTAAAGCAGGAAGGACATCCCGTTTTTCCATCAATAGTAGAGTTCTGTCCCATTGAACTTCTGATTGGGAGAGTTAAAATATTACAAAGTTTTAAACTTTCTTATCACACACACACGTTTCAAAATGGAAAAAGATATTTTGCATAAAAATATCTAATGCCTTTCTGGAAGGAACTCTAGATAACAATGTTGAAAGACATATCTGTTAGCAATACCATTCAATATTCTTGAATGATAGCAGAGAAGGCAGAAAATTTTCCCCACCAAAGCCACATTCTCTTTCAGTTAGTCTCTGATGCTAGCGTCCTTATCTTTTTAGTGCCTTTCCTCTTTTAAGTAGATAAGCTATGTTAAGCATTTGACAGAGTATCTAGGATATAACAAATGCTCAATAAAACAGGGTTGTTGTTTTTTTCTGTTACTAAAAATTGGCAGAGCGGTGCTATAACTCTAGTAAAACCATAAAGAGTCTATAATGAATTTCCAGTACATACTAAGATTTCACTAGTTGGAGGAGAGAAAAAAAATCCTAAAATTTAGGAAACTTTTCCTCAGAGAGAACAAATCTGTTGTTAAAGACATCACTTTTTGGAGACATGCATTCATTTTTTTCCTGCTACCATTCTGGAGGATTTTTCTGGAGCATATACCGCTCAAATAGATATGAGGGGTTATGGTAACATTTTAATTATTGGGGAAAAAGGCATCAAAAATAAAAGGATTTTTAAGATAGATTGCTGTCTTTGTACATATGTTTTTGTCTTTTTTTACAGAACATTTTTTTATCTATAATTAAATGTCACCAGCATGAACTAAGTGCCAAAAAAACTTTGAAGTATTAAAAATAACTTTTGAAAAATACTTGGATTCATTTAAAATATAAAACAAATTTAAATCATACTCATATTTTAATGTCACATGTATTTTTGAGTATTTCAAAATAGTCCATTTTAAAAACAAAATGTGTTACTTATTTGAGGAAAGGTCCTTTTCCAGCCAGCATATCACAGGTATGATGGGATGGCCTGTGGTCTCTTGGAAATAATTCTCTCTCCTTGCCTCTAAAAAGAGACTATTGGATAATGGGTATAAGAAAACTTAATTCTCTGTTGTAAAATTAGTAATAGTTATACCTAATGTACAATAATTCTTTCTGTATTAATCATTACGTAGAAGGATACGTAATCATCAATAGTCATTTTTCAAGCCTTATCTTTGGCAAATTATTACTGGCATCACGTTAAACACAGTATACATATTAAGCCCTAGCCTTCAATAGAAATGACAGTGAAAGTAGATTGAATTGTAATATCAGTATTCTCAATAAAATTAAGGTCTACCAATTAAAAGTTAACAGAATAAAATATCTGGGTAATTACTG
>NW_027531026.1:5453055-5534770 GCF_008692635.1 Crocuta crocuta
CTGGGTAATTCCAGCAGGTGTATTTAAAAAATATTCTTGGGGTGCTTGGGTGGCTCAGTCGGTTAAGCGTTCGACTTTGACTCAGGTCATCATCTTGCTGTTCGTGAGTTTGAGCCCTGCGTCAGCCTCTGTGCCGATAGCTTGGAGCCTGGAGCCTGCTTCCGATTCTGTGCCTCCCCACTCTCAGCCCCTCCCCTGCTCATGCTCTGTCTCTCTGTGTCTCTCAATAAATAAAATGTTAAAAAATATTTAAACAATTAAAATAAAATAAAATAAATAAAAAATATTCCTTCTCTAACAACATTACCTTGAACTTTACTTATGCACGTTGTCAGAAACCAATCTCTTCTGGTAATACTTCCCAGAATAACACTTTTTTGTAACCAGGAAATTGGGTGTGCTCTCTAAAGATCTCTTCAAAATCATCTCCCTTCAGAACGAGACTGAATTTTTCAATGTTAAAGAATGCAAAACACAACATATCATGTAGAGATTCTTGTACTGATGGGTAAGGCTAATTTTTATCTTAATTGTTTTACTTCTCTCTCTTTCTCTCTTGTTCTTTAAGACTTTTTATTTTTTAGAAGACAGTGCTACATTTGGTACAGTTGCTGAACCTACATTGATATATCATGATCACCCCAAATCCACAATTTACGTTGGGGTTCTTTCTTTGGATTCTAATGATATATATTCAACATTGTAGTATCAACTATTATATTTGCATTACTATATCTCTTTTTAAATATATGTAAGCCTATTGTAACAAATATAGATTAAGGTATTTTTTGGGAGGTGGTTAAAATCTGTCTTACCTGAATATGGTGATTCTATTCTTCCTTACATATTGCCTTAGCTAGGCTCCTAGAATCATTTCTTTACTCTACTTTTCCTTTTTCCCATTGCACATCCCATGATAGGATGAGGGTGCAAGTGATATTGCAAGCAATATTCCTTTACTAGGAATCAACTTCCAAGCAACAATTTTTATTTTCTGACATATCTTTTAATGGTTTTCTCTCTAAATGTTATTTGAGTTATTTCCAAGGAAAAAACCTTTATACAACATATTCTACCCTCAAGGAGTAGACATCTCCTTTTTTTCCAAAAGAAAAAAAATAACCTTCTACAGAAATATAATTGCAACATCAAAATTTAATGTGCTTTTATCTTTTGTATTTTAGAACATATAACCTTCATCCTAGTCATCAAATGTCTAAATAAGCATGTGTTATAAAGAAATGTAATGAGAAAAACTTAGTGGTTATTTATCTTCTGATATAAAAAAAATAGGATTACAGATCCAGTTGCTAGCTTTGCAATCAAGGCATTTGTCTTGAGTGATAATTTTCCAAATTCTCTCATTTTTTTAAAGTAATATTTGATCCAGGAGGATCCTTGTCATGAAGTTCTTATAATACATACAGAAAATATCCTGTTTGCTAGTTAGTGCTTCCTAGGAATTTAGAGTAGCAAAAAAAAAAAAAAAAAAAAAAAAAAGAGGATTTGATATAGTAGAAATATCTTCTTTTCTACTTGAATGTGGCATTATTAGAAGCTGTGAACAAAAGAAATAGAAAAAAGAACCAGCAAGAGTGTCTCTTGTTTCAGATTTAGAGAATGGGAAAGTAGGGTTTAATAGATGTACAGAAAGGGGAAGGTAGGGACTCAGTTACATCAAGATAGCAGTTCCTTGTAGCCACGTAGCAAGAAGACTTGAGCTTAGCTAGTAAAACAGAGATAAGACCAAGAACTAGATGACAATCAATCTAGACAGTTTTCCAGAGGGGCTATGGTGAATTGAATTATTCTTCCTAATACAGTGTTAGCTTTTCTCATAAAAGGATACATTTGCACTCTCATGTAAATCACCAGTGCTTCTGACACTAGTATGCAGATATATATATCCTCTCCAATGATATTGGCTTGACCGTACAATTTTTTGGCAAGTGGCCTCTGGGAAGAAGTGACAATGTACTATATCTGAGCCATTGTCTTTTTTTTTCCCTTTTATTTTTATTTTATTATTATTTTTTTACAAATAGTTTATTGACAAATTCGTTTCCACATAACACCCAGTGCTCGTCCCCACAAGTGTCCTCCTCCATGCCCATCCCCTCTCTCCCCCACATCCATCAGTCCTCAGTTTTTGTCAGTATTCAAGAGTCTCTCATGGTTTGCCTCTCTCCCTTTCCCCCACCATTTCTCCCCTTCTTCTCTCCCTTGTTCCTCTGCCTGACTTATTTCGTCTGAGCCATTGTCTTAAGAAACATTGTGTGTTTCTGTTGGCCCCTCTTGCTCTGCAGCTCTCTTTTTAAAGTTTGTTTGTTTGTACATTTAGGAGAATGAGCAGGGGGAGGAGCAGAGAGAGAGAGAGAGACAGAATCCCATGCAGGCTCTACACTGTCAGCATGGAGCCCAGTGTGGGGCTTGAACTCATGAACCCATGAGATCATGACCTGAGCTGAAATCAAGAGTGGGATGCTTAACCAACTGAGTGACCCAGGTGCCCCAGCTCTTCTCCTATCTATCATGGAAAGATTCTCCCCTGGATAGTGACTAATTCTGAAAATACAAACAAATGAAAAAACACACAAAAAAATTTTTGAACCAGATTCGTAACCTAAAGGACAGTCACCCACCCAAACCATGAACTTTTGTCCAAGAAAAAGAAATGTTTGTTTTTGCAGGATGCTGAAATGCAGAAGAGTTTTATATGCAACATTATCACAGGAAAAACGTGACTTATAAAGAGGGTCACCAGAAGGACTTTGCTGCAGGATTGCTACAGATAACCTGTCCAAGATTAAATGAAAGAATTCTTGTACCACCAGCAAAAGCCTAGATGAAGCCTATAGTACATGGATGCTACCCTTTCCAAGGAGACTGAGGTTGGATTAGATTGTGCCAGCCACATCCTCCCCATCTAAGGCAGCTGGGCAAGCAGCACCTATATAATGTAGAGGACTTTTCACCTGATTGCCTGACCTCCCCTGTTTCCATAAGGTTATAGACTCTTCTACTACACTTGGACTTCACCTTACAAAGAAAAACATGGAGGGAGAAGTTGAGAAACTAAGAATTGTTATTCAAGACAATAAATACTTCTTGAACAGACTATGTCATTAATTAGTTTAAGCTTTAAAAATTAGCCTTTATATTTGTTTTTTTTAAACAGCAGCTCTTATTTTTACTTTTACTTTTTAAGCAATTTTTAAAAATTTGAGTATAGTTGACAAACAAAGTTACATTAGTTTCCTTTGTACAACATAATGCTTCAACAAGCTTATTCACTGTGCTTTGCTCACCATAGGTGTAGCTATATATGTCACCATACAATACTATTACAATATCATTGCCTGTATTCCCTATGTGGTGTTTTTTTTTTTCCCCTGTGACTTATTCATTCCATATCCAGGAGCCTGTATCTTCCACTTCCCTTTACCCATTCTGTGATCTCCCAACCACCTGGCAATTTATTTTTCCTGATAACCACAAATTAGGGGTTAAGAGGGAAACTAGTGTGATTCTAGGCTAAGGAAAGAGTTTTTTCTCTACATAATTGTGTTGTAAATTGGATGACGACTAGTTAAGATGGTAGTAAGGGTTTCAAGGGGGAAGTTTGATATAAGTAGAAGTATGAAAAAAAGGAGAAAGAGAAAGTTTGGAAAAGATGATTTGGGTTAAGTCTCAATTTTATTCCCTTTTTATCTGTATTTGGTGCTTACATGTGCACTGTGGTTGTTATGAAGAAGGAAAATCACTCAAAGCTCAGTTTAGAGTTTGAATTCAAGAGAAAATAATATCATAACTTAAATTCCTTTGTTTGTACATGTTAATAAAATATATATATTTTTTACTCTTGTCCTTATCACATGAGAGTGAAGAGCTAGGGGTGCCTCGGTGCCTCAGTCTGTTAAGTGACTGGGGTTTAAGCACCGCAGTGGGCTCCATGCTGACAATACCAAGCCTTCTTGGGATTCTCTCTCTCCCTCCCTCTTTGCCCCTTGCTCACACACACTCTCTCTCTCAAAATAAATAAATGAAACTTAAATAAAAAAGAGTGGAGAGCTAAGTAAAATATGAAAATGGGTGTAATTTGTCTTTAACTTAAAGTTCCTGTACATTTTTTTTTAATAGTTTATTGTCAAATTAGTTTCCACATAACACTCAGTGCTCATCCCCACAAGTGTCCTCCTCCATGCCCATCCCCCCCTCCCCCCACATCCATCAGTCCTCAGTTTTTGTCAGCATTCAAAAGTCTCTCATGGTTTGCCTGTACATTTTAATATCACTTTTCTAGATAAACCTCTTCCATGAAGGTTAAAAGGCAAACAACAACAACAACAACAACAACAACCATTGTAACATTAATTTTCTGAGAAATCACTAGCAATAGAACCTTTTGTACGTAGAATGTACTGTTCTTGCTAAGTAAATCTCTAATAATTCAACTGTCACCATTCCAATTATTTCTGTTTACTTTAACTGAATCACAGAGGATATTGATATGCTCATGAAATTTATAAAATATGCACACTGATAAAAAGAAGCAGTTGCTTTTTAAAAAATGTCTCTTAAAAAATCAACAATACATTTTATGGATTGAGTAGGGTTGTGGATACATTTTATAATTTTGGTATGTGCAATATTATTGACCCTTAGTCTATCATGTGTAATATTCAAATACCAAATGATCTTAATTAATTACAAATATCTAGCTTGGGCAGTGGAGATTTCCTGTTCCTGTAGATTATAAAACAAAAGCATAAGGGACTGATTTCATTTATTTCAAGACTATTGATTTCCAGTCCTCTGCTAACTTAAAAACAGTTACAATAGAGATTCATTTATTTTTATTAAAAATGATAAATCTTAAGATATATTCTCTCTTTAGGACTTTTAGATTTTACCTCTTTACATACTTTTCATAGTTCAGTGAAATATTTCTATGGAACTAATAGTGACAATAGCAATTTGGGCCAGATTAGAAATACAAGTGGTTCCTCCATGGGAAGATGCCTCAGAGGTTTGAAGATTGTAGATTCTGTGCATAGATTTTTTAGTAAAACATTTTCACTACCTCTGTGTTTGAAAAACGTAGTAGATAAATATCCCTGACATTGCATATATTCATTGATTTTTCAGCACGACTTCATGGGATGCTGCAGTGATTTACAAAACTATCCCTGCAGGTAGAACCTGAAAGGTAAAGTTCCTATTCTTAGTTCCACAATAAACATTTTAAATCACGAGTCCCAAAACTATCATCATACTTTCTAGTCCTGATCACAAAACTGAAATTTCTTATGAAGACAACATTGCATTATCTAGAATTATATTGTACGAGTAATTATTTAGTAACTTACTAGAAGAGATGCATAACTTTTTTGCTCTCTGGTTTTTGGGAAAAAATACTTTATTTAGATTTTTCCTTGAAAATAACACATCTAAAACACATCTTTAAAAATACAAAAACACCACTCCTTACGGTAAGACCAAGAATGTAAGCTTCATGTAGCTCTTTCTGAATTTAGTCTTCCCTGCAAGTATATGTGCACTGTAATTTTCTGGGATCAGTTCCAAATTTATTATATTTGCATGGTATTGTAAAACTCTCAATTTCTTGTCAAAGAATTGACCTCCAGACTCTTGATTTTCATGGATTTATTCAGTTTTGTCCAACAGAGACACTATGGTAGTTCATCTCTTGGGTCTTGGTTTCACCGCAAAGAAAGATAGGACTCTTTTGTTGTAAAAGCCCAGGTACATGCTCCTCCAAGGGAGCACTACTATAGGTACCACATGTGAGCAGTGCTCATGTTTCCACACTGACTTTTTTTTTCGGTTGCATTATATGCTTATTTTGCAAATATTTGCCATATAATGGCATCTTTAATTTGATACCAAGTCAAAGTAAATATGGAGAATTTTCAAAAATCATTTTAGATTTTGCCACCTTTTTACAAAGTTGAATAAAATTCCTTTTTGTTAACCTCTGAAAGGTCTACCCAGGTTTTTTTTTTATGGTAAAAAAAAAAAAAGTCACTTATGACCACTACTAGTTGAACATTCAGAACAAGTTCATGTGGTCTTATGACTTCAATACTCTTAGGTAAAGTGAAAAATACCATGTGAAAGCTTAAATGTTAAAACAGCAACACAAAACTAAACCATGTAACTTAAGTAGATCAACATAACTACTAAAATTAAACAAATTAATAAATCACAAATTTAACATGTGTATTTTTAGTGAGGCCCTAGATTTTAATATAATTCTAGTGCGGTAGGCTTTTTTTTCCTTTGAATTCTTGTAAATCACATTCACTTTCAGTAATATGTTACTTTAGGACCATTTCCATGATATCATGACTTATTCTTCGGAGTTTCACAAAAGGAAAAATCTTTCAATTCTTTTAGAAATAATATGCAAAGGCAGATCAGGCATATAAGCACAGATACATGCATACACATTCACAGACAGTAAAAAGGAACTTCTGAAATTCTGTCAAATGCTATAGATTGGTTCATGGAAGAAGACATGGGAGCCAATGAAAGTACCTTGGCATCTAGATGCAATTTTCTCTTCTTTGGTTTCTTTGCACCACCATTAATTCACGTATTTCCTTTACATATAACTTTAGACATCCTATATGTTATTTCTATACTCTTTCTTTCACATATCTTTAAAAGCATTTCAAATGCTGTGTGATCAATGTCAACATCTCTGAAACTTTCCCCTAATACACATTTTGATAGAGGCATTCTCATTATTACACATGTCAAAATGTCAAAATAAATTTAGGAATTTTAACTGCCTTAAGATTCAGTGTTTGTCTCTGTATGTGTGTGTATGTGTACATACATGTATAAATACTCAGACAGACCTTCCCATGAAATATAGTATTGTGAGGGTGAGATATGTTTAGAAATCTCATACATAGATTATCGGTCAGATTGTAGAGATATTGGATGCAGAAAACACGTTAGCTCAGCATAATGAATATGTCTGCCAGCCATTTTTATAATGACTTGCTGGAGTTTTTATTGTCTGACAAACCGTATGCTGTGCTGTACCATGAGCTTTCTTGTTCGACATAATAAAAAATGATGCAATGTATCCCTAGAAGTCTAGCTGGATGAAAAGAAGGCCGCAGAGTGCTGCTTCTGCCAATAGTTTGGTTGCATATTCTGTTGAAATTATTCTGCAGGTGATAAATACACAATTACTACCATTTGTAATGCATTCCTCATGATCTATAGTAAAGACATTTTTCAGATACAGAGCTTTTAAATCTATTTGTACACCTAAGGTTTCTTGACACATATTTAATAAACCATCAGGTGTATCTGAACATTTTGAGATGAAAATATTTACCTGTGTTTAGAGCGCCATGAAATAACTTACTTTTGGTTTGTTAATTTATTGCGATATTTCATGTGACTTTTAAAAAATTTGCTCATCAGGGAGATAACGTGTCAAAAGATAAAATGTTCCAGTAACTTAATAGTTAAGGACATCAATATTACATTAAAGATTTAGATTTAATATGAATGATCATTTTCAATTTAGCATTTCCATATATATGAAAAGATCTATGCTTAGTTTTAATAAGAATGTATTAATATAAGGTCTATAAAGTACACTAGGCAGGAGTCTTGTACAATAGAACTGCACGGTATGTATATTCACTTTGGTGATAAATGCTTCTTTCCTTCTTTAGAGGATTATTAAAAGCGTTCTCTGGAGGAATAAAATGGTGGAAGTCACACATTTAATAGCTCAGGTACAAAGAGTCAGATTGTGCCAGTTGGCAAAAGTTAGCAGGAAGCTGTCACAATAAATGGCAGCAGCTGCTCATAGTTCTAAAGAGTATGTCCCAGTCAGAACTGAAAACTGATGGCATCTACATTAATACTACCTTAATGGCCCATCTGCTGCTCCATAGGGTCCCTAGCTGCTGTATGGAGTCATAGGCATTTGACAGGCAGTCTCTGTATGCCAGACGCACATTGTGCCAAATGTTTTAGGCTGCTTCATCTCGTTCTGATCTGTCAAATTCTCCCTACTCATTTATCAGGCAAGGAGTTATGAGGGTTTTTCTTTTCTACACATCATTGGCTTTCAGCGTTGGGGCAGCTAAGAATTTGGAAGGCAAACTACTTTGGTTATTATTATTTTTTTTTCTAATTGACAATGCAAGGCAAAGTTGTCTGATATACTATACTGTAGTGGGTAGGTTAACAAAGCACTATGACAAGCAAACCCTGTGGAGAAATCAATCGTGGACGTTTTAAAATGCAGTGCTGCATAAATATGTTTTTGTGATTGTATTGGGGAAAATAGTACATATTTCTGTAGAGCCTTATTAGCTGGGCAGATCTGAGGGCTTACTTTTAGGTTGTTGAGATATAAAAATACTAATATTGGATCACTGTTAAAATATGTTGCTAGGAAGTCGAAAGTTAACATTTAAAAACATTTCATAAACTTCTGTCTTGGAAATGGCCTATATTTTATGCAGTAGAGTCAAACAGGTATAAATAAGGGTGTGTTTTATAGCAGCTGATTAAATTCTGCGGCAATAATAATGTTCAACATTGAGGGTAAAGTATTGCTTATTTTAATTATACTGAAATGATCAGGACAGTACAATTCATGTATCATTGTGTAAATAATGGCTAATATATAATCAGATTTATAATACTTTTTACATCAGCAATTGGAAAACTTTCCGTTTGAAAAAAATCTCTAGACAGAAGGGTCGAGCATTACTCTTGAATTAAAACATATGGACTTGCTTATTTTAGGGATCAATAACAAAATGGCTGCCAAATATATACATTTTGAAAGACCTACCACCTTTCTGATAAAGACAGTTGACAGATAAACCCTGGTTTCCACATTTTCCATGGGGATCTCCCTAGCTTGCCTCACTTTATATATTCCCCAAACATAATTGTTCTTTATTTGCCAGAGTCCTTCAGATGTTTATAAATATGAGGGGTTATAGGTGTTTCTTGGTGATTATTCTTTCTTTTTCTCCCCCCTCTGTCTCTTTTTGTTGCTACTTTCTTGAGTTACCAGCTTTTTGCTCCTACCTGATTGTTTTAGAATTTATAATAAATTTTTTAAAAATCCACAAAAATAACCCTATTAATTGGGTATAGTTAAACTAGATGTGTCACATGTTATGGTATTCAAACAAGAATATAGGTGGAACTGTTAGTTTTATTCCAGGTTCCAACAGCTTTCCTAATCACAGTCAACAATAATATTAATACTAATTTAAAAAGCAACTATTAAAATATGTTGGTGTGTTTTCTTAGAAACATAATTAACCTGCCTTGAAGAATAATAGCTCATGTGTAAATGGTGGAGCTTATTGCAAGTATGTGTGTGTGTGTGTGTGTGTGTGTGTAAATGGTATAAAGTAATGAGGAATGTTTTTGGTGGGTTCACATATTTAATTATTGTTAACGTTTTCCTAATTTCTGTAAGTAGTTGCTATTTTAGTATACATATTAAAGATATACAACAGTCAATTAAATTTAATATACTGCTTTCAGGAATTATTAAGATTTTAAAATTTATTTCTACTTTGAAATAGACCCAATGTTACAGTGACTGTTAACCATTGTACCAGTAGAATTAAAATCTCGAGTGAGTACTGAAATCAATTTGAAATTCATACTCTTTGCAATTGTGACAGAACATCTTAGACATGTTCTCTGGGCAGGGACGTAGCACAGAAACTTTTGGGAAAGGGTCAGATACAACCTTATTTTCTTTCTACATGGTCCTGCATCACTGATTTTCATTGGTATTTGAGAAGCTTCTAGAATAAAAAAACATAATAGTATTTAGAATATTCTAGAAACTGTGCTAGAAACAGAATGCATTGTGTTCGATTGGCAGAGCTTTGTGAAGAAAGTATCACTTATAATCATATACAGAAGCTTAGGCTTTGGAATAGTAAACGATTTACCCAGAGTCACAATGAGATTGAGCTGAACTTGAATTGTGTCTATGAGAAGTTAAGGTTATACTGTGTGTTTCTTTACACTTATGTTTTGAAAAGGTAAAATATCACGCATAGTAGGGATATCCTAAAGAAAGCAGGACTGAAAGAAGCAGTGAGCCTTGAGAGTGAGCTCACCGTAAAAGGAGTGCGACAGACAAAGTGAACCCAGGGATAAGGCCTATATCAGAGGGGCATGCCAGTACTGATACAGCATCTTGCTGACAGCAAAGCTCATCATGACCGATCATCTCTTTGACAATTGTAGGTTCTTGGGAAATGGCTTTGTCTGTGGATTAGAAAGGCTCCAAATCTTTGGGATCTGGGCCACTTTGCTATGGGATAACTCTTAATGAAATGTAATACAAAAAAACAGAGAGTGATGCTTCTCAGTCTGATGTAGGTGGCACGGATGATAAATCTCCAGTATAAATAACATCCAGTTGGCTTCAGCAATTGCTTATGAATTACCTCTGAAGTATCTGGCCCAGAAAAGTGTCCCTCAGTTTTAGCTTCTCTTACTAGAGACAAAAGTGTCCAACAAACAGCTTGATTTGTGAAGGCAGGTAAGCAGACAAGAAAACTTGAAAAATTAGAGATAAAAAACACAAAAGAGAGAAGTCCACTTGCAAGTCAAATAAATGAAAATACCACAGAGATTTGAAATACTAATGTAAATTGCCTTCATTGGTTCACAAAGGCATGTGAAGCTTGAGGTGGTAGAATTCATATTTTTGGTCCTTGTTGTAAGAGTTCATTCTTCTACAGATATTTTAGCATAATTTCAGTAGGCTAGATACGGAAGGTGGACATTGTGTTTCCACATGGCAAGGACCATGTAGAAAGGAAACCAAAGTAGTCGGTAGTCTTTAACATTACTATTATTGGAGTAAAGTTTTATGTTTTTCTTCCCCCAGAATTTTATCTAGAGCTTTGGATACCTGCATTATTTTTGCAGGAAAAGAAATAAAGAGAGCAAAGAAACAAAAATTATAGGAAATCCAGAGACAGAAAAAATAAACAATGAAAAATAATTCTCTTACCTCTTCATAACTCAAATTTGATGTGACCATTTCTCACAGAGATTTCACTGCCACATTTCCACTTAGGGTTTCTCTCCCTCCCTCTCTCTCTCTCTTTTGGTTTTAATTGCTAAAAAAGATATATCCACCTAAGACCTTTTTACAGATCTTTTATAATATCTTTTTCTTTGTGATGTCCATGAGCTCATATTATTTATATGTTACAAAACATTCTCATCTAGAATAATAAAGAAGGTGATAGCAAAATAATGGCTCACTATTCCCAGCTAGGCATGTTGACAAGATCCCATACTGACAGGTTTTGCTGTTAAAGAATCTTCTAGGGAGTACTGAATTTTTCTTAAAACACAATCCTGAAAATAAAAGAATAAATGTGTAAGAGAAGTAACAGAGTTGGCCTTAGCAGGAAAAAAATTATCGTGAAAGAAAGTGCCTTCAGATTTATTTTTGAAGCAGTTATGTTGCAAATAGAATTATAAGGGAGGCTAAGTTGTTCTCATGTGCCCTTCTAGTACTTCTACTGGGATCCTGCCTGCCATTTGCTCCTATAAATTCAATTTCCTCATTCAGACTGAACTTATCTAGGGCTCTAACATAGCATAGTATGTCTTGTGAACGTGGCTAGATTTTGTAAGTCTCTGTGGGTTGGTTTATTTGTTTAGTTGTGCATGCTTGCATGTGTGTGAGTGTGTGTGTGTGTGTGTGTATTCATGTGTATATCTCTTCATTTTGGTGGTAATAGGTTATAAAAGTTTTAATCAGATAAACTCATTTTTATTGGGCAGCTACAACCAATACCACCTCTCTAGGTAGTCTACTGCTATAATAGCTAAAATCAACTTAACTTTTATAAATGTTAATCAATAAATATGTAATGGACACAGGGACTTCTGGAGGAGGTGGACTCTTAGTGGCAAATTGGTATTAGTCTTTCTAAAAGGCATTCTTCTACACATTCTTGGTAACTGACCCCTTATTTTTCTGTGTAGTATCTTTGTCTTTCAGAAAATCCTAGAACCTCCCCAACTACCATGGTTGAATCTTGATTTGTCCAAAGTATTACAAGTGATTGATTAAGAGGTTGGAGCTTTACACAATTTAATCTGTGGAGGTTTTGGTTAATATACCAAACATAGTTTAACAGAAAGTTAGAAAAAAGTGTGTCATTATATAGTGGAATACTATATGGCAGTAAGAAAGACTGAAATATGGCCATTTGTAGCAAATTGGATGGAACTTAAGGGTGTAATGATGAGTGAAATAAGTCAGGCAGAGAAGGACAGATATCATATGTTTGCACGTATAGGAGGATTAGGAGGAACTTAACGGAGGACCATGGGAGAGAAGAAGGGGAAAAATAGTGGGGGAGAGGGAGGGAGGTAAACCATGAGAGACTCTTGAATGCTGAGAACAAACTGAGGGCTAATCGGGGGTGGGGGAAAGGGGAAGGGGGATGATGAGTATGGAGGAGGGCACTTGTGGGGATGAGCCCTGGGTGTTATATGGAAACAAACTTGGCAATAAACTATTAAAAAAAGAATTTTCCAGGCCTACCAAAAAAAAAAAAAAAAACGAAGAAGAAAAAAATGTGTCATTGATATTATTGAGCTATTAAAAAACCAAAGCTGAAAACAAAAACCTGCTTGAAGAATTTTTAGATGAATAAGCCACTTGCTATTTCAGCAATTTTGAATTGAGTACTCACTTGCTACCAACTGAAGTTATTTTAGCTGATGTCGTCCTTTTACATGAGAATTTATTACAAAACATACTGTAGTGAGTTGGTTTGAGTGCCTGAATCTAGTCAGAGAAGGTTTACTTAAGAGCTGAAGCTGAGGCAGGCAGGTTGGAATTCGACCACAAAGGTTTAAAACTCCAGTTTTAGGCATTTGACTGGCATCATGTAGATAAAGGGAAAGTAGTGTCTTGGAGACATTGGTCTTGATCTTGTGGCAATGCCTGTAATCTGTTGGAGGAGAAAGAGATTGAAACTAGAAAAATGAAATAGGAGTCCAGATGTGACGCAGTGAGGGCTAGCGAGGTGGTCATGATGAAAAGAAAGAGAAACCTGAGAGAAGTCTAAGAGAAGAGAGAGAAATCTGAAAGAGAATCAATGCACTCATGGCTGATTAAATACGGGGGATGAAAATATGGATGAGGCAATGGCTGCTCTGAATTTTGAGCCCGAGTAAATGAAAGAATAGGACCATTAATTGAAAACAGGTCAATCAATAATGAAGTTAATTTTGATAGATAGAAATCAAATTGTACTTAAGATAATAATGAGGCATTCAATAAAAAAATCTATTATGCTGCTAGAAATTCAGAACTGTCCTTTAAGATGAGGATTTCAGACTGAGTTGAGCTTTATTTTTGAATTCAGAAACTACCTTTTTAAATGTGAAAACCACACCTTTCCTTCCACATGGTGTGGGAGTTTCAGTAAGAACTCACACTTGGTTAGCAGCTGGAATAGATGTCTGATATTCATATGTCGTAAATTTTAGTTCCTCTTTATTATGTAGAAGCTAATTTGTTCTTAAATAGGTGATAATAGAGATTGAACTCTTAAAATAGAGACTATTATGTCATTACAGTGTGATTTAAAAGAACGATAGACTGTAGGAATGAAGAAAAATATACTGTAGAGAAAGGTTTTGGTATGTGTGTTTGTATGTGTGTGTGTGTGTGTGTGCGCGCGCGCGCACGTGTGTGTCCATGCATATGTGTAATCATTGTAACCCAGCCACGTGAGAGAAAAAAGGCAACATAATGCCTATATTTATTAACGTAGGTACATGAGTGATTGTTTTTTGACAAGAAAAAAGATAGAAGAGTCATTTCCCCTCCTTGCTCTACTTGGTAATACCAATTGTAAGAAGGGAGGGTAGAGGGAAAACATTTTTCTATAAGAATCCGTAGTCAATAAATCTGAGAAAAGTGTCTGAAAATGAGATGCTAAAATTTCTGATTACAGCATTCATTTTTTAAAAAGGAACCTGAGAGGCACCAAAGTGGCTCCATCAGTTGAGCACTGAACTATTGATTTCAGCGTAGGTCATGATCCCGGAGTTGTGGGATTGGGCCTGCATGGGGCCCTCCCCTGAGCTTGGAGTCTGCTTAAGAATCTCTCTCTCTCTGCCCTTCTCCCCTAGTATGCTATCTTTCTCTCTAAAATAAAACAAATAATAAAATATAATGGCATCTGAAAAAAACACTAAGAACAACATCAGTATAGCCATATGATACACAGAAAGGACCTGGAAGAGAAATCAGGCAGCCAGTGACTTGTTTCGCTTGGTAGCATGTTGGAGAAAACTCAACATATGTTGACCAGTTGAGTGCAATGACTACATCTGAGTGTGGTTTGAAGAGACATAGGCAGCACAGTTACGCAAGACTGTTAGACTTGATACACAGTTATCATGCTAAGAACCTGAAGCCGGGTCTGTCTTGCCAATTTCCCCCACCTGCCCAATGGGAATACCACATTCTCTAATTCAGGGACTGTGGGCAATATTTCAAAATGTTTACATATTTTGAAAACCATAACATCACATAAACACACATGGAATTAAGATCATTTTATTTGAGTAAAGTAATTTTTGCCTGTTTCCAATGTAAAAGTGAATGCAGCCAATTGAAGTATCACACAGCCATGTGGGGTGGAGCCCTCTCATTTAAGAAACAATGCAAACAGAAAGGCTTTTATTTTGGATTATGGTTTTAAATAATTGCTTTACTCATCATTTGTTTTTCTCCTTTAGGGACTCAGGTGATATGAATAGTATTCCTTCTTTGCTGGTCTTCCATTTCTACCTTCTAAGCCTTTTTACTCTTTTCATTATAACATTTTTATTTCCTTGGTTGCTTTCTTGTTTGTCTTCTGGCCCCTTATTCAATTTCTATTTGAATGTTTCGCCTTTAGGCACCTTGTACTTTGTTCTCTATTTCTGAATTAATGTTGCTTTTTGTTTTTCCATTTCTTCCCAAGTTTAATCAACATTTTTCATTTCTCTTTATTTATATCTGTTTCTGTTTATTGGATTTGGATTTCTAATTCAAGTTGTTTTTTCATATCCTCAAATGAAGGATTGAATATTTTAATCATTCTTGGAATGTGGATTTCTTGTTTTTTTCTGCTTCCTGTTTTTTTTTTTTTCAGGAGGAGAGTTTTTAATTAGTTGTTTTGTGTGACAATTTGCTTCCTGATATTTTGCAATAATGTAACTTACTGAGCTTCCTTTTGTTCACTTTTATGATATTGGGGTGTTTAACAAGTCATTCAAATCTATTATTAGAGCACAGTCTGGGTCTTTGTCTTTTTGTTTATTTCTTCTTCTCCTTCTCCTCCTTCTCCTCTTCTTCCTTCTCCTCCTCTTCCTCCTCCTCCTCCCTCTTTGTATTGGTGTGGCTGGGACAGGGTTTGAAGCAAACAAAAGCAGATCTAGAAAATTTTTCATAAATAGCAGGCCTCCTTCCCCTTTGGTTGTGTGATACCTCAGTTGGCTAAATTTGCTTTTATGTGGGAAATAGATGGAAATTATTTTTCTCTAGCTACATAAATGTATAGATAGATACTTTTTTCTTTTTCTTTTTCTTTCTTTCTTTCTTTTGTTTTCTTTCTTTCTTTCTTTCTTTTTTTTTTTGCTTTTCTGCTTCTTCACCAAGTTTTATGATTTTTCCATTCTTCTTTATTCTATTATATTCCCCAGAAGCTATATATTTTGAAAAGTTCCCCCTTTTCAATTGAGCCCAGCCTTTTATAATCACATATTCTTTGGGGAGTATGGATGGCTCAGTCATTTAAATGTCTGACTCTTGATTTCAGCTCAGCTCATGATCTCATGGCTTGTGGGCTTGAGTCCCACATCAGGCTCTGAGCTGACAGTGCAGAGCCTGCTTGGGATTACTCTCTCTCTGCTCCTTCCTCAGTTGCACTCTTTCTTTCTCAAGTAAATAAATATATATATACATACATATTCTTTGAAATTCTTTCCCTATGGTCCATGCTGTGATCTGCCTGAACACTTTTGAAATACTTTTAGATATAGGGTAAATTTAACCTTCCTGACCATTGTTTTGATCTCACTTAGGCCCCTTCACTAACTCCCTCTATTTTCCTCCCTGAACTTTTTCAGCCTGCCTTCCTTTGCCTCAAGCTTTGCTACAGGGCAACAGAGCATGGATGGAGTGAGAGCAGGAGAGACTGTGTGCAGAGATTTGGTGATTCCTCTCTTTATTACTTGCAGTTATTTTTATGCTTCTGTATTGTCTATCTTTCGTTGGTGTTGAGGACATATTTTTGTGTAGAATTTAATTTTCTCCTCTTGTTTATTATTGTTTGGGGCAACACTAGGAGATAGGAAGCTATGCAGCTGCTACTCTTTGGCCTTCCAGAAGCACTGTACATTACATAGAAAAGCACATGGACATTTGTGTACAAGGCTTTTTTTTGTGTGTGGTTGTATATTTTGATTCCTCTTGAAAAAATAGAGGTGGAATTGCTGGGTCATATAATAGATATGCATTTAACTTTTAAAGAAATTGTCTAAGAGTACTCCCAAGTGGTTGTACAGGTTGGCTCTCCCACTTAGAATAGAGAGAATTGTATATTCTTTTGATAAAGATATTAGAGCAGATTGAAAATATTCCATGTTTTTTTTTTTTTCTATTGTAGTTGAGGGGTCGATTGTCATTTGATTGTTTTCCTTCATTGGATTTTTATTTTATCTCTGGTTACATTTAATACCTTCTTTTTGTCTTTGATGGTCTGTAATTTCATGAAGATACAGATGTGATTATTTTCATACATAATGCCTGAAGCTCATTTGGCTTTCTTGGTCTCAGGTTAATGCTTTCCCATAGCCTGAAAAATTCTATAGCATCATCTCTGATAATTGCCCTCATCTCCTTATTCTCCATTTTCTTATCAAAAACTCCAAGTTCTACTATGTTAGATTATCTTTAATTGCATTTCAAATTTTCCATTTATTGGTTTCTTTGAATGTTTATTTTGCATCATTCTTTGGATATGTGTTTCAATTCAATAATTCCCATTTCACCAATGAATCGTTTGCTCTTTAATATGTTCAATTATTTTTACATTTTAATTATATTTTACATTATGTGTTATATTTTGTTCATTTTCAATATGATTAGAGATCCTTTATGGACTCATTCCTTGCTTGTGTTGTTAGGCTGATCTTTTATTTCTTTTTACACATAACCATGTTTATTTCATATTTTATTGCTGATAATTTTAATATCACAAAGTCTTCAGAGATATGAATTCACTCTTAGTCAATTCCCTTAGATAGCATTCATGGTGCCTTTTTTCCATGTGTGCCTTATGATTTTTTCTCTTTTAGTTTTCTTTTCTTCTCTTTTCTCCCTTCCTTCCTTCCTTCCTTCCTTCCTTCCTTCCTTCCTTCCTTCCTTCCTTCCTTAAGTGACTATTGAAACATTAGTAGAGAAGTCTAGATAGGGCAATGAACTAGATACTTCTATAGATACAGAAAGAAGAGAGAGTTTGATTCTTCCAAGCACCTTGGAGAAAATAAATAATTATGCTACAAAATTAAGATATATTACACTTAGCACTATGTTTATATTGACAATCTATACTCATTTGAAAATATATTAAAAGGAATACAAAATACCAGTGTCTCCATGATACTCTTAGCTATATCTACCAAAAAAAAAATCAGAGACACAAAATGATTAGTCACAATTTAAGTGAAAATATTAACAATAATGATCTCAAAGTTATACAATGCCAATATTTTTCAATCTAACTATCAATAACTCTAGAGAGAAGACACAAGCATAAACATTTGCTAGATAGAAGATTAAAATACTGGCCTTAAAAGTTGTAAGCTTTTCAGGAGGTTAATTTGTTTAAGAAAGTATAAAAAAATGACAACAATATTTTTAAGAATGAAGAATTGATGCCAAATGGAAGTAAAATTGATGTATCTTAGTATAATAGAGAAATGAGCAAGGTAAACAATAATTAAGTTTGTTAAACCAGGACTGTTTTGTATATGATATTTAAAAGTTTTAACAGGTTTAATTTTTATTTGCAGAATTAAAAAAAAATTATTTGTATGGTCCTAGTTGATTTAAATAAAATCAAACTCTATTGGTATGTACCTTTTATAGAATCTGACAAATCTGGGAATGTATTAATTGACGGGTTTGGACATGCAATGCCAACAGTCCCAGTCTATTGGCAGTAGGATATATTGCCTTATAGAACATAAATGTTTTCTCTGAATATTGAAAGTACCTTTTAAGTCTTTGTTTTCTTAGAAATTAAAATACAACATAAAGACATTTTAATTCTTTAAAAGTGCCAAATTTTAATGTTCTTAAACTAAGTGGTAAGAGCCCAGAGATTGGAACCTGATTCATATATAATTCATAAATCCATGTGTATATGGGAGTGTTTTTTCTTTATTTAAATACCCCTTCCCACTGAAAGCCAAGAACCTTTGTTGTTTATTTTGATATCATTAGGTTCTACCTCAATGTTTGGCAACTTTAGATGCTCAACAATATTATTAAATGAATAGCTTAGGAGACTTTGAAATTTTTACCCGTCTGAAAGTTTATAATGTACATATTTGCAAGGTTTTCACATGTATGGATGCCTCCACGTTTTATACATATGAACATCTTCAATTCTAAATGTCTCTATGGAAATAGGGTATACATCAACTTCATTCTTCTTGTGTGAAAGATGAAACCTTGAGAGATTATGAAAATATTTCTTCCAAATCACTACACTAATGTGGTCTAGCAGAGACTCTAATTCAGATTTCCTGTTTCAGTTCAATGTGAATTTATTTGGGAGATGAGGGAATAAACTCTCCTTGTAAGAAAATATAATCAGAGACCTCAAACATACATTCTCCCACCTTTTTTTTTGGTTAAAGATACTGTGGGTCTTTGGCTAGTATCCAGAATACATAATGGGCATTTAAGATTATCTATTTTAAATTGCTGTTAGAAGGAAACCTAGTTCTTTATGAATTTATTTCAGTTATCTTTCCTTATCTAACACAGTTCAAAGCTGAAAGTATTGCAGTGAGATTTAGCTATTCTACCTTTGTGAGCTTGTTCTGATTTTACTTTTGTCTGAATACATCTATATAATATCAAATCTTTATATAAGCTTTATATTTGAAAGCACTTTTGTATCTATCATCTCATTTTATCTTTACAACAACCATCTGTGCTGCATAGGGAGTTACTACTATACCATTTACAGCTGGAAAATATGACATTAAGAAAGGTCAAGTGGTTTGTTTAATATTATGAAATTACTAGAGGAGCCACAGAACTAAAACTAGATGTTTTCAATCTTTGCCTAAGATTTTTCTCTTTAAATCATATTGCATGTCTTTTCATATCCACAGTGCAATCCATTCAATATACCAGCAAAATTATACAAAATATTTTATCACATATTTGATTAATGACTAAGTACTTTTTGAGTTGACACAATAGTCATTTGATTTTAGCATGTTCTTGTTCATAAAACTATGTATTACACTTTTCTTTAAGTGCTTTTTATTTAATGAATTTCCTTTGAGTTTCTACTATATGCCATGTATTCTCCTAAACAACATTTTATAATGATAATAAATTTCAATTAATGTTTTTTTATTTTTTAAAAAAATTACTGCATTTTCATTCAGCTAAAATGAAATATTATTTGCAAATTCAGGGTTAGAAATAAGTAATTTGGAGCCTCCAGTTTGTACTGTATTCTTCTTTACACTAGTTTAGAAATACATGGGAATCAAAAAGTCCAAATCACTTTGAAGTGTACCAAAAATTGTATTCCATGGTCATAAAGCTGTGTGTATACAAAGTGATCTTACAACAATAGAAGAAAATAAGTCAATGCTTCTATCACAGGAGTAAGGTATTCACAAGAGTGAAATTTCCAGACTACTGAATAATAGTTTTTCAAATACCAAGTACTAACAATTTATATGAAAGTATTTTTAGAGTTTGTTTGTTTGTTTGTTTGTTTTGGGAGAGAGAGAAAGAGAGAGAGAGGAGGAACAGAGAGAGAAGGGAAGAGGGAATCAAAAGCACGCTTTGTATTGTCAGCGCAGAGCCTGACTCGAGGTCTTGAAATCATAAATTGTGATCATGACCTGAGCCAAAATCAAGTTAACTGACTGAGTCACCCAGTTGCCCCCAGATGAAAATGTTTTTTGAATCTAATACACAACTTCATTTCCTTCNATCAAAAGGGTAATTTTTTTATATTGCTCACATTTTGAATTGTGAAAGAATGAACATTATTGTATATTATTACAATTTAGCAATATATATCAATAGCCATAAAATGGTACATAACTTTAATATAGAAATTGTACTCCTATATATTTACACTAAAAATTTATATATCAGTAGGTGTATATATATATATATCATGTTGTATATTATTTCTTTGTTTTCTCTCTTAGAAGCAGAGATAGGTAAATTGACAGAAAGAGAAATAGTTGTATGTGTATTTATATAGAGAAGGTATTATAAGTTATTAAATGAAGAAAGCCAGTTTTAAGTATTTTGTTTTAATAAAACATTTTTGTACCTATGAATACATAGAAATAGAAATTAGTCTGGAATGATCACCAAATGGTTAATAACAGTTATCTCTAAGTGATGAGAATATGGAGGAGTTTCATTTTTTAAGCATATCTATATAATAGTTTTGTCTTTAAAATCACCACATATTAATTTTATAAAACATATTCATTTTGGTGGTATAGGAAGTAAGGAGAGTGGACAGAAAATAGAACTAAGGGACAATACTATGTCAATAACAGCAACAGCTTATGCTCTACTTGGGAATTTTGCCATCATTTTATTGAATAAGCACATCTATCTGCCAAGCACAAGTATATGTGTCGTTTTGTTAATCTTTATAATTCATTGTTTTCTCATTTTACAGATTTGGAAGCTGAGACTGAGAGTAATTTACCCAAGATGCCATTTAGAAGTGGGAGACCTACGGCTTGAAGATCTCCCTAACTAAAAACTCACTTTCCATCTTGCAGTAGTTTGACAGGCTTTTGCTTAGAATTTTTTTTTGTCTTAGATTTCTATTTTGGAAGGTATTCTGGAAATATGACATTACTGTTTATATATTATAGGTAGTAAGGAAAGACTTACTATTAGTTTGCTATGATTTGAACCCCATTCCACTATTTAAGAGTTTACCTTATCTCATTTTTCTGTATCTGCCTTCTGATCTGTAAAATAGGAGACATACCTATCACATAGTCTGTCGTATAGATAATGATGTGAGATGATGCATGAAAAGCACATAATGTGTAGTATAGTATCTGGTCACTATCATTAACAGTATTAGTATTATATTCAATAATAAATATTATTTCCTATTTGTGGAACTGTTGTGTAAACCTCCAATTAGAGCTTCATCATTCAATTTATTAAATGGACTAAATTTTCTCTCAAAATTAGGTATTTTGCTTTCTGGTCAGTAATAGCAGCAGATTTATGATGTTACTGGGAGGAATTCACATACATACAGATTCTACAATAAAATCTCAGTGAAAGATTGTTCAAGATTATAAGTTTTGTCCTCTACATCTGTGAAAAGTATTTAAGTTATTTTTATTAGGAGACAATATCTGGCAAGTCCATTGAAATGACTACTATTTTTTCAATATATCTTGTTCCTTTGTGTTATTATATGCAAGCACTGGCTTAAGTTTTGTGTGAGGTAAAAAGGACATATAAAAGTTAGTCTTTCACAAAGGAGCTACATAAACAAATGAAGAAATGGGCAGAGAATTACTATCATGAGGTATGGACAGATAAACTGGACATTTAAAGGAAGAAGAGAATTGGGATAGTTTGGATGAATCAGGAAATGGTATCTAGTCAGCATGTGAATCAGGTCTTGAATGTGTAAAATTTAGAAATACAGAGAAAGGTATATGCATGGGTGTATTCCAGATATTCCAGTCCTAGGGAATCATACAAGTGAAGCACAAGATATGAGAAGTGTTGTACAAGTACTTGGAACTGAAAGTGGTTGTATAACTTTCACATACAAGGATTGTGAGAATTGTGAAGGCTATAGAAATATGTTAGGCTGATAAAGAAAGCGATGGTCAAATCCTGATGAGCCTTCATGCCTGGCCAAGGGATTAGAATTTTATTTTATTGTCATTAGGTATCATTTAAGTATTTCTATTATGTAATGATCTGATCAGAGTTGTACTTTAGGAAAATATGGTCAATAGTCACCCATTCTGTGAATTATTAGGTAGGAAGCCAGAATTAAGAAAGTGGGCTGGGGGAATTTTGAGTGGTTTCTTGAGTTAAACTATATACCTTTGCCTTTACAGCATCCCTAGAACTGATTATATAAAACATTGATGTAAAGGAGGAATGTAACCATGAGAGAGATCAAATACTTTGATATGAGCATATTATACAGGGGAAAACTATGAATTAACAAAGAGCTAACAAAGAGTTACACCTGCCATGTCTGGTGGTTGTCCTTTTTAAAATACAAGATGTCCTCTTTACTTGGGCTTTTAATATAATTGGGTTTTTAGTATGCAGAGTTGGATATCAAAGCAAAAGTCATTAAAACCTGAAAATTATTCACAAATAGACCAATCACTTATGAAATTAGTGTCCACTGAAGCATTTCCCCCAACAATTAACCCTAATGTCTACCTTGTATTTGTATAGTTCATTATCTTCCTAATTGTCAGATGTTATATGTTTGTAATGGGACTATTGTTGTCTTCGTAGTGATTGAGACATGATAATAGTAATTGAAAGTAGATGATCAAAATAATTAGATTACTTACACAAATCAAGAATATAAATGGGTCAGGTTGTAGGAAACTGTAAAGGATTTGAGGGGGATGACTTCTTTGGAAAGAACATGGTTGGGATTCTCATTGTTCCAAACAAAAGAGTCTAGGTAGATTCCTGATCCTCATGTTGAATTTTCAGCTGAACTGCTAGGATGGCTTGAAATGTGTTCTATGCTATACAAAGATATGATGGATGAAATCTGGCTCATGTTGAAAAGAGAGCTAAAGGTCAAGAGTCTGGCCAAAGTAGCCTGGGTCAGAAGAGGAGGCCACATGAGAACTTCTGTCACAGACTAAGGGCAGAGCAGAAATTGAGGAGAAATATTAAACTGTGAGCAAAAGGACCATAATGATTGTGCCATGAGGGTTACAATTGGAGAAATCTAGCTAGAGCATTCCCTCGGAGAAAAAAATCTTAGATTTAAGCATTTCCCTGGAACAAAGAGCTTGAAACCATCTCATAAGAAGAGCAATCATTTGAGAAAATCTTGCTTCCTCCAGCCTCCTGCCTCTTTCCATATCTCCGTGAGCTTAACTTCCTTTACCTTGATTGGAAATGGCAGGAACTCTCATTAGTAGTAAAAGTGATATAGGTATGTCATATAGATACCATATAAGGAAAGAGGGAAAAAGAAACTTGCACACCGCACAGTCAGGAGACTATAAAAATTTTCTTCTAATGTGTTTAAAAGTTGGAAAGATTAAATCAAGTTGAAAGTTTTGATTATTGTCTTGTGGGATTTTTAAATTATGGAGACTTAGTACCTAGAGTTACCAATGAACTCATGAGGACTGCCTGAGTATCTATCTGGGAAGGGGGACTGGGGGAGAAAGGTATACAAATCAACTGGTTTAAAAAGAAACTGAGGGTGCCTAGGTGGCTCATCAGTTAAGCATCCAGCTCTTGATTTATGGTCAGGTCATGATCGTTGGCTTGGTCCTTGTGCCAGGCTCTTTGCTGACTGTGGAGCCTGTTTAAGATTCTCTCTCTCTCTCTCTCTCTCTCAATCTCTCTCTCTGTCTCTCTCCTCCTCCCTGTCTGCCCTTCTCCATTCATGCTCTCTCTCTAAAACTAAAAAAAAAAAATAAAGCAAGAACATAATAACGTTACTTTAATTATTTCACTTACAGGAATTCTGCTTGTTTAACTTAATATGGTGTGCCAAAAAAAGTGAAACTGCAAGTTATGCAAATGATGACGATTTAAATAAAGTCAATGGAAATGATAATGGGATCTGATTCACAGATGAAAAGTTAAGTAGCTCATATACATCTTTCTAAAAGAAAAATAATATTAAACCCGCTTCAATAACTGCTATGATCTCACCTTCCAAATAGAATTACATATGCCAAAACTTTTGGTTAAATAAATATCCACAACTTATTTCCATATATATATTTCCATATTTCCATATATATCCATAACTATATATATATATCCACAAATTATATATATATATATATTTTTTTCCATATAACAGTCTCTCATAGGTAAGTCACAAAGTGTATCATTATATTTCTTTTCTTATTTATTTTTTAATGTTTATTTATTTGAGAGAGAGAGAGCAAGAGCGAGCAAGCGAGCATGCACATGCAGGAGTGGTGGGGCAAGGGTGTAGAGAGAAACCCAAGCAGGCTCTGCACTGTTTGCACCCAGTCCAAAGAGGCTCCATCCCACCAACATGAGATCTGGACTTTGTGAGTGGAAACTAAGGGCCAGTGCCCAACAGACTGAGCCGCCCAAGTGCCTCTATATTTCCTTTCTCGTAAGATCCTTTATAAACCTTATTTTTCTTAGAAGTAACCAGTTTTTAAAAATTTTAAATTGTCTTTTAAAATGTATTTATTATTAAGACTATTCAAAGTTTCCAACAGGACAGAAAAACCTTTACTAGTATAGTTAAGTTTATTAGGTGTTTCTCTCAGTATTTTTAAATTGAATAAATGCCTCACCAAATCTTTCATCTTTCTGCCCTGAGATGAACTCTTTGCCTTTAAGCCGGCTTTGTATCTGTCATTCTGGATTTTTACCTAATCATTATCTTGGTGAAACTCTCAGACTCTATAATGTATTTTCGTTTTTCTTTCTTTTTTAAAAATAATTAGTTTATTTTTGAGAGAGAGAGAGAGAGCACGCATGAGCAGAGGAGGGGCAGAGAGATTAGGGGGAAGAAAGAATCCTAAGCAGGCTCCACAGTGTCAGTGTAGAGCCCTGTAAGGGGCTCGAACCCCTAAACCTTGGGACCATGACCTGAGCCAAAATCAAGAGACAGACACATAAATGACTGATCCATCCAGTCGCCTGCATTTTCTTCTTTCTCAGTTTACTTTCTATTTTCATAGAGTATACTCTCCAATAGTTTTCTGCACAGCATAAATGGGAAATTTTTTTAAATGAGAAAAAAAATCAAGACTTTGCATATCAGAATATTTCTTTTTAAAAAAAATTTTTTTTAATGTTTTATTTATTTCTGAGAGGGAGAGAGAGACAGCGTGAGCAGGGGCGGGTCAGAGAGAGAGGGAGACACAGAATCCGAAACAGGCTCCAGGTTCTGAGCTAGCTGTCAGCACAGAGCCCGACGCGGGGCTCGAACCCACGAACCGCGAGATCATGACCTAAGCGAAAGTCGGACGCTTAACCGACTAAGCCACCCAGGCGCCTCCAGAATATTTCTTTATTTTCAGAGCTGATTGAACTTGATCTTCATATAGAGAATTCCAGGTTGGAAATTATTTCTTCCAAATTGCTGAAGACATTTCTTATTTTCTTCATGTTTCCAGTGTCAGTCTTGAGACATCTAAAGGTCATTTAATTTTCATTAGTATTGATGTAATTTTCTTCTTTCTGAAAAATTTTTATAATCTTATCCCTAGTGTTCTAAAATATAATCAAAATATTTCTTATGTTGGTCTTTTTAATTAATTTGTTGCCTTGGGAAATTGGTCTCCATTCTGGAAACATGTCCTTTATTACGGATTTTCTTTTTAATATTATTTCTCTCTGATAATTTCCTCCATCCATTTTGCTGTACTCTTTGTTTCTCTTGTGTTTACGAGTCAAGTGTTGGACCTTATAGATATACCTCCTCATTTTTAATTTTTTTCTGCTTTCTTCCTTGTGAGATTTTGCTAAAATTTTATTTGTATAATACTTTTCATTCCAAGGGCTCTTTCTTAGAAAGAAAATTCCTTATTATAAAATATTGTTCTGAGTTCATGGTTGCAATATTTTCCCTTAACTCTCTACAAATATTTTTTATACTGTTTTAAATTTTAATTGTACTATCCATTTTCTTTGAGTTCCACTTTTTTTCTGTTTGTAAGTATGATCTTTATCTTTCAAGTTAAAAACTTCTCAAATATTTTCATGATAGTAAGTACTGAGACTTTCTTTACACCTATGTCATAGTGAGGCTCTTTAGGAAGTTCTGTGCATGTGCTTTCCATTCTGGCCTCTACTATTGAGTATTTGGGTTGGATGATCTTAACTATTGAGACTTTCTTTACATCTATGTGACAGCGAGGCTTTAAGGAAGTTCTGTGCATGAATTTTTTATTCTGGCCTTCACTATTGAATGATTGCATTGGAATAAAAATGTTTGGTAAGATTCTCTTCCAATAAATGACCTTTCAATTTATTTACATTGCTAATTTTTTCCATACCCTTCAGTACTGTGAGAAGTGAAAAACTTTATCAGAGATGTGAGTGCCCTGGACCATAGTGAGGGGAGAGACGAATCTGAGGCTCTTATGTTCCAGCCTGTAGAGCTTTCTTAATCCCTTGATTTCCAAATACAGTATCTCACACTCTGTTCTTTGCTATCCCTGGCATCTTCAGATCTTTAGCAATTTGGTGTAGTCTTTCCAAAGTGTATACTCTGGCCTTCTTCTTCTTCTCCTCCTTTCTTTCTTTTTTTTTTCAATTTAGCTTTCAAAAATAGCTAGTATGTCCAAATTCTGAGCTTCTCTCAGTGCATAATCGGTTTACTTCTTCTAGATACCCTTGCTCAGATTTTGCTTTTTCCCCTTGGCTGAGTTAACCATCTGCTATCCATCTGCCAAAGTTTAACATCTTTTATATCTTCTGTCTCTTCCTTCACTGTTTCCTTAGCCTATGGTTTTATATTTTTTTATTCCTTTATTGTCAAGGACAAGTAACAAACTTGTGTGGTAAATTCAGTGTTTTCTTCTCAAATGGTCTTTTCCGGTGGGAGAATCATCTTTATTTTCCCAAGTAATAATGATAATAAAGAAAACTTCCATTTATTGTGTCTACTCTGTGACAGGCCCTATACTAGGCATTACACAAATTACCTCATCTAATTCTTGTGATCCTATAACATAATACTATTATTAACCAGCATTTACAGTGAGGAAACTGAGATTTAAAGAGCTTAAATGATTTCCCTCATGGCAAAAAGCAGCAAAGAGGAGATCTGGATTTGTACCAGGGCCATTTGATTCTACTAACTTTGCTTTCAGCTATTATTCAGCTTTGTATAATAACTGTCCATGATTTAAGGTCTGACAAAGACTGCATGGACCATGCTAGGTATAGTTGGTCACATGTTGGCAAAAAATAATTTTATTGTATTTTGTTTGTTTCTTAACGGCAATATTTTTCCTGCCAGCCAGAGGAGACTATGAGTATTACTTTCAGTATTTTTAACAATATTTATTAATGTATATTTTATGTAATGTAAAATGCACCCACTTAAAAATACAGCCCATGAATTTTAGTAACTTTATAATGTAAGATAATCATCACCACATATCCATTTTAGAATATCTTTATTCTTTCAGTAAGATCCCTTGTACTCATATATAGTATATTCCTACCTCCACCCGAGCCACTAGGCAACCACTAACTTACACTATGTCTCTACAAATTTGTCATTTCTGAAAATTTTATGTAAAAGGAATCATAATATATAATCTCTTATGTTTGATTTCTTTTACCTAGCAGAATGTTTTCGAGGTTGATCCATGATATTGCATATGTCAGTAGTTCGTTTATTTTTATCACTGAATACCATTCGACTGTATGAATGTGTCATAATTAGTGTACTCATTCACAAGTTGATGGACATTTAATTTGTTTCTGGCTTGGGACTATTATGATCAGTGATGCCATTAATATTAGTTTACAAATTTCTGCTGGGTCCTATAGTAGTTTATATCTAACTTTTTGAGAAACTGCTGAACTGTTTTTCCAAAGTGGTTGCAGTATTTAATACTGTCAGTATTTTTAATGCCTTGAAATCTTAACATTTACCTTCCTCCCCTGTGTTTTCTGGCTGAGGACTCAAGTGGCCCATAAAAGAGATCCTTTCTTCAGATTTCCTCTCTCCATTTTCACATTTTCCCACATTCCATTTTTCTGAAGTTTTTCACAGAATTTTTAAAATTTTTAATTTTAAGTAAACCATTTTAATTAAAAAAAACTTTTTTTAAATTTATTTCTGAGACAGCATGAGCAGGGGAGGGTCAGAGACAGAGGCAGACACAGAATCCGAAACAGGCTCCAGGCTCTGAGCTGGCTGCCAGCACAGAGCCCAACGCGGGGCTCGAACCCACAAACCGTGAGATCGTGACCTGAGCCAAAGCCGGACGCTTAACCGACTGAGCCCCCCAGGCGCCCCTAATTTAAACACACATCCTAAATTAACTGCTTTGTGATTTTTCCCCAAATTTAACATATATCTATGTAAGCACAACATATTTTGTGTTATGGGATGTAAGCACATGAGACCTTGTCTCATTATTTCTACCCTATCCCCCCAAAATAATCAGTATTCTACCTTCTATAGTAATAGGTTAATTTTTAAAATTATTGATCTTTATATAAATGAATTGTTTTTATTCTATTTTTACAATAGTTGTATTGAGCTATAAGTTAAATATTATAAAGTATACCCTTATATAATGAAAATTTATTGGTGTTTATTAGACTGACATAGTTGTACAGCCTTCAGCATTATCTCATTTTAGAACATTTTTGTCACCCCAAAACCCCCATATCCATTAACCTGTCTCACTTCTTATGCCCTTCCCATCTCAGTCCCTGGCAAACATTAATCTATTTCTGTGTTTATGAATAGACATAGTCTAGACATTTTATATAAATGGAATCATACATCATATGGTATTTTGTGACTTTTTTAACATAGCAAAATTTTTGCAAAGTTTATCCATGTTGTTGTATATATCAATACTCATTCTTTTACTCTGAACAGGATTCCATCAGATGGATATACCACATTAGGCTATTCATTTATCAGTTGATGGACATTTAGTTTCCACTTTTTGGCTATAATAACTATTGCTTCTATGAACACTTGTGTATTTTTTTGTGTGTGGACATATATACTTGATACTCTTGGGTATATATCTAACAGTGGAATTGTTGCATCATATGGGAACTCTATGTTTAATATTTTGAGAAATTACCAAAATGTTTTCCAAAGTGAATGCACCATATTACGATCCCACCAACAATTCATTAGAGTTCTAATTTCTCTACTTCTTCTCTAACATTTATTATTATTTGTCTTTTTCATTTTAACTATTTAATTGGCCTGAAGTGGTATTTCATTGTGGTTTTGCTTTCTATTTACTAATGGAAATTGCTAATTACTAATTATTAATGGAGTTAAGCATTTTTAAATGTACTAATTGACCATATATTTACCTTAATTGGATAAATATCATTTGAAATGTTTTCTTGACTTTGATTTGATTATCTGTCTTTTTATTGATGAGCTGAAAGATTTTTGAAAATTATTTTATCACAGTGTTGTTGTTGTTTTAAGTTTATTTATTTATTTTGAGAGAGAGAGAATGCAGCAGAGGAGGCACAGAGACAGAGGCAGACAGAATCCCAAACAGGCCCCAGGTTGTCAGCACAGAGCCTGACACAGGTCTTGAACTCACAAACCGTGAGATCATAATCTGAGCAGAAACCAAGAATTGGACACTTAACCGACTGAGCTACCCAGACACCCCTTGATCACAGTGTTTCTTTTTTTCTTAAATAGTTTATTGTCAAGATGTTTTATATATTCTTGATACAAGTCCCTTATCAGATTTATAATTTGCAAATGTTCTTCCTAATCTAGGGATTTTCTTTTCACTTTTTAAATGTATTTTCTGAAGCACAAGATTTGTAAATTTTAATAAAGTCCAATTTATCTAATATTCATGTGTGTGTGTGTGTGTGTGTGTGTGTGTGTGTGTGGTGTCTTATCTAAGAAATCATGTTAACCCAAGATCACAAAGATTTACTCTTCTACTTTCTTCTAGGTGTTTAATAATTTTTGCTCTTGTATTTAGGTCTATGAATCATTGGATTAATTTTTGTGTGTGGTGTGAGGTAGGAATTCAACCTTATTTTTGCATGTAAGTATCCAACAATCTAGCAGTTTTTACTGAAACACTATTCTTTCCCCCATTTAATAATCTTGGCCTCGTTGCAGAAAATTAATTGACCACTGGGGCACCTGGGTGGCTCAGTCGTTTAAGAGTCCAACTTTGGCTCAGGTCATGATCTAACAGTTCATGAGTTCGAGCCCCACATCGGGCTCTGTGCTGACAGCTCGAAGTCTGGAGCCTGCCTGAGATTCTCTGCCTCCTTCTCTCTCTGCCCCTCCCATACTTCTGCTCTGTCTCTCAAAAAAATAAGTATTAAAAAAAAGAAAATTAATTGACCATAAATATAAAGGTTTATCTCTGGACTCTCAATTATATTCCATTGATATATATGTCTATCCTTATGTCAATACCATACTATCCTGAATATCTTAACTTTGTACTAGCTTTTGAAATCAGAATGTTTGTGTCATTAAATTGTTTTTATTTTTCAAGATTATTCTGGCTATTCTGCATCCCTTGAATTTCCATATAAACTTTAGGATGAATTCATCAATTTTGCAAAAATAGCATCTGAGAATTTGATAAGAATTGCTTTGAATCTGTCGATCAATTTAGGAAGTATCACCACCATAACAGTTTAAGTCAGCCTTACTAAGAATATATGACGACTTTCCATTTACTTAAGTCTCCTTTAAATTTTTTCCAAATTTTGTAATTTTCAAAAAAAATACACTACTTTTATTAAATTTACCATTATGTATTTTATTAATTATTCATGCCATTGTAAGTTGCTATTATTTTTTAAGGTTTTATAATGTTTACTTATTTTTGAAAGAGAGAGCATGAGTTGGGGAGAGAAACAGAGGGATATACAGAGAGAATCCCAAGCAGGCTCCACATTCAGCATGATGCCTGATGCAGGGCTTGATCCCATGACTGTGAGTTCATGACCTTAGCCAAAATCAAGAGTGTCATGCTTAACCAACTGAGCCACCCAGGTGCCATAATTATTCTCTTAATTTTATTTTTAGATTGTTTTTTTGCTAATATATAGAAATACAATTGGTTTTTGTATGTTGATTTTGCATCCCACAACTTTGTTTAACTCAGTCGTTAGTTCTAATAGCATATTGTGTGAATTCATCAGGATTTTCTCGAAACAGTATTTTATCATGCAAGAATAGAGACGGTTTTACTTTCTTTTCAACTGAGTGAATTTGCTTTTTCTTCTGTAATTGTCCTAGAAAGAACCTTTATTATAGAATTAAATAGAAATGGTAAGAGAGGGAAGCTTTGCTTTGTTCCTGATATTAAGAGGGAGGTATTCATTCTTTCATAATTAAGTATGGTGTAAGCTATGGGTTTCTCATGGATACTCACTGTTAGGTTGAGGACATTCTCATTTCTAGTTTGTTGAATCCTTTTTATTATTACAGTGAATTGGATTTTGTCACATATCTCTCCTCCCTCTATTTGTATTATGCTGTGGTTTTGCCCTTTATCCTTCTAATGAGGTGTATGATAGTGATTGATATTAGGCATTAAAACAAACTTGTAATTTTGGATAAATCCCACTTGGTCATAGTGTATGTAATCATTTGTATATATAGCTGGATTCTGTGTGCTAGTATTACGTTGGGGATTTTTACATATATCTACATAATGGATATTGGTCTGTAATTGTTTTTTTATGATTCATTTTCTTGTTTTGGGTCAGAGTAGTATTAATGTCCATGTTCTGCCTTATTCTATTTTTGGAAGATTCTGTGAAGGATTGGAATTAATTCTTCTTAAAGTATTTGGTAAAATTCATTTGTAAAGATTGGGCCTGTGCTTTTCAATGTGGTAAGTTGATTTTTGTTTGTTTTTTAATTGCAACTCAATGTCTATTCTTTGTATAAAACTAAACAAATTTCTTGTTTTTTAATAATCACTTTGATTGTTGGTGTCTTTCTAGAAATTTGTCAATTTCATTTAGATATCTAACTTTCACAAAGAATTGTTAATAATATTCCTTTATAACTATTAAATATTTTTTGATGTTTATATATTTTAAGAGAGAGACAGAGCATGCATGAGGAAGAAGCAGAGAGAGAAGGAGACACAGAATCTGAAGCAGGCTCCAGGCTCTCAGCTGTCAGCACAGAGCCTGACACTGGCTCGAGCTCATGAACTGTGAGATCATGACCTGAGCCAATGTTGGACCCTTAACTGACTGACCCACCCAGATGCCCCTCCTTATAACTATTTTTATTTCAGTAAGGAAGTAGTGGTGCCTCCTATTTTACTCCTGATATTAATAATTTGAATCATATCTTTTTTTCTTGGTCAGCCTAACTAATGTTTTATTAATTTTCATGGTCTTTTCAAAGACCCTACCTTTGGTTTTGCTATTATTTTTCAATTATTTATTCTCTTTTTCAATTTTTTTCTCAAATCCTCACTTATCTCCTTTTTTATGCTTGCTTTGAGTTTACTTTGACCATTTTTTCTAGTTTTGTTAGATGAAATTTTAGGTTATTGATTTGATATCTTTCTTCATTTTTAATATAAATATTTACAGGCATAAATTTCCCTCTGAATACTATTTTTACTACACGGAAAAAATGCATTTATATTGTGTTTTTAATTCCATTCTTCTCAAACTATTGTCTAAATTTTCTTGGAATTCTTTTGACAAAGAATAATTTTTAAACAATTATTTATGAGCATATTCCTTAATTTCCACAAAATTTGGGAACTTTATAAACTTCATTCTGTTACTGATTTTTAATTTTATTCCATTTTGATTAGAGAACACAGTTTGCATGAATTCAGTAATTTTAAGTTTATGGAGGCTTTCTTTATTTTCTTTTCTTTTTTGTTTGGCTTATTTCACTCATCATTGTCTTTGTGAGATTCATCTCTTTGTTGGTTTGTTTGTTTAACTTTGTAATGCCCCCATAGTGTGAATATTACACAATTAATTACCTATTAAATTGATGGGTAATGATGAGTAAACTGTTTACATTATTTGCATTATTTTTTTGCCTATTATATGCATATTTGGTGCATGGATGTATGCAGTTTTTTTGTGTCTATAACTTGGAATAGAATTAGTTGGTTATAGGAAGATATGTATTATGTGTGTGTGTGTGTGTGTGTGTGTGTGTGTCTGTATTTCAGTGTAGCAGATACTTTGGGAGAAAATTCGTTTTCCCACAAACAATGTATGAGATTTTTACTTGCTTCATATCCTCACCAGTACTGCACTCCCACTTTGTTTTAATTTTAGATGTTTTGGTGAGTATATATGGCAATCTCACTGTGACTTTAATTTGCATTTTCTGGTGGCTAATGAGATTAAACCCCTTTTCACATTTATTGGACAGTAGGACATACTCTTTTGTTGTGTCTACTCAAGAGCTTTTTTGTCCATATTCTTTTATTACATTGCCTATAGTTTTTATGTATATTCTGTGTATGCATATTTCACCTGTGTGTATATGAACTGTAAATATCTTCTAGATTAAGGAATTCTCATATTTTTAGTTTGGTGTTTTTTTCTTGATCAGGTGAATAATTATAACAAATTTTGTGAATCAATGAAGATGATTTTATAAACTTTCTCATTTATTGCTTACTCATATATTTATTTTTTAGTATAAAGCTAATCTTGCACTCTTGAAATAAAACGTGATGTATAACTTTTAAATCTTTACTAGCTTTTTTTCTATTATTATGTTTAATATTTTAGGATTATTTTCACAAAAAAATTAACGTGTAATTTTCTTCTTCATTTCTTTCCAGGTTTGATTTCAAAGTAATGCTGCTCTCATAGAATGGCTTTGAAGGTATTTTTTACTTTTCTGTTCATTGGGAGAGTTTGTTTCAATAGGCATGTTTCTTTCTACATATTTGAAAACTTTACCAGTGAAGCAATCTGACCCTAAGGTTTTCTTTGTGAGTTGGTTTTTCTTTATAAATTAAGTTTATTCATATCTACAAGGCTAGTCACATTACTTATTTTTCAGTCATTTTTGATGTTATATTTTCAAATTTATTGGCATGTCATTAGGTCATAATACCTTATTTGTATCTTCTTAAACTTTCTATGTTTAATGTTTCATTCTTGATATTGGTTGTGATTCTTCTTTTTCTGCCCTTGATCAGTATTTCTGGATGTTATTAATCTTTCCAAATAAGCAAAATGTTGCTATTTAAGTTTTATTCTAATGTTGACATATTTCCTTTGTCACTAACCTATGATCTTAATTTTGTTATTTCTTTTCATGTGCATTCTATGGGTTTAAATTGCGCTTGTTTGCTAACTTCTTGAAATTGACATTGAGATTATTTTTTTGATAACATATTCATTTAAGGTTACCAATTTTTCTCTAAGCTTATCTATAGGTTCATACCAAAGTTTGATATGTAATATTATTAACTCAGTTTAAAATATTTTTTATACTTCCACACATACATTTTTGTTGTTGTTGTTTTGTTTTGTTTTTCCAAGTTTTTATTAAATTCTAGTTGGTTTTTCCAAATTCTAGTAGTTTTTCCAAATCTTTATTAAATTCTAGTTAGTTAACATATAGTATAATATTGGTCTCCAGAGTAGTATTTAGTGATTTATCACTTACATATAACATCCAGTGCTCATCATAACAAGGGCCCTTCTTAACACCCATGACCCATTTAGCCTTCCCCCAACCACCTCCCTTTGGGTAAACCCTTACTTAGTTTATTCTCTATCATTAAGAGTCTCTTAAGTTTTGTTTTCCTTTCTCTCTCTCCCTTTTTCTTCTCATATTCATCTGTTTTGTTTCCTAAATTACATATATGAGTATATAATATGATATTTGTCTTTCTCCAACTTATTTTTCTTAGCATAATATACTCTACCTCCATCCACATTGTTGCAAATGGGAAGATTTCATTCTTTTTAGTTGCTGAGTAACATTTCATTGTATCTGTAGATCACCTCTTCTTTTTTTATTTTTTTTTATTTTGAGAGAGAGAGAGAGCATGAGTGGGAAAGGGCAGAGAGAAGGAGAGAGAGGGAGAGAGGGAGAGGGGAGAGAGAGAGAGAAACAGAGAGAGAGAGGGAGAGAAAGAGAGAATCCCAAGCAGGCTCTGCACTGTCAACACAGAGGCCAATGCTGGGCTTGATCTCACAAAGTGTGAGATCATGACGTGAGCCAAATCAAGAGACGGATGCTTAACCTACTGAGTCACCCAGGCACCCAAGCATAAAATATGCGACCTGTTATTTATCCATTCATTAGTAAATGGACATTCAGGTTCTCTCCATAGTCTGGCTATTATTGGTAATTTTGTTATAAACATTGGGGAGTATGTACTCCTTCGAATCCATTTTTGTATCCTTTGGGTAAATACCTTGTAGTGCAATTGCTGGATCTTAGAGTGCTTCTGTTTTTAACTATACTGTTTTCCAGAGTGGGAGCATCAATTTGTATTCCCAAAACAAGTGTAAGAGAGTTCCCCTTTCTCTGCTTCCTCACCAACATCTGTTGTTTCCTATTGTTAATTTTAGCCATTCTGACAATTGTGAAGAGGTATTTTAGTTTTGCTTTGTATTTCTGTGATGATGAGTGATATTGAGCATCTTTTCATGTGTCTGTTACCCATCTGGATGTCTTCTTTGAAAATTGATTATTCATATCTTCTGTCCATTTCTTAACTGTACTATTTATTTTTTGAGTTTTTAGAGTTTGGTAACTTCTTTGTATAGATTGTGGATACTAACCCTTCATCAGCTATGACATTTGCAAATATCTTCTCCCATTTCACATGTTGCCTCTTAGTTTTGTTGATTGTTTCCTTTGCAATGCAGAAGCTTTTTATCATAATGAAGTCCCAACAGTTTGTGTTTAATCTAATAAGAAGTTGCTATGGCTGTGTTCTCGATGGTTTCCTGCCTCACATTTAGCCCTTTTATCCTTTTTGAATTTAATTTTGTGTATAATGGAAGAAAATGGGTCATTTTCACTCTTCTGGATGTTGCCACCAGTTCTCCCAATACCATTTGTTGAAAAGACTGTCTTTTCCCATTGGATATTCTTTCTTGCTTTGTCAAGGATTAATTGACAACATAGTTGTGGGTCCATTTCTGGGTTTTCTATTCTGTACCGTGGATCTATGTGTCTATTTCTGTGCCATTCCCATACTGTTCTGAGCACTACAGTTTTGTAATATATCTGGAAGTCTGGAATTGTGATACCTCCAGCTTTCTTTTCCCCCAAGACTGCTTTGGCTATATACGGTCTTTTTGGTTCCATACAGATTTTAGGCTTGTTCGTTATAGCTCTGTGACAATGACATTTTGATAGGGATTGCATTAAATGTGTAGATTGCTTTGGGTAGTATAGACATTTTGACAATATTTGTTCTTACATTCATGAGTATGGAATTTTTCTCCATTTTTTGGTGTGTTCTCTTCAATTTCTTTCATCAATGATCTGTAGTTTTCAGAGTACAGATCCTTTACTTCTTTGGTTAGGTTTATTCCTAGGTATCTTATAGTTTTTTGGTGCAGTTGTAAATGGGATCAATTCCTTGATTTCTGCTGCTCCATTCTTGCTGTATAGAAATGCAACAATTTTCTGTACATTGATTTATATCTGTGAGCTTTGCTGAATTCATGTATTAGTTCTAGCAATTTTTGGTGGGCCCTTTCAGGTTTTATACATAGAATATTATGTCATCTGCAAATAGTCAAAGTTTGACTTTTTCCTTGCTGATTTGGATGCTTTTACTTCTTTTTGTTTTCTGATAACTGAGGCTAAGACTTCCAGTACTATGTTAAATAATAATGGTGACAGTAGACATCTTTTTCTTGTTCCTAACTGTGGAGGAAGAGCTCTCAGTTTTTCCCCATTGAGGATGATATTAGTTGTGGGTCTTTTGCATATGGTCTTTATGATGTTGAGGTATGTTCCATCTATCACTACTTTGTTGAGGGTTTTCTATCAAGAATGGATGCTGTATTTTGTCAAAGGCTTTTTTTCTGCGTTTATTGAGAGGGTCATATGGTTCTTGTCCTATCTTTTTTTAATGTGATATATCACATTGATAGTTTTGTGAATATGGAACCAGTCATGCAGCTCAGGAATAAATTCCACGTGATCATGGTGAATAATTCTTTTAATGTATTGTTGGATTCAATTTGATACTATTTTGTTGAGAATTTCTGCATCAGTGTTCGTCCAGTGTATTGGCCTATAATTCTCCTTTTTAGTGTGGTCTTTGGTGTTGGAATCAAGGTAATGCTGGTCTTATAAAATGAGTTTGAAAGTTTTCCTTCTATTTCTCTTTGGAACAATTTGAGAAGAATAAGTATTAACTCTTCTTTAAATGCTTCGTAGAATTCTCCTGGGAAGCCATCTGACCCCAGACTTTTTATTACTGATTCAATTTATTTTCTAGTTATGGGTCTGTTCACATTTTCTATTTTTTCTTCTTTCAGTTTTGGAAGTTTGTAATGGTCTTAGGAATTTGTCCATTTCTTCCAGGTTGCCCATTTTGTTGGCATACAATTATTTGTAATATTCTCTTATAATTGTTTGTATTTCTGTGGTGTTCGTTGTGATCTCTGTTTCATTCATGCTTTTATTTATTTGAATCCTTTTTCTTTTCTTTGGTAAGCCTGACTGGGGTTTATTAGTTCTGTTAATTCTTTCAAAAAACTAGCTCTTAGTATCATTGCTCTGTTCTCCTGGGTGTTTATTTGTTTGTTTGTTTCAATATCTTTTATTTCTGCTCTAATATTTATTATCAACCTTCTTCTACTGATTTTAGGCTTTATCAGCTCTTCCTTTTCCAGCTCCTTGACGTGGAAGATTATATTGTATATTTGAGACTTTTCTTGTTTCTCGAGCAAAGGCTGAAATGCCATACACTTGCCTCTTAAAACAGCCTTTGTTGGATTCCAAAGGTTTTGTACTATCATGTTTTCATTTTCATATGCTTTCATGTATTTTTAATTTCTTCTTTAATTTCTTTGTTAATCCATTTATTTATTTTTTTTAATGTTTTATTTATTTCTGAGAGAAAGAGAGAGACAGCATGAGCAGGGTAGGGTCAGAGAGAGAGGGAGATACAGAATCTGAAACAGGCTCCAGGCTCTGAGCTAGCTATCAGCACAGAGTCCGACGTGGGGCTGGAACCCATGAGCCACGAGATCATGACCTGAGCTGAAGTTGGACGCTTAACCAACTGAGCCACCCAGGCACCCCAATCCATTTATTCTTTAGTAAGATGTTCTTTAATATCCATGTATTTGTGTTCCTTTCAAATTTTTTTGTTGTTGTTGATTTCAAGTTTCATAGTGTTGTGAACTGAAAATATGCATGGGATGACCACAATTTTTTGTTTGTTGAGGGCTGATTTGTGACCAGTATGTAATCTATTCTGGAGAATGTTCCATGTGTAGTTTAAAAGAATATGTATTTTGCTGCTTTAGGATGAATTGATCTGAATATAGCTGTTAAGTCCATCTAGTCCAGTGTGTCATTTAAAGCCATTGTTTTCTTGTTGATTTTCTGCTTAGATAATTTTCCATTGCTGTAAGTGGGTTGTTAAAATCCTCTACTATTATGGTATTATTATCAATGAGTTAATTTTTTAAGTTTATTTTATTTATTTTGAGAGAGAGAGAGAGAGAGAGAGAAAATCCAAAGTAGTGTCTGCACTCTCAGCATGAAACCAACAAAGGGCTCAGTCTCATGAACCATGAGATTGTTACCTGAGCTGAAATCAAGATTCAGATGTTTAATTGACTGAACAACCTAGGCACCTCCAATGAGTTTATGTTTGTTACTAATTTATTTATATCTTTGGGTTCTCCCAAGTTGGAGGCATAAATATTTATAATTCTTATATCTTTTTGTTGGATAGAATCCTTAATTATGATATAGTGCTTTGCTTCATCTCTTGCAATAGAGTCTTTGATTTAAAACCAAGTTGGTCTGATATAAGTATAGCTACTCTGGCTTTCTTTTGGCATTCATTAGCATGATAGATGGTTCTCCATCCCTTCACTTTCAATCTGCAAATATCTGTAGGTCTAAAATGAGTCTTTTCTAGGTAACATATGGATGGATCTCATTTTTAAAAATCCATTCTGATACCTTATGTCTTTGATTGGAGCATTTAGTCCATTTACATTCAGAGTCCCCTTTAATATTTCCTCAAGAGCTGGTTTAGTGATCATGAACTCCCTTGATGTTTTGTTTTGTTTTGTTTTGTTTTTGTTTTTGTTTTGTTCAGAAAACTCCTTGCTGGATAAAGCATTCTTGGCTGCATATTTTTCTCATTCAGCACATTGAGTATATAATGCCACTCTCTTTTGGCCCCTGGACAGGTCTGCTGTGAATCAGATTTGGCTTTCCTTGTAGGTTAAGGATTTTTTCTCTTACTATTTTCAGGTTCTTTCTTTATCTGTGTATTTTGTGAATTTGACTGTGATAATCTTGATGATAGCTGGCTTTTATTGAATTTAATGTGAGTTTTCTGTGCTTGGAATCCCATGTCTGTTTACTTCCTTAGATTAGGGAAGTTTTCAGCTATAATTTACTCAAATAAACCTCGCCTTTTTCCCTCTTTTTCTCAGACTCATGTGACAGAAATGTTATTATGCTTTAAAGAATCACTGAGTTCCCTAAATCTACATTTGTAATCCAGTATTTTTCTTTCCATCTTTTTTTTCCTAGCTTCATTATCTTCCATAATTTTATCTTCTGTATCATTGATTTTCTCCTTTGCTTTGTCCATCCTTGTTGTCATTGCATACATTTGATTCTGCATCTCAGTTATAGCATATATTTCAGCCTGATTAGTTTTTAGTTTCTTATCTCTACAGTAAGGCATTCTCTAGTGTCTTCTATGCTTTTCTTAAACTCAGCTATTATCCTTATGATTATTTGTTTTTAATTATGGTTTAGACATCTTGCTGTATCCATATTGATTAAATCCCTGGCTGTGACTTCTTACTGTTCTTTCTTTTGCAGTGAATTCCTCCACCTTTTCATTTTGTCTGGGCCACTGTTTTTTGTTTTGTTTTGTTTGTTTTGTTGTGTGTGTGCTGTGTGTGTGTGTACACGCACACGCGTGCTTGCCTGTGATTGTTAAGAAAGCCTGTTGTATTCCTCCTCCTGAAAGTAATGGATATATTAAGAAGAGGTCCAAAGGAAAAAAACAAAAGAAAACAAAAAGGAAACTAGATCCTAAGGAAACTAGATCCTGTTTCTCCTAGAGATGAAGCTTTGCAGAATTCTATGATAAGTATACTTGGTGCATAAAATGTGTTGGTTTTCTAGTATTGACACCTGCTGCTAATTTCCAGGTGAGCTGATTTTAGTGGAGATGTACCTGAAGGGTGCAGGGGAATGGGGCTTTTAAGCAGCTGAAGCCTCCACTGGATAGCACTATTTTGCTCTCTGAGGTCAGTCAGTTATAATGGGCTGGGTGAAAATCGTGTTGCCTGGTTCTCTCATCCCCAGAGAGGGGAGTTCATACAAGTTCATACCAGCCACTCTTTGAAAGCCCTCATAGAAGAGCAGTCACCTCTCTTGTGTCCCTGGCTTCTGCCAGATCCCTGCCTTCACCCTGCCTGGATCTGAGCTGTCTGCCTGCCAGATTGAATAGTACTCTTGTGTTATATCTCAGGCATGTGGCTGGCTTTCCAAACTCCAAACTCCAAATTTTAAGGACCCATGCAATGTGGACCCGTGCCAATCCTCTGGTGGAGCATCTCACCACCATTTTACCATGTGCCAATTTGCCGCCCCCATCCATCTAAAAGCACTTAAACACCTGCAGAGCAGTTTGGAGTTTCTGGGAAAGTGAAGAACAAAGCCAACTCCAAGATTTGCTGCCCTCAGCTGGTATCTTTGTTTCTATACTAGGAAACAAGGCAGTAGATTGGTGCTGCTGCTTCTTTTTGTCTCTAGAGAAGCAATGCCACCACTCCCAAATGCGCTCCAAGCATGAGTATTGTTTCTCCCCCTGTGACTCAAAGGAGCACCACTAAGCTCTCCAGGCACTGACCCCAATGACTTATAACACATCAGACTTTGAGCTCTTCTGCTTATATTAGCTTGCAGTACCCAGCCCTTCTCCTTTCCCCAGTCAGTGGCTTGGGGGAAGAGCTTTTGTGTGTGTGTGTAATACCATGCCTGCACTTTCACTTTCTTTCTCTCTCATTATCTCTCATTCCTGTCTCTGTGATCAGAGTTCTCTCCCCATCTCAGCCACGGTTCTTTTTCCCCTAGACCAACTCTCTGCATCACCTACTTCCTATGATGTGGCTATTTTATTCTACCTCTAGTTGTGCAGTTTTGCTTTCTCAGTTTCTTGGGTGTTCAAAATGATTTGATATACATTAAGCTGTGTTTGAGGGGCAAGGCAAGCCTAGAGTCCCCCTACCCCATACCATCTTAACTCTTCTCTCCTAGTTAAAAATATTTTATAACCTCTGTGATTTCTAGTTAGTTTTGTGTATTATACAGAAGTGTGTTCCTTGATATCTAAACATATCTTAATTTTTAAGCTATGTTTAAAAAATGATTTCTAACATGACCATTATTTTCTAAATAAGAATGTATGCCTCCATGATTTAAATATTTTGATATTTCTTGAAACCAGTTTTATGAACCAGCATATATTAAATTTTTGTATATATTCTATGTGCATTTGAAAATAAAGTACATTCTTAGTTATCAGAAATAGATTTGTAGATTTAAATCAGTCCAAGTTTGCTATTCCTTTTGTTCTAATCTGATATATTTCTACTGATTCTGAATCTTTTTGTTTTAATAGTTATAAAGATTGAAATTTAAACTTTTTCAACTATGATTTTGGATTGGTCTGATTTTCCTTGTTATGAGGTCATTTTTTTCTTTATATGTTTTGGGACTTTTCATTAACTACAAAAAGTTTAAAACTCTTATATATTTCTGTTGAATTGATAGTTCATAATGATTAAAAATAAATGCCTTTCCTTTGTAACAGTAGTAGTACCTGTGAATTGTTGAGAAAAAATATTTGAGAACATATTTGCAAACCATATGTCTGAAAAACATATCAGAACATATATTAAGAACATATAAAGAACTTTCAAAATCCAAAAATACACAAGCAAATATATAAGCCAGAATAGGAATTTTAAAAAAGGATATAAATGCATGTTTCCTCTATATAATTTTAATAACTTATTTTAAAATAACTTATACAAATTTGAATTTTATAATCATCAGAATATAAATGTACTTCCATATTTAAATGATATACTCATTTGTTTTAAAATTAAAGGAACTAGAAGTTGGTAGCTAAATTTTACCTATCACTCACTGTCTTCTTAAGCTATTAGCATGGGTCAAAGTTGACTTGAACTCTTTACAAGACTTTTTTTTTAGGAGACAGAAATGGAAAAGAAAAGATTGATAAATTATAAGAGACAAGATTTCTATAAGTTAAAATGTGGTGCAATTAGATGGAAAGAAAATAACAATGTGCATTGTAAGGTTTTGAATAAAGTGATCTGCAAATTAGCTAGAAAGTTGAGAGAAAAGACTGGGATAATTTTAGTGACATTTTATTCCGTAGCCATTTCCTGAAGTATTCTTAGTAATACTTCACATATTCTATAGATATATGACTGGCAAAAGATAATGTCAAAATGTCCATAATATGTGATGAATTCCATTTTAATTTTATGAAGGCTTTTAGTAAAATCACATTGAGAAATTCACCTATTCTTGTTTGAAGTCTAAGGCATCTGTCATTTGGCATTAGATCTGAAATTTTTCGTACAAAGGATTTATTATTATTATTACTATTATTATTATTATTAGAAAACATCATGTCTGTAATACCGAAGAGTTTTTTCATCCATTGACACATATTTATTACCTAGTATGAGTCATGCCCTGTGCTAGAAGCTGGGAACTTACAAGGGTATGAAAAATTTATTAACCTTTAAGGTAATTTTTAGAACAATGGACAAATCACACAGTAATTACAATTTGATGCTAGTGCTATAAATACTGTTATTAATACTAATAGAAGGTAATAGCAAGTAATACTTACTATATTCCAGAGTCTGTTCTAAGCATTTTTCCATGTTTTCACTCAGCTAATAATAGAATATAAGCTGCTCCTGTAATGCAATGAGTGGACAGCTCTCTAATCTCTATGACACCACAGAAGGCTTCCTGCAGAAGGTGGTGATTGAGCTGAGTCTTAAAGCATAAATAAAGCCATGAGAAGAAAGAATCAAGGAAGAATTAGGGACATATTCTAAACATAATAGTATTTGTAAATATATGGATGCATAAGTCAGTCAGTACACTATACTACAAATAAATTAATATATTTGGAGCTTGGGGTATGTGGAGGAATGGTGAGAGGAAAGGATGAAAAAAAATTTGACAAATCAGATAATTAAGAACTTATATATCATGCTAGGGCTGTTGGACTCTCCAGAAAACAAAGGGGGAGAGATTTAAAAGTTAAACATGGCATTAACATGATCAAAATAATCATTCTACTTAGTGTGGAGAATGGCATCGGAGGGAAATGTTGAAGTTAGAGACTTAAGAGAATTTTGCAATAATGATGGCAAGAGATAATAGCCTGGTGTTTAAGCAGTAGGGAGGGAATGGAGACAGTGGACAAAACTGATAAATATGAATATGTAATATAGGTAGGAAATGGTAATCAATTTTTTAATGAGAAGTGTGATAGGTAATTTTATGTGTCAGTTGGCTAGGTACAGTACCCAGAAATTTGGTTAAGCATTATTCTAGATGTTTCTGTGAAGGCATTGTTTAGATGAGATTAAATTTAAATCAATAGACTTTGAGTGAAACAGATTATCCTCCATAATGTGGGTGAGCCTCATTCACTCAGTTGGCCTTCATAGAAAAAAGACTGATCTCCCCAGAAGAAGAGGGAACTCTGCCAGCCAACTTGGACGTGAACTGCAACTCTTCCCTGGATCTCCAGTCTGCCAGCCTACCCTGCAGATTTTGGACTTGCCAAGACTCCACAGTCATGTAAGCCAATTCCTTAAAATAAATCTCTCTATTATATTATATATCTTATTGGTTTTGTTTCTCTCGGGAACCCTAACGAATGTGGAGGGAAGGTAAAAAGGAAGAGTCTAAGATTATTCCCACACCGAATGGTTGGTGGAGCCATTAAGACATAGGAAACACAGGAGAGATAACTTAGGAGGATATAAAGAATTTAGTTCTGACATATTTAATATGAGGTATCTGGGGCGCATACATATAGAGAGGATCTGTAGATACTTTTGTGCAGCTGAAAGTCAAGCAAGGAATCTGGGATAGATATATCACTCTAGGGAAAGGGGCTTCCGTAGTTAGAAAAAACACATTCAGAGAGACAACTGCAAGGACACGGAGATATAGAGACACAAAGTAAGAACAGAAGCCAAGGATAAGAGGACAAGAAGACTGACAAGAATCTGTTGGAGTTGAAAATAAAAACTGAAAGAGGACGGTATCACAGAAGTCAAGAGAAGAGAGAATTGTAAGTAAGGATGAGTCACATGCCATCGAATGATGTAATTTTAAAATAGGAGGAAGTCAGTGACCTCAGGGAAAAGAGTTTTGAGGTTTCAAGAGCTATGGACTAGACCCAAATAGAACTTACTACGGTATTTTCCATAAAAGCAAATCACATTTCTAGCCATCATACAATCATATGGGTAATGAAATTAGGAGAGAACATTTTATTTAGCATACATATATTGGTCTGCAGAATAACTCTGACACTGAGAGTGTTCAAGAAACACGCGTCTTTTGCCTTGGGCAAGCAGCAGATCTAGAATTTGAACTTAGATATCCAAGGCTCCATAGAGGAGTCATAATAATACACTGGCTCCCAGAGCTGTAAAAGCAAGATAAGAACTCACATCTAGCAGCAGCAGAAAAAAAGGGAGAGGAATAGACAAAGGAAAAAGACAGGAGAAATATCTTAGACAAAAGCTTGTACTTGATCATAAAAAAAGAAAAAACATAGAGGATATTAAACTAGAAGACACCATCTGTAGAATAGGACAGAATTCCCTTATTGTTAGTACAAGGGAGAGTGTCCAAATATTTTTCAAAATAAAACAACATAGAAAAATACCAATGAGTTGCACCTTTAAAGTACTGTGTAAATTATTTATTTGATTGAATGAATGTTCCTTTACTTGTTAATATTTAAAACATAGAATAATAGGAGCACCTAAGTGGCTCAGTCAATTGAGTGTCTGACTTCAGCTCAGGTCATTATCTCACAGTTCAAAGTTCAAGCTTCACATCAGGCTTTGTGCTGACAGCTCAGATTCTGTCTCTCCGTCCCTCTCTGCCCCTTGCCTGCTTGCACTCTGTCTCTCTTTCTCTCTCTCAAAAATATACATTAAAAAATTTTAAAAAACATAGAATGATAAATTAAAAGTAAGATCTTAAGTAAAAACTTAATTTTAAAAAGTAAGATCTTAAAAATGCATACTTTTTGATATTAAAAACTGTATGAGATAAAACACTTGATGCCTAAAAATGCTTCTAATTGTATTTTTTAATATAAAGTGCTGTTTGTGTGTTACCTATAATGGGAAAAAGTATATTTGCCTTATTTGAAGGATCATTTCAGAATTATAACTTTAATGCTTTTTTTAATACTATCTAATTTTGAAATGTCATAACGTATTGTGGGTTTTTTAAAATAATGGATCAATGACAAATTTAGGAAAATACACTACCAACAATCACCCCATCCTCCACCACAGTTTTTAGTAATCTGTCTTTATTTTCTTCTGTTCCTGTAAATGGACATACATTTTGATATTCAAATATGGTATTTTATCTTGGCTGACTGGCAAAATCTATTGTCTCATTCAGATAAAATGATTGTTTTAGGTAGTTTCACCTACCTAAAGCTTATAAATCTTATTGTTCGGTTTAAGAATTATTTTGGAAGAGTATAGAATATCTTGATGGAAGTATTTTATTTATTATTTCTTTAAGAAATCATTGGAATGTTTGAGGAATGAATACACAGACTTTAAAAACTTATTGTTAATTTTTTTTTATTTTGAGAGAGAGAAAGAGAGAGAGAGTGCACAAGCTGGGGAGAAACAAAAAGGAGAGACAGAATCCCCGACAGACTCTGCATGATCAGTGCAGAGCCTGATGTGGGGTCGATCTCACAAACTGTGAGGTCATGACCTGTGTCTAGAGCAAGGTCGGATGCTTCACTGACTGTGCCACCCAGGCACTCCTGCAGATTTTTCTTCTGTATTTTCCTGCTCCCTTCTCTGTGTCATATATACCCTCAGAATTGTTTCTACGTAGCAACATAGTAATGCCTGTCCACCAAACCAAGTCCATTTTTTTTAGTGTTATTTATTTATTTTTGAGAGAGAGAGAGAGAGCACGAGAGTAGGGGATGGGCAGAGAGTGAGGGAGACAGAGAATCCCAAACGCGCTCCAAGCTGTCAGCACAGAGCCTGATGTGAGGCTCTATCTCATGAATGGTGAGATCATGACCTGAGTAAAATGCTGCTTAACTTAACCTCAGTCCATTTGTCAACATAATCACCTAGTGGTTGTGTGCATCATTTTATTTTACTTTTGGGAATTAGCATATGTTCTCCAGTTTGAAGAAAATGGTGTTGGGCTGCCTAGGTGGCTCAGTTGGTTAAGCGACCAGCTCTTGCGTTCAGTTGAGGTTATGATCACATGGTTTGTGAGTTTGAGTCTTGAGTCAGGCTCTGTGCTGATGGTGTGGATGGAACCTGCTTAGGAGTCTTCCTCTCTCTCCCTCTCTCTCTGCCCCTTCCCCCACTCAATCTCTCTCTAAGAATAAATAAACTTAAAAAATAAGGGGCACCCAGGTGGCTCACTTGGTTAAGCATCTGACTTTGGCTCAGGTCGTGATCTGGTGATTCACAAGTTTGAGCCCGGTGTGGAGCTCTGTGCTGACAGCTCAGGGCCTGGAGCCTGCTTTTGATTCTGTGTCCCCCTCACTCTCTGCCCCTCCCCCACTCATACTCTGTCTCTCCCTCAGAAATAAATAAAATATTAAAAAATTTAAAAAATGTTATTAACCTGTATGTTAGATATTATCCTACTTTTATGTAAAGATAATTGAATTTGTAATGTTCCTTTTGCTAATCAGGTGTTTTTAATTGTAATTTTTATTATTTTACTTTACTAAATTAATGATATGTTATAGTTATGTTTATACCTGACTTCCAATAGTAATTTTAATTTTATATCTCTTAGATCTTTCCATACTGGTTGAATGGTTATTTCAGGCAACTAGAGAGGGGGGGAGATAAAACATGAATGCATGAACTTTAATTAAGCTTGTAAAATAAATACTTTTTATTGCCTTGACGTTGTCCTCTAAAATTATAGTTTAACTAAATCTAGAATATTTCTTCATGCATATTTGTTTTTTCTAAAATTCTTACAAAGTCACTCCATTAATTTAGTAATTATTCCTTTCAAAAAGCAAGTTATTTCCTTTTCTGAAAGTCATTTATTTTTTTAAGTTTACTTATTTTGAGAGAGGGAGAGACAGAGAGAGAGACAGAAACAGAGAGAGAACAAGTGGGGGAGGGACAGAGAGAGGGAGAGAGAGAATCCCAAGTAGACTCTGCACTGTCAGCACAGAGCCTGACTGGAGGTTTGAACCCACGAACCATGAGATCAAGACTTGAGCCTAAATTAAGATTTGGATGCTTAACCGACTGAGCCAAAGGTGCCCCTTTTCAAAGTCATTTAAAATATGTGAGTATTTAAATGATAAATTATATAGATTTTATAACTTCTATATAAGTATAAATATATTTGCAAATGTAGATAAATTATCTTCAGGTTATACCTATATTTAGCACAAATTTCTTAAATTTGACAAATTTAATTCTTAATACTTGTTTTTGTAAAACTACTTCAACCTGTTCATAACGTTTACCGATTGACAAAAGTTATGCATTTACAATATGGGAATAGATCATTGATTTCTAGCAACAAGATGGAAAAATGAGTGGAAGTAATTTATTGTACAGATAATTGTCAAGTAATTTTTTTCAACACTGTTTTTGATATTGCTATACATTGGGATAGATTTAGTAGTGTATTACTTGGTTTTGTTTGTATTGTTTTGTTTTAGTGAGAGAGAGAGAGAGAGAGACATAGAGGTAAAAGGAGAGAGAAAATCTTAAGCAGGCTCCAAGCCAAGCATGGAGCCCGAAAGGGGATTCAAATCCACAACCGTAGGATCATGACCTGAGCCAAAAATCAAGAATCAGTCCTTTACCCAACTAAACCACCCAGGCGCCCCACTAATGTATTACTTTGTATTGATAAAAACCATATTTCCAACATAAACACTTCATAAAATGGCCTTTATCAGAGGAAAAACACACTGAATTTTATTTCCGAAAAGCTTCCTGTGTACCAATAAGGAAGACAACAGATATTACACAACCATTTTGTAACACTAAAACTTAAAAGGTAAAATTTCTTCTTTCAGTCCTATGTAGGAAACATGGAATTTTACTTTTAAAATAAGAATCCTTTACCTGGTCTTTCTGTTCTCAAACCACCCAATGTTTTATGACACAGCTCATCAAAGTTTCTTAGTTTTCAAACCTCTATGGATTTCTTAGTATCTAAAATTCATGCTACTTGGATTTTTTTTTCTCTCACAGAAATCCCATATATCTGAATATCCTCTTTCCTTTTAATACATTTTCTAACTCCTGTATGGAAAATCCAAATATACTTTGTTTAATCTATTTATCTATCCATAAATGTCTTCCAAAGATGCTGTACTAAAAGCAGTCTGATTTTTCTTTTTCACTGACTCATATTTTAGCAAATTGCCTATTACTCATGTTTGAAGAGAATGCTCTTAGTTTGCTGCTATACTTTCTTCTTAGAGTGAAAGAAATACTTATTGCTTTCAAATTCTTAATTTTAATTATGATGGTTTTGGGATTGGGGCTGTTTAAACTGACCACTCCTACCCATGTGCTTCAGGGTTTCACAGAAAAGCCATAGCAACTGGGGATTCCAATGAATACAATGCCACCTGGCCAACAATTTTATACTTGTAAATTCAATTTGAAATTGATGTAACTCTTAGAAAATCTTTATGCTAATTTATCATGTATGAGTTTTCAAAAAGTTGTACTTTTAAATTTAGGGAAAAAAATTTTTAAAAATCACACCAGAAGGAGCAAATTCAATGCTATTATAATGCCTCTAGAGGGCAGTATTAAATTATTTGAAGCTCTAACAGAGTTTTCTCCTGCAAGTCCCTCAACATTTGAAGGGTGACAGTGCAAATGTAAGAGGGTAGTATGCTTTATGTAATCTTATTCGTGGTTGCAAATGACTGTGAAATCTAAGTCCTCACACTTGAATCAACAAGTGTTGTGAAGAGGGGATTTTTTAATTGAGCTTCTTATCTGTTCTCCAGAGAATGAGCTTACTTCCTACTATTAGGATTTATGGACCATTATCGGCACACTCAAAATACATGAAGCTTAGGATGTGAAAATAAGGCCACTTGTATTCCAGTAGGTATCTTTCCATGCAAGGCACTATAAAAACCAGTTTGGTCAGATCACATTATTTTCACATATGGGATTTGAATTATGGATTTAAGGTAAAAAGAATTTAAATAAACTATTTTAATAATCTTTTCAAAATTTAGAACTTTATCAGATGCAAGTATACTTGCATCCGATAAATGGTTCTTTCTCTATGTATAGAATTTCTATGGATCTATATAGATCGAGAAACCTAGACATGGATATATACACATCTATATAATATTTCAACTTATTTCTAGTGTTCCTGTTAATGGGACAAAAGCAAGTAAGTATAAGGAATTATGAAACCCTTTTCACTGAACCTCAGCCTTTTTCACACAGAAGCCATTCTCCATTCCTGAAGCATGGGAGATATTCCTAAGACCAGGGTGAATTCTATTTTTGGCCTGCTCAAGAAGGGAACTATAATTTCCAGTTTTTCATTTTTGTTCTTTTCTTTGTAGATGTACCTTTCCGAAGTTATAAAGTCAATTTGATTTTTCCTGAATAATCATGTCACACCCTGAGGTGATGAAAGAGGATTCTAGGCCCTAGCTGCTCTCCTGTATTCAAAACTGGTTGAAAGCATGAAGGTTTCTTCTTGTTGGTATAAAAGGTAGGATCAGCATGACTGCTTTACTCGTCTTTTGGCATTCTCCTTGGGAGTGTAGAATATATTTTCTTTTGGAGAATATGCTCCCAAACTGAATACATAATCTGAGAGATGGTTTTGCATTTCTTCCAATGTTTTTTTTTTTTTTTTCTTCGTGAAGGAAATATTGAGCATGCCCTTTAAATTTGTACAACTCATGCTTAATTTAAAATTAAGTACCTAAGGAAATGTAGATTTCAGTAAAAAACATATTTAAGATAATTTATATAGCTCATATTTCTTAGTAATGTATTTGTACAGTATTGTGAATATTTTATGCAAACTTGTGTATTTCTGGGAGAGGTACATAATATTCTTCCTGCTTTAAAAGTGTGAATATTGAATTTTAGAGTCCAATGTGATTTCTGTAAGATTTTACATAGATGAACATTGACAAGGTAAGAAAAAAATTTTTATTCTTATCTAAAGTTTCTTATTACAAAGATAGGTTTTCTGCATCAGAAAACAGACATCCTCTGAAAGTCAAGAAGAACCAAAATCCATTTGCTGCCAACCTTCTCTAAATATCAGGAGCTTCTTGAGAAAGTGGATTTCTATGGGTGCCTGAGTGGGTCAGACAGTTAAACATCCTCATGATCTCATGGTTCATGGATTCAAGCCCTACATCAGGCTCTGTGCTGACAGTGCGGAGCCTGCTTGGGATTCTCTCTCTCCCTCTCTCTGTCCTTCTCCTAAAACCCCCTCCCCGTACATTCTGTCTCTGTCAAAATAAATAAACATTAAAAAAAGAAAGAAAGAAAGAAAATAGACCCTAATCTCTCCTCCAGGCCCTACCCTGGAAGGCCCTACCCTGGCCTTCTTGTCATTGAGCGAGGAATGTGCCTTGGACTACAGATGTTCCTGCTCTTAAATCCAAAACAATAATGAACTGATAGTTTTGTTTTAAAATAGTCTCTGCATTCACTGGAGACACATGAGATTGATTGATATATAAGCTTATGGCTCTTCTAATATTTTTAATACTCGTGAGCATTCCAAGAAAGTCCCTGATTTGGAACTTATAATTAAAGTCTCCTGACAGCTTCCATTGCATAAGAGATAACATGATCTACCACGACAGTCCTGATCAATGCTTCTGCTCATCGTACATCCTTAAGCTCATCCTAGTTTCTTAAACTCATAGAGGTGGCATGGATTGTGGAATGGGCATTGCCACCTTTGCTCAGCCTTCTGTCCTTGTTCTGTCTCCCCTCCCCGCCCCCAATTGTGGAATGCACTGAATTCCAGCAATAACTACATTCTTTGATTGTAGGGCAAGATCTTTGTACCTATTTACTGAATAATCTCCTAAATCTGTATCACAACTCCTAGCTTTTCTCTAATATATTTATTTATTCTAGTACATTCCACCTTCTGGCACTGCTGCTCATCAAATTGTGTCCTAACTAAACATCTAAACTCTTCTATAAACTTGCTCAATTTTACTTATGTATCAAGCAAATTTTCATTTCCCCTGCAATATCTACATGGTTTGAGCTACTTTGAATTAGCTTTTCTGTTACTTGCACATAAAATCAGCTTAACTGTCGAATGATATTCATACAGTTGTTTGCTATTATTTCATGCATGTTGGTCTTATATCTCTACTCAAAATTTAAAATCCTGGTAATGTAGTGCCCATAATTTAGAATCATTTTCTGTTTCCTAGCAATCAGATAGGTTTTTCACATAAAACATATTCAATAAATATCTGCTCATTAATTATATTCTTTTAAAATTATATTGTTTTTTTTTACCTTTGCCTTTAAATTTAAAAAGCAAATATTTTTATATACCTCCATTATCATTAAAGAAATACTTAGAAACAAGATCATCCAACCATATCATTTTAAGCACAGAAATGTATTTATTAAATGGCTTTATTGCAAATTATATTTTCTTTTCCTTTATTGTGAGACCATACAATGTTTAGATTTAAAAAAGAGCATACAGATAATCTAGCCCAACTCCCTTTTATAGACTTAGGTTTTGTGACCCAGAAGTGAAATACACATTTAGCAAACCTCCACCAATCTACAGTTTATCTTTTCAAATAGTTCTATATACATTAGTCTGAACTCTTTGCAAAAGATACAGGCTTGACTACATCCTTTGGAATATCCTTTAGAGCGAGTGCAAAATACTATCTGAGAAATGCCTATTACTATTGACCATTTTGACTCAACTTTCTTTAACACTGCTTCAAGTACTATGTTATCATTTCCTATAGTGTAATGCTTTATGTAGCAAAGTCTACGTTTTCCCACATGTAATCGTGTTTCTCCCAGGATGCAGTCTCTTGTCTGTAAGATATGAGAGGCAAAATGTCATAGCTTTTCAGAGCATGGTTTTGGGGCCACAATGCCTAGGTTAGAAACCCCACCTCTCTACTTGCTGGCTGAGGGGACTAGGAGAATTTTAATTAATTTCTCAGGGCCCCCGTTGCCTCATATGCAAGACAGGAAAAGAGTAGTACTGATTCTCTAAGTTGGTTGTAAGGATTAAATTATTTAATACATGAAGCTCAAGGGACATCATAAGCACTCAATAAATTTATATATTATTTATATTATAATGATTGGTTCTTGTTGTCAATTTACTAACAAAAGTAAACAAAGCAAAAAGATATTCTTAAATTACCATGTCCAAGGAAAGTTGATATGTATCCAAAATCCTGAATGGTGAATTGACTTTTGAGTTAAAAAAGCAAAAACAATAGCAAAAATGCTATATATCTGTTTACTTTTAAATGTTAAATGACCTTCATGGTAAAGTATTAGATAGAATTCTAACATATATATACACATATCTATGGATTTCGTGTGTGTACATATGTAGAGAGACAGACAGACAATATATAGTCATTGATAGGAGGTGGGATACAGCTAAGTTTTACTAATTTTCTTTAAAAGATGTTGAATTTCACAACTGGTTAAGATGTGCATATACTTCTTAAAGATTTTTTCAGGTATCCATTAGACAACTAAGAGTGGTTGATATGGGATTAATAACTGAGCAAAATATTGGTCATGGGTTCAAAGTGAAAGTATGGAATAAAGCTTGAGTTTTAATGGAATTAAAAGATGAGATAATGAAAAAGTCATTAATAATGTTTTGTGGTTTCCAAAATGCTTCACATACAATATTACTGCTGAGACAGTACAGAGAGGAATTTCCTAATCACTTGATTCCTACCCTGGATTTGTGTTCTTTTGAACTATTCACAAAGCTTATTTTTTTTTCTGATATTTCTCCTTACTTCAAATTACACTTATGCATGAATTTAAAAATAATTCAATATCATCTTTTATATGACCCAGTTCTGAATAACTCTACAAAAATTCTCTTGATCTATTTAATTTTCATAAAGAAATTCTGTATCTCTTGTGTGATACGCTTGAGTATATGAGGGAATGTTGGTGAGTGGTCTGTAGCTAAGAGCAAATAGGAAGCATATTGATCCCCTGCTCAGCGGGTTTGGTGAGTTAAGAAGTGGAGTGGTAGGAAAAGAGGAAAGGGATAGGAAGAAGAGCATACATATCCTGCTCACAGTTTCCTCCAATTGGACTCAATCCTTTTGTTTTAACAAGCTCTTATGGGATTATAAATAACTGCCAGGAAGTCCAGAACTACAGATCATCCATGTCTTATCCTTTGTCTAAATAGTAGCAACAGCAAACAGAGACTAGTGATTATGTTATTGTATAAGAAAGGAGAAAAAATCTGGAATCTAGGAACAATAGGCAAAAAAGAAGAAAAACAAGCAATGAATGTTGCCCAGCTGGCAAGGTAACTCTTATCAGAAGCAGCATTTGTTGGTCACCCCACCTTCTTCACCTTACTTTCACCATTGTTAGCACATGATTTCCTTTATTCCTGGGCTTCCTAAAAGACATCTCTAGTGTATACAGAGATTCTTCTTTATCTACTTAACATCAAGCTTTCACTAGGATACAGGTTGGGCAAGGGGTGCTACCCAGAAGTGGGTAGGAAGTGGCTGCCCTAATATTTCCCAACTATCTCTTCAAATCAAAGTTAGGATGACCTTGATAGGTGTGTATGGCAGAATGACAAAAAAACAGAAGGCCAAGACTTGCCTCACCAACTAATTCATTTTCTTATAACAAAAAGGAGGGTGGCCATGAGTGTTAAGGTTTCCACATGCAATGTCTTCCCCCAAGATTTTCATCAGTGCTTCTCAAATCTCCATGCCCTTCTACCCTGCCTGCATACATACCCACACGCCCCTGTCCCCACCCCCAACATACACACTTCATTCTCCTGTAATACTCTCTCTAGCCTCTAACTTTTGGTTTTGAAAGTGCCTCCTTGCATCAAAAATATGCCTGTCTATCATTGATGTCCACTGTTGTATGCTTCAGTCTCCACTCTTTTTCCTCTTTTAAATTAATTCTTATCCCTTAAGGGTAAGATAACAGGAGTAAGTGAATAGTCAAGTAGCCACTGTGAAAGTCTCTGGAAAAAATTACTTCAGAGCAAGTATGCTTATAGCAGTAGTCAACATAGTCTGATCTCATGAAAAAGACATTGCTTTCTATTAATATGATTTTGACCCTACTCCTTAAAAATAACAATTTAATAGTTTTCACTAATTTCTAAGCCACCTTATTGAAAATAGGCTGCCATATAATATAAGGACTTTGTCTGAGCCTTCAGAATAGGTGGTATCAGCTTCTTTAAATAGAATCTGACTCCCAACTTTATCTCTCAAGGAAAATAGATTGCTTTCAGTTCATTCCATTATACATGGTGAGAAGGGGAACCTCTAGCTTTCTCAAATAATAGTTCTGAAGGCTGATTTAGCCTCTTCAAGTTAACCTTCCAGATAATTTGAAAAAAAAATTGTATCACGGATAAGAATGACTTGAATGTAGTAGATGTTCAAAAATATTTATTGAATTTAATAGAGATAAGATTGGCAAGTTATATTAATTTTCTTTAATATTTGCTAAAATGAGGCTATTCCTCCATTCCACAAAAGACTATTGAAAGACTATATACTGTTTTAGAGCATTGTTTCTCTTTTCCCCTAACCTCTATATAATTTATATGCAAAACACAACCTTAGTAACAACTCTCATCATTTGTGGTGATTTTCAAAGGGACTTGAGGATGAAATTGTCTCTTACCAAAGGTGTATTAGAATGGTTAGTAACAGAGAGCCTTGTGTAGTTTGAGAAGCTCTTGACCCCACCCTCATGTTCCACTCAGATATCCCAGATATTCTTGTTTTTCTATTTTCCCTTCTTAAATATCAGTAGCCAAGAGGAGGAAAAAAAAGCCTATTGAAGAATTTGAATTTGACTAACATACAATATAATGCATTTTGTAAATGACAGTACTTTTTATAAACATAAGGTTTCAACTTCCCTTTTTAATGTTTATTTTTGAGAGAGTGTGAGCTGGGTAAGGATAGAGAGATAGGGGGCAGAGGATCTGAAGAGTGCTGACAAGAGGTGAGTTGGATGTGGGGCTCAAATGCACAAGCCCTGAGATCATGACCTCAGCCAAAGTTAGAGGCTAAACCTACTGAGCCATCCAGGCACCCCAGGTTTTAAGTTCCTTTTAATGCAATTTTGTGTTTGAAAGAGTTTGAAGATTTTTCTGTGAGATACCTATTTTCCTTTTAATATTAAAATTATATTATGTCTAAAAAACTTTAAAATAGAAAGAAAAGGAAAGATCTCTTCCATTTTTATGTTATGTTTATTAACATATTTTCCTGCCTGTTCATCACATTATAATATACTCAACATTAAATTATTCCTTAAAGCACCATCGTAGAATTTTTGAGAAATGGATACTACAATTTAAAAAAATCTACACATCTTTTAATTTATCTAAGTGTTTAGGAACCAGGGTTTGTTGGTTTGCTTTTTTAAAATTGATCACAGTACAACCTGAGTGAAAACTGATTATACCATGGAATTCCTCTCAGGATAGTAGATTCATAGATGATAAGAATAGATCCAGACATTATAGACTTGTACTCTAAGAAGAGATTACGTTTTTACTTACAATTAAAAATATTTCATATATTCAAATATTAAATAATACAGCGATCCATATGGGATGAGCAATAAGAGGTAAGAGAAATGCATGTCAAAATTTTACTTAAAAATGAAATGAAATGTTTTGTGGCAAGACCAAAATGGGTTTAATGTACCCCTTAGGTTATCTTTAGATAGGCTTCCTCCTTTCTCTAGGTCTCTGACCTCCCTTTTTAAATATCATTTATTTTAGGAAATGTGTAATTATAAATTCTTTCTCTGCCCCTTTGAGAGGTAAATCTTTTTAAAAGCTTCTTGTTAACTTTACAAGCCAAGAATGTCTTTCTCAAGGATCTGGGAATCATCCCTGTAAAATAGTTCATCCAGGAAGATGGCACCCCATTTCTCCATCTCTATGGAGATTAGGAGCCTAATTTATTGGGGACACTTTGCTTCAAACTGTAAAACTACCTCCTGTCATTGAGAAAGTTTACTTTTTTTTGAGTAAGCCCAATTAGAAAAAGCAGGTGGCCTAGGGTTCCTCCCATCCCAGCTCTTAAAAACTCTTCATCTCTTTGTTTCAATGAAATTGAGCTCAGACTGAGCAAAGTCTGAACAAAGTCTTGAACAGAGTCTTTCTTGCCTGTTTAACCTTGTCTGGTGCAGGTTTGAGTTTGAAAAGCATCAGGCTATATGATGGTTTATGCTACAAATAAGTAAGTGGGGCATAACTATGTAGAATATTCTATTGCATAGAATAACATTTTGTTTCTTAAATAGCTTTAATGAGTCATCTACCAGAAATGCTTCTGTAAAAATTATATTTCATGTAACAAGTTCAAATGAAAAGAGTTCTGAGTCTGAATTTGTCATAAATATATTATTTTGTGATATGCAGAGGTAGATGGATTTACGTGTGTTCTTGAATATATGATACATCTGTCTATGGAGAAAACGCAAAGACATCTCCTATTCATTTAGTGCATCAGTCAATAAGCCCAGAGATGCTGTATTTGAACTTTAAATTTCTCATGCAGGGAATTCAATAAATTCTTCCACAGATTCCCTTTGGCATCTGAGTAAATTTCTAGTGCCCTTTAAATTTTTATGGCTGTTTCTCCTCTCTTACCCCAGAGGCACTGTTTCACTACTTTCACAATATCTCTATGCCTTTACTTGCTGATCCCCCTCCCCCAATTTTAAATTAACACATAGCTTCTAGACCNTTTCTTTCTTTCCTTTCTTTCCTCACTCTATCATTGTCTCTACTGCACAAACCATAAAAGATTCTTAACATTCTCAAGAGTTAACTGAAAAATACCCAAACCTTAGTTACTCTGTGTGCTTTATATATTCATATTTATATTTATAGACGCATTACATTTTACATAGGGTCATGTAAGAAAACATAGCAAAAATGTACCTTTATTTAGAATGGTTCTTATTCCAAATGAAACTTGAAAGTTATAGAGCTCATTATATAAGAATCTTATATGTTACTAGTTTGTTTTCTCAAATCTGATGAGCAAGAGAAGTGTCAGACATTTTTGATGAGTTTTAATTCTTTAAAAGAGTATGTGCTGTGAATACTCTTGAAAAATATCAAGGTCAAAACAACAAAGAATAGGAAAAATGATATGTTTCATTATATATACTCATTTGACAGTTCACAACTTAAATATCCAATGAACATGAATTCAACAGGTATTAATATGTACTATAGCATCACATGAAAACATTGAACCAAATGATGTAGGAACAGTCTTTTAGGTAGAAGATATAAACCTAGTTAAATCATATAAATTGATTTAGTTTGTTCCACCCTACCAGTTCTTTAGTTTTAATGATGATTGTGGATTACTCATCATTGATTTCACTGCTGTGGGAGGTAGTGATACTAAAAAAACCCAAAGTGATTGCACTAATTTACTATATTGCCCTCATTTGATGTGATGCCTCTAGAGGATCAGTAATTCATGTGTAGTATCATTGACTTTTCAGTTCCAGTAAACTTAACTGTTGTAAAGTGTTGTCCAAAACCTTTTTGATCCTATAAGTTAGCAGCTTCTTTAGTTTTTTAAGAATATAATCTGCATTATTTATGAATTGATTTTAATTTCAAATGATGAGATTATTAACAATGCATTTCTTTTACCTGTAACGAGACATGTCCTGATAAATATAGATATTCATTGATAGGTAGCACCTCCAATGTGCAAAATTTTACTGTGAAATTATGTGAATTTGAATTCTACTTCTGTTTATGTTGGATTAAATTCATATTTCTAAATTCAGCAGACTCTTCCCTCTCTTTCTTGGTTCATTTTCAACTGTCAAAAGTCACAGCTTTCCCAAAAGCATTATAAATAACGTAAAACAAATGTAAACGAATGAGAAATAAGGATGACAAATTCCCAAGTTTTTTGGGGGTGGGAAAGGAGCATATGAAAATGCACTCTTTATTTTACTAACAATTAACTTCTGTATCATTCTTATAGATTCAGGAAATTAAAAGCCAGCAATAAATATTATACATTTGCTTTTAGTCTTAGGCCTTCACTGATCTTTCCCATCTTAAAAAAATAAGACAGTAAGCTCCACTACATTTCTACTCTCTGTATCACAGAAAATATATGGCAAATATAGGCACTGGGAGCAATCTACGCCTTCTTCTTTTCTTTACATGCACGTCAAAATATGTTAACTGCATTTTAATGATTTAGATCAAATTTCTCCAGTGTAAAAGAATTTATCTCTAATTTTACACAGTAATGGAAATGTATTTAAGCATAGAGTTTCTTTTATTTGATAATCATTTAGGAATATTTGCACTTGTATCATATATGATGTCGTATATCTTTGACAACATAACCAAAAACAATTCAGTATCTGAATAAATTTGAACATATATGCCTATTGTACAAATGGAAAACAGATATTGTGTGTCTAAAACTTTAATGTGATTGCATGAGATATCATGTCTTTCCAAAGAAAAAAATTTTTAGTGTCCTTTGCACTAACATTTAACATACTTAAATCTCTTTTGTTTCTTGGAGTAAAGGATGTTCTTGGCAAATATAGAACACACCAGCATTAAAATTATTTAAATGTATTATTCCTGTAAGTTTTTAGAAATTACAACTATGCATACCATCTATGACAATTGAAGTAACCAAGATAATTTTTTATTGTTTTTAAACTCAACTGAAACTGTTTTGATACAAACAGTAAATACAATTACAATTAAAGAGTGATGTTATGCAGTCAGAGGCCATTTTATGATTTTTATTAAATTCAGCCTCTATACTCACTGATATTTTGTTTTATCATCATCTAAGTTTTGGAACTCACCATGTGCTATGAAAAGTCTTATGGCTGCCTAACAAACCACTCTAAAAGTCAGTGGCTTAAAATAAGCAGTATTTTATTTGCTCAGAATTGTGTTTCACAATTTTGGGATCTTCAGCAGGCATCACATGAAAGGCAGGCATCATACAATGAACTGAATGGAACAGTATGTGTGGGTCCTTGGCTATGAACGTTGAATTTGTTTCTTGGTTGTCCTCCAGCCATTTCATGTGTCCAACAAGGATTAGTGGTTTCTGGGTTCTAAGGAAGTATGTCCCAAGTAGCAAATCTGCAATGGGCAAATGTTTAAGAAGCCTGTGCTTGCTTCATGTTTACCAATGTTTGGTTGGCCAAAGCAAGTCAAATGACCAGACCTAGTCTCTGGGAGGAGATCACACAAAGATATGAAAATGTGGAGGTGTGATTTATTTGGGGCCACTCATCTAACAAATGAGAACTATTCAGAATCTGAGAATTCCTACCAGTTGGAGATCAAGTCTGAAAGTAGCCGTCCTAATTTCACTTATTATTTTTATTGTAGCTTTTTTCCCTTTAATATTTGAAAACTGTCCAGAAAATCATGGGAAACTAAATTTTATACTGAAAGGTGATTCTGACTCTTAAGTTAACAAAATTTTCAAAGTAGATCTTAATTAACAGTTGAAATGGAAAGTAAAACAGGGTTGAGTACTGACGTTTGGAGTTATAGGTACGATCAACTTTTATGGAAACAAAGTTGGGGCGTTAGATTAAGATATCAATATAAAAAAGCAATGACAGCTTATACATTTTTGAGTAGTAATAATGGGTATTATACCATTTTCATTTCTCAGCTTGTACTTGATTAAGCTTTTTGGGTTCTTTCTTCTCTGAGGTTTAAAGAAGAGGCTTATATATTAATTTTCCATTTTTCAAACACTAAACACACAGTAGCTTTTAAAAAAATCTCTACTGTATTTGTGCCTTTTTAACAAGTACATAAAGCTTTTGTATTTTTATGACTCCAGTTTGTTGATTCTCATGTCCCATGTCTGAAAGTGGACTATAGGACATACAGAAACTTGGATGCTTAAGCTGAAAAACTATTTAAACACTTTATATGACCTCCTCAATATTACTGAGTAGGTATTTCACAAATGGCCTCCCTTGTAGCCTGGGTTATATATTCTTAGAAATCTCACCCAAAATAACTTCCTGCCAAAGCTCTTGTCATCAGCCCTCTTACTTCCATCTATTCCTTTTTTCATCTGATGTGATTTTCTGATCTGAATCTTTTTTCCTTTTCCTTCTTTATCTATTCAAAGATTCTATTGTAAGAATCTCTATTTCTGGACAACCCACTTTAAATTCCTTTAGAGGTTCTCAACACCCAGTTTTCTTTTTCAAAATGATCTTCAATAGAAGTGAGTGGAACTGATATTCTAGTAGTTGCAAAAAAATATATAGCAATAAATTTGCATATATTTGAAACTCATATAATAGGAACTAAAATTGGAGAGGGATTACTTTACATGTAAAAGTGCTTTTCACATTGTAAAGTGCTATACAAATTTAAGGCATTATTATGAATAATAATGGTGATGTTGATGATGATCAGGAAATCAGTAGCCTTTACTAAAGACTAGTTCAGCCATGAGGAGTTGTTCGGTTAATTTAATATTCCTTGTAGAATACCTTCCAAATCATTGAACTGTCCACATTATAATAGCAGCTATTTCAGGAAGATTTTTTACATGGATTCATTTACATATCAGAGTCGTCTTGAATGTTCACTTTCAATGCTAATCTGTGTAAGATGAAAGTTATAACTTGGAATCCCTATTGTCATGTGGAGTAATTAGTAGATAATTTGATAATTGATGAGGTCTGCTATTTTTAATAGAATCTCAAGTCTGTAAATGTTTGATTTATTTTAAAACTTATCGTACAACAAAATATGGAGGTTATATGTATTATTTGGTACAAAATGCAGAATCAGTGGTAAACCTTAAGTACTGAAGGGACATCATTATGAACTAGTTATTGATGTGCTAAAAGTCATTTGCACCTGCCACGGAAGATAGATTGTGACACTATTAATTTAACTGGCAGTGGTATACTGACATAGCTGCCATGTAAACCAGCAGTCCACCATCTGTAAAATTTTATGCATATTTTGTGCGCATAGCTATACCGTATTTTGACAACTTCAAATCAGCTTTAATCTGTCAATTTCAAAGTTTGTCACCACAGAGTTCATCTCAAGGAGAATGTCTGTTCAATTCATGTTAAATGCAAAATGATTACAGTAGATAACACTCACAAAAATGCATCATTTCCTGGAAAAATAAAGTTGTTTAACATGGTTATTATGTACTTTCAAGACATAATACAGTTTTTTAAAAGCACATCCTAAAACACCAATAGACAGTAGTATAATGAAAGATATATTTAATCATGGAAAGCATATGGCAATAGCAGTAAATGTAAAGATGCTTTTCTCTGCAATAATTCTTCATTCACATAACAATATGTAAGGGGATTTTAAAAAAGGTGTAGCGCTGAATTTTCATTTCTGGTTCAATTTGAGGGAGGCTTGACACTCTATTCCAAAATGAACATTTTTTTCTACAGTGTCCATAGCCTTTTCATTCTTGGCATTTAAAGCTATTTGTGTTTATCAAAGGGCAGTTACCCTTGGCAGAGGATGAGAGCTGTCTTTCTGTAGTGTCCCCTCACTTAAACTTGCCACTGGCTACATTAAAGAGCAGCTAAAAGAAAACCAAAACAAAAACAAGGTACAAAAAAAGGCTCTGCCTTTTTACTGCAAAGAAATTATAGTAAGAAAAAGTGGGTGGAAAGATGGCCCAAGAGGGCGCTATATATGACACGTGATAACTCATGTTTTTTTTTAATTTTTGTTTTTCCCAATGTTAATATATTTTGCTTATATGTTATATGTTGCATTACGTGAACCAACAAAAATAAAACAATAATTCGTGAAAGATTTGTGAAAGAAGCTGATAGTTCTTCAAAAATTGTAATGGAGTATAATCAAAGGAAGTGTATGAATGGTGCCTATATTTAGCTCTGTATTAAAACCTATGAAAACACATTCCCTACAGGTCAGATACACAAGGAGGGGTATGCATTTTTTTGTTTGTTTCTTTAACTTAGTTTGCATTTTAATTGACTGAGAAATATTCACCCTAGTCTTTTTCACTATTTTATAAGACTCTTGGACCCATTTAAATTCAAATTTCCTTTTTTTCAATACTGTTTGCTATAATTGCATAACAATTGAAGACCATTTCTATTTAAAAAATAGGTTCTGTTTGATGGAGGTACATGCTGACAGATTTTACTTTTCTGTGGAAAAATGCTGGTGTGTTAAACTGCACACACAGAGTACACTAAATACCTGTTTAAGTTTTCCATTTTCCTTGTATTTGGAAACTCTTGTAATTAGCAAATAATGTTCTTATTTATATACCTAACGTTGAAGAGAATCATGTGTACAGGTTATACATAGAGTATCTGTTTTCCTTTTAAATTCTAAGTGAAATCAGTTTCAGCAACATAAACAGTGTCAGGGATATAGCCTTCAAAACAGGAACTTGATCTCATTGCCTGTATTACCATCTTCTGCTCCTCACTATTTTGCAGTTGGCTGTTTATTCCACCATTTAAAATTTTTTTCTTTATACAAGAATAACAATAACTTCCTAATTGATACATTAAGTCTTGTTATCTTCCTTTTTTCTCTTTTTCCTCTCTGTGGTGTTTGAAAATGCCAATCAACTCCTATTGAAGATTTTGCTTCCTTCTTCTGATTTTTCCCTGTTTTCCTTTCATAGTTGTTAACCAGTTACCTGTTTCTTGAATATAATCTTCCCGATTAAATCTTTTCCCTTTCCTCTTTCTTTTTGCTAGTGTTATGGAATAAACAATTTCAAATCCTCTCCCTAGTCCACCTTGCCAATGCCAATTGCTTTTTCCAAATATCTACTGGACATTAGTCAGTCAACCAATATCTAATCCAAAGTAAGTGTATACTCCACACCAGGCTTAATTCTGGAGATAGAAATGTGAGGAAGTAACTTCACCATTTTTGTTAGGGACAATACCATAGCCCAAGGAAACAGAAATGAAACTTAATAATTGTGATTGGTTTTTCTGTTACATTGCCTTATCAATCCACTCAGTTACCAAGCCTTGCTACTATGAGCCCAAATATCTCTCAATATCACTATTCCTCATAGCTATAATGCATTTTTAATCTTATTAATTTAAACACTCAACATTTTTAAAAATTATGAAAATTCTAGTCAGTTGTAGTCTATGTTGCTTCTAGAATGTCCTTATTCAACTATAGCATCAGCGTATGACCTTATGACTTCTTATTTCCTGTAAAATTAAAGTCACTATGATCTTAATTGATTTCATGAAATGGATAAAGTAATTTTCTTAAACATAAGAGCATTAGAGGTTCAAACAAATCTTTAAACAAATGCAACTATTTTTGATAAATTAAGTTTACTTTTACATATAGTAGAAACATGTTGATTGAGAAATATTCACCCTAATCTTTTAGGGTGAATTGTAACTATGGTAATTATGTATTGCCATAGTTACAGTGTTCTAAGAATGGATGAGTAAACGGGTGAAATAGAGAAGTGTCAGGAAACAACCCAACCCATTATCATGATGATCAGTTTAGCATGAACTTGAAAGCACAGAATATAAGTACAGCATTATGAAGAGGTAGGTCCTTCACTGGTGAAAATAAATACATTGGTATTCTTCACTTAGAATTTCATAATTGTTTTGAATTGAAAGAATTTTAGTGTCTCTGATATCCCAAAACATACAACTGTCACTACTTGTCCTGACACTGTTAATCAATTTGAAATCAATGACAATGTTTCTAGTTTCACTACAGTGCTATGACTGTAGAACTGGTTTATTGCACACTCTGCCTTTGTGCTGAGAGTACTTCTGTTTTGTATTTCTAATTATGAACAGTACATTCTATTGATCTCTCAGGTAAATAAATGTATGCATAGTGAAGAATGAGCATGGTTTCATAGAAACCAGAAAAATAAAAGCCAAAGACTTTCTGAGAGTTACCCACTCTTTATTAGTAGAAATTATTCATTTTCTTATATTTGATTTAAAGGGGTTACTATTGAGAAATTAACTTTCGAGAAAAATGCAACACCCTGATGAAGACTGTCACTTGACTCCATATTGTACCTTGTCAGTGCTATATTTCATCTTGAATAGGATCACATGTGCTAGTTAGTTTTGCAGTTTTGAGTCAAGACATTCAATTCCTGAGGATGTTATACAAAACAGGAAAGGGGAAGAATGAGAAGGGGGAAGGGACAAAAGGTGACTCTGAATTCAGGATGGCCTTTGTGGGCACTTCATCAAAACACAAGAGTCTTTAGTCTCATCAGAGACAGCGTGAGCAGGGAGGGTCAGAGAGAGAGGGAGATACAGACTCTGAAATAGGCTCCAGGCTCTGAGCTGGCAGTCAGCACAGGGCCCGACGCGGGGCTCGAACCCACGAACCGCGAGATCATGACCTAAGCGAAACTCGGACACTTAGCCGACTAAGCCACCCAGGCGCCCCTCAATTGGTTGAATTCTTAATTTACCCCTTCTCTCTTGTAAGCTGTGGTCATCTAATGGGTGAGAGTAACAGGGACTTGGACCATTTCAGTCAGAGAATCAAAGACCAAAATGCAGATAAAAGTCAATATGACAATCTAGTATTGTCCAAATGTAAATCAGAATCAGAGAGGGAATATAAACAACCTAATTCTATTGGAGATAACCATTACTATTATCTCCAATCTTCTCCCAGTTCTCCCAATGCCAAGATCCTGAGAATCTGCAAAGAAAAGGAAGAAGGGGAATGTAGCTGATATATATCTTGTCTTTTGCCTTTGTTAAAATTCATGAAACCAAGATAAAGCTAGATGCCTCTGTGCCTTGTGTAATGTGGAGACTCTGAAAAGGTATAGATACTTGCATACCAGCTAGAATTGCCTTTTCTCTTTTGATCACCAGGGGCTATAAGAACCATAGGCAAAATTGCCTCCAGACATATATGGAGAAAAAATCTAATGTGATTATATTGTGTCAAAGGAATAATAGGAAAACATTACACAATGTATGGACACAATATTATGCTTTGGGAAATGAACAAGTGTCATGGCTGATTCAGAAAAATGTAATTCAAAATAAAGAAGGTGGGCTAGGCAGAAGTCAGGCCTTGCCAGCTAGTTTAAATTCCAGTTTATATCTTAAAAGTAATTTTTAAAATTCAGTTAATAAATGGTTCTCATGGAACATTCTTATTATAGAATGTCTCTATAATCTGACAACAAATATTTGTTCAGTACCTGCTAGATGGAAGTCAGTGAAATAATTCTTCCTCTAAGAATTCCTTGATCTCCCAAGTGAAATTTGAACTCTGCCTCTTCCAAATCCTTATAGCTTTTCACTTTAGGTTTCAATCTTTTATTGGGTAATATATTTTAAATTTAAATGTGACATGTTAACATGTAGCCCTCTGTCAAAAATTTACGACAAACACAAAATCAACCATTTTTTTTATAGTCACTTTTGCAGAATTCTTGCTTTTGCAGTTAAAATACTTCCTAGAACAATATTGTTTGTACTAAGATTCTGCTTTGGGGTTTTGTTGTATTGAAGTTTGTCACAACTGAGATGCAGATTTAATTAGGAGGTTGAAATGACCCTTAATCTTTGATATCCTCTGTGCCAAAGATCATTAAGGGGATCTGACACAATATTTAATCTCCAAATTCCAAACTTCTGGAGTTCTTTCCAGAAGCCCCACTAAGGCTTAACTCTTCATTTCCTAGCTTTTTACTGAATATAACATTTGAGATCAGTGACCATGAGTAGATTGTAGGAGTAGGCATGCCATCAACTTGTCATATCAGTCAGTGCTTAGTTACTCTCACTAAATTGGTTTGTTGTTGCTGTTACTATCAACATAGGAAGGAAGTTCAGAAAATCCATGATATTATCTATGGAGATTCAAAGATTGGCAGAAAAGGATTACTATGAAATGAAGCAAGCCTACACCCTATCCAATTAACTTTAGCACTAGTGTCTGAGTTAACAACAAAGAAAAAAGTGTTTAATCACTGAGGAAGGAAAAGTCTCTTTAGAAAGAATTAATACAGCGTCCAATTATTTTTGAAATATAAATTGGCAGACCAGAGTCATCTCATTCAACTAGTTGCCACATAGTATAAACCATACTTCCTAAACAATCTATAATGGCAATGAATATTAATTTGTATCATTCTTTCAAACTTAAGAAAAGGAATAAAGATTCCTGGGTGTATGAATGGCTCAGTTGGTTAAGCATCCGACTCTTGTTCTCAGCTCAGGTCTTAATCTCAGGGTTGTGAGTTCAAGCCCCACATTAGGCTCGGCTCTGGGCATGAAGCCTTCCTTTAAAAAAAAGAAGAAGAAGATTCCAGGTCACTGTGTCTTAAAGCTTGGTCCATGGACAATTTTTCGTCACGATCATGTATGCATTATTCACTTATTTAATCATTAGTAATTTTTCACTCATTCATTTATGAACTATTTATAAGGTATTTATCATGTGTCAGATGCTGTTTAATGTTCTGGGGTTGCAGTTGTGTCTAAGAAAGACTCTTTCTATTCAATGAGTATTATTACAAAAGAAATTAACCTGAGACCCTCTCAGACTGACCAAATAAGAATATCTGGTGATCAGGACTCCTTAAGTTTTACTCCTGATTTATAGGGGACATAGCTAACAGGGAGAAAAGCTGTCCACAATTAACCATTTCTCAGTTCAGTACAACTCGAGATACAACTTTTAAAAATGTATATAATCACTATTTGTGTCCAAGAGACTGCATATTTGCATGCACACACACACACACATACACACACACACACACACACACACACACAGAGGCTAGTCCTTCAATTTTCTCACTAATCTGGGATACTGAAGATATAGACTGGAAGCTTATGTAAAATATTTCTATTTGGGCACATTAGTGTTACATAACTCTTCAGTTGATTTACTCAAGGCTTTTAGATTTTTGTGTGATTTCCACATTTGATTGCTTCTTTTATTCTTTACCCTCTACCGTCTTTTAAAAATATATATTTAATAATATATGCTAGATACAATCTTTTGTTTTCTCTACTTCATCAATGGCATGAATATTTTTCAGATTTTAAATTTAAACTTAATCTCAGTCTTTTCTTTTTCTTTAAGTAATTCTATATTACTTTTTAAGCCACTTTTAACTATACTATAAGCCCCTGACTTCTACTCTAACTAGATTCTTCTCTCAAAAATTTTCCAATTATGCTTTCAGTACTGTCATTTTTGGGTGGGAAGGAGATCNNACTTTTTTTTTTTTTTTAATGTGTCACCTGCTTATGTTGGAAGGCTTAGGCCCCACACAGCCAATAAAGTTAGCAAAGTCACTGCCCCAAAGATAAAGTGAGACTAATTTGCTTTGGCAGCCAACACACCCCAAGAGATTTGGGAGCCCAGCCAACCTGAACTTGGAAGCAGTGATGAAGCTGTCGACTGCCCGAGACTCCTTTCGTTCTGATTCAGTGCAAAGAGGCTGGCATGGTACAAAGTGGTCCCAACTAGATTCTCTGAGGCTGATTTCATCCCAGCTGTTTTACCATCAACCAGGCCACAATTAAGACAGGAAGTCATGTAGAATAAGGCCTCATATCTCTGATAGAAAACATTTTAGAGTATTAAATACAATATGTTAATTGTACAGCAATATTTCTGTGACCGCAGGTGAGAGAAAGCTACAAATATTTTCTAAGTATAATCCAAATGACTTTAGTTGCATTTCATAGCCCAATACCCTTGTGTTTTGCTGAGATACATTTAAAGAGCAGAGCTGAGATATCAGCTGTTTAGTTGGATGCTTTCGGTTGAATTTTTTTCTGTGAATTACCTTGAAATACCTCCCCAAAGAGCATATCTAGGATGTCCTTAATTAACTTCAGAGTAGGCATGAGCTGTTAGGAATTTCTCAGTGTCAGGATCAAATACAGTGATTTTCACTGCATCATTTCATATATGAAAATTCCCATAGAAAAGTTAATCATGTCACCATTTAAAAAATCCCGAACCCCAAACAAGAAAATAGGCATGTTAGACAAAAATGAACAAGATAGTAATTAATGTACAGGTAATAGTTAACCTGCAGAGTTTTAATAACTTATTCAATGAATTTACCATAAGAAACTTATTTATAGCTCTGTAAAGTGATATGGGCCCACTTTCAGGTTTTTAATGATTAAATTTAGAATTTTATAGGAATTACTGGACTGTACCTGCTCTGAAGCTATTTTAAAGATATGTAGAAAATTATTCATATTTTGAAGGCTTTTTATAATAATTTAATCTTCTGAATATTATGCAAGATGCCATAGTTTGACATTCAGGTATCCCTTTGAAGCCAAGCCAAGACAATGAAATACTTATATTCTTAGTCTTAATTTCTCCCACCATTTGTTTCTGTCTTCCTGCTGCTTGGCAGCTGCAAACCTAGCTCTTACCTCTAGGCAAACAGTCAAGCAAGCGTCTCTTTCCTGAACTAATGGCCATGTGGCTCTTTGGATTAATTGGCAAGTCAATGGTGCAGCCTGTATGTAGTTTCCCCAGGAGACCTGGTACTTCACATCAGCAACTTTTTGAATTCAGTTTGGCCTTAAGTTTGCTCCCAACCTTAACCCTTTCTAGATCACTTATATTCCAATGGATGGCCAAAGTATACAGCTCTGATAGGGGATGCATCTTTCAAAGAGACTCAAGAAAAATGGGAAAGAACAATTGTTTATTTCAAAATAAGCAAAACAGCTCAGCTTGGAAAAATGAGATGTTTCTTTTCCAAAGTCAACTTTGTATTTGACTATTTCTGTACAGAAGGTGTTTTTGGAGAATCTTAAGACAAACCATTTTTGATGAGTTTTGTAGGATATTTTTTCTTGAAATTATTATTCAAATTCTTAATTCCCTTATACTTAATCACCCTTAGGCAAAATAGGTTGAAAATTGGAACTTACAGTTCTGATTTAACCACAAACTTTCTAAAAGAACTTGGGAATAGAAGATGAGGTATGCTTTCTTCTCTGTAGAATTAGTTTTGAAAAGGTAAGATCTTTTCCAATTCTAAAATTCTGGATATATTTTTAAAATTCAGCCAGTGATTCTAAATTTATTATCTAGAAATAGAAACAGAACCTCAAATACTTCTAATTAGTTTGTCTGTTTAACAGAAATAACTTCATCTAAGCTCAGGTATTTTGCTTTATTTTTTGTTGTCACTACCAGAATTGGATGTTTCATAGGTAAACTTGGCAAGAAATGGTGCTGTTTAGAAATTATTCTCTTAAAATGACCCACTACTCCAGACCATCATGTCCAATGGAAAAATGGACTGGGCGCCATAATTTTATTTTGTATAAGTTAAAATTTTCTAATACTCATGTATAAAAACTAAAAGGAGACAGATAAAATTAACTTTAACAATTATATTTTAAATAAGTATGTCAAAAATATTATCCTCACAGTATGTAGTTAATATACAGTAATGATATATTTTACATCTTTATCATGTATGTTTTCCACTTTCAATATATGTCAGTTCAAGGGGTCCCTGAATGGCTCAGCCGGTTAAGTGTCTGAATCTTGATTTAGGCTCAAGTCATGATCTCATAGTTGGTGAGATCAAACCCAGCATCAGGCTCTGTGCTAGCAGCATGAAGCTTGTTTAAGATTCTCTCTCCCTTATCTCTACCCCTCCTTCTCTTTCTCTCCTTTTCTCTCTCAAAATATATAATAAAGTAAATTTTTAAAAATGTCAATTCATGACTAAACTTTCCCCCAATTTTATTAAGAAATAATTGACATACATCACTGTGTAAGTTTAAGCCATACAACATGATGGTTTGATTTATATATACGGTGAAATAATTACTACAATTGGTTTAGTTAACATCCATCATCTCATATAGATACAATAAAATTCTCCTTGTGATGGGAACTCTTAACAAGTTTCCCATGTATATGTAGCAATTTTAGCTATAGTCATCATGTTGTGCATTATATCCCTAGTACTTATTAATTTAACACTGCTAGTTTGCACTTCTGTGCCTCCTTCCTCCAATTCCCCCTCCCTGCCTCTGGTTACCACAAGTCTGATCTCATACAGTATTTATCTTTCTCTGACTTATCTTACCTAGATAAGTCCTTCAAGGTAACTTCCATATTGTTACAAATCATAGGATTTCCTCTTTTTAAAAAAAATTTAAATGTTTATTTATTTTTGAGAGAGCACTAGCAGGGGAGGGAGAGAGAGGAAGACACAGGATCTGAAGCAGGCTCCAGGTTCTGACAATCTCAGGAACTATCAGATCATGACCTGAGCTGAAGTCAGATGTTTACTGACTGAGCCACCTATGTGCCCCAGGATTTCCTCATTTTTAAGGGCTGAATAATATTCCATTATAAATATACCACAACTTTTTTTTTTTTTTATCTATTCATTCATTGATGGGTACAGTCAGTTGTATCCATGTCTTGGCTATTTAAATAATGCTTCTGTGCCCCAGTGTGAGCAGGTGTCTTTTTGAGTTAGTAGTTTTTGTCTTCTGTATTTATTTCTAAAAAGGAATCACCAGATCATATGATTGTTTTGTTTTTAATTTTTTAAGGAATCTCCATACTGTTTTCCATAGTGGCCACACCAATTTACAATCTTCCCAACAGGGGACAGAAGTTCTCTTTTCCCTGCATCCATATCACCATTTATTATTTCTTGTCTTTTTATGATGGTCATTTTAACAGTAATGAAGTGGTATTTCATTATGGTTCTAATTTGCATTTCCCTGATGATTAGTGGTGTTGAGCATCTTTCTGTGTATCTTCTTGGCCTTTTGTGTATCTTCTTTGAAGAAATATCTATTTAGGTCCTTTTTCCATTTGTGAATTAGATTGTTTTATTGCTATTAAGTTGTATGAGTTCTTTCTATATTTTAACTATTAATCCCTTATCAGATACATTGCTTATGGATATTTTTTTCCCATTCCATAGACTGTCTTTTAAGTTTGTTGATGTTTTCTTTTGCTGAGGCACTAATTTTTTCAGAAATAGTTTTCCTACGTATTTAGTTCATAAAGTTTATAACTGGAAGAGTAGATTCATACCTACAAATTGTTCCACACTTATTTAAAAAGTTTTTAATCAATTTTGAATTTAACTTTAATTAAATTTAAATTTAATTGAACTTAAAAACTGAGTTCCTTAGTGATATAAGCCATAGTTCAACTGCTCAGTAATCACAAGTGGCAAGTGGTACCATACTGCATCGTGCAAATCTGAAGGTAAATCTAATTCTCACTGGGAATCAAACTTGAAATTTCGAAGGCTTCTTAATTAATAATAACAAAAAATTAGAGAAAGTGGGAAAGAGACTTTTCTGTTAAATTCATGAATGTTTGCCTGAGCTTTGTTTCTTTCTTTTTTTTTTTTACCCATAGGTCATTTAACCTTCTATTTCTTTTTTTTTTTTCCAATGGAAAAGCAGCTTTTATTATTATTTTTTTTTTACAAATAGTTTATTGTCAAATTAGTTTCCACACAACACCCAGTGCTCATCCCCACAAGTGCCCTCCTCCATGCCCATCCCCCCTACCCCCCACGTCCGTCAGTCCTCAGTTTTTGTCAGCATTCAAGAGTCTCTCATGGTTTGCCTCTCTCCCTTTCCCCCACCATTTCCCCCGTTCTTCTCCACTTTGTTCCTCAGTTAAGTTCCTCCTAATCCTCCTATACGTGCAAACATATGATATTTGTCCTTCTCTGCCTGACTTATTTCGGCCTGAGCTTTGTTTCTTTAACTCCAGGTCTTCTCTACAAATACTTTCTGCCTGCATGGAAAACAATTATCATAACTCTAGACCCAGTGCTTTTTTAGGCAATCCAAGATGCCCATCCTCTTCTTATAAGTAAAATTCTAAAGAGGTAATAATTGTGTAATTTTTGCTTAGATCTTATAACATTGCATGTTAAAGCAACTAAAGAATACAGAGAAAATCTTGTCCAAATCCAAGCATTTAGATACACTACAGCATCACTTTCTTAAGCACATACACTACAAATGAACTTTTTAAAGCTCAAGTTTTCTAAGATATGACTAAAAATCATTAAAGTGGAAAGAGTTCCTTTAACTTTGAATATGATGTTTAACAAAGAGAAAATCTGTTTTTTCATTGTGAAAAATTAGCTAGACATTAAATTTTAGAGCTGAGAGAAAATTAAACATCTTGTACTGTAAACTGAGGCACCGGGGCTGGCTCTGTTGGTTACGCATCTGACCTTGTCTCAGGTCATGATCTTGCATTTCATGAGTTTGAGCCCTACATTCGGCTTTCTTCAGAACTTCTGTCCCTCTCTCTCTCTGCCCCTCCGCTGCTTATGTGCTCTCTTTCTCTCAAAAATAAATTTTAAATTGTACTATTTACAAGTAAGGAACTGAGCCCACGAGAGGCAAAATGATTTGTCAAGATTATGAGATATTCTGTAGCAGACCCTGGATTAGAACCCATGTTTCTTTTCTAATTTCCTACTTCATGCTTCTCCTCAAATATACACAATTGGATGTCTATGAATACAAAATTGCAGGGCACCTGTGTGGGTCAGTCAGTTAAACATCCCACTCTTTATCTCAGCTCAGGTCATGATATCACAGTTTGTGAGTTCAAGCCCTGCATCCAGGTCTGTGCTGATGTCATGGAGCCTGCTTGGAATTCTCTCTCCCACTCTCTCTCCCTCTCTCCCTCTCTCTCCCTCTCTCCCTCTTTCTCCCTCTCTCCCTCTTTCTCCCTCTCCCCCTNTCTCTCTCAAAATAAATGAATACACTTAAAAAATTAAATCTAAGATTGCACAATTGTTATGTACTTGATTGCAAAAGGCTACTGAGCAAGCATAGAACAGTAGAAAGAATTACTTCTGGTTCTTGCATATTAATAAGTAGCACTAAATTTTAGCAACAATAATGTTGTTCATTATATAATTTTGTCCTTTCCCATCATGCAGAAGTGCTTAGGAGCTCATACAGAAGTAGATAACACAAAATAAAAATTACAGAAAAATTGCTATAGAGGCATCTGGGTGGCTCAGTTGGTTGAGCCTCAGGCTCTTGACTTCTGCTCAGATTGTGATCTCACAGTTCCTGGGTTCAAGCCTCACATCAGGGTTTGTGCTGGCAGTTTAGAGACTGCCTGGTATTCTTCTCATTTTTCCTCCACTCCTTCCTCACTAATGCACTCTGTTTCTCTTTCTCTCAAAATAAATAAATTAATTAATTAAAACAAATTGTTATAAAATGTTTAAAACCAGAAAAAATATTGCAGATAATGTCCTCTTTAAAAATGTGGAAGGTGTGGATCAAGGTATTTAATAGGATATAAACAGCCTTTAAGTATAATGTGTCTAAACTATTAATTAATATAAAGTAAGAAAATGAAATATATTAGCTTACATTACCAGATACATCATATTTTATCTACCAATAGCAATTTACTTAAAATGCTGAATTATGTTCTTGTGTATTTGTTTGGTTTTAAATGTGTACAAGTGTAACCCTGGGATACTAGGAAAGCAAGATTCAGAAATTCTTAAAAATTCAGATTTTATTAGACTAGGCTGCTGATTGATAATAAATTAACTCCCCAAACATTTCAAGTTTTTAAAGAACAAATATTTCAGTATATGCCAAAGTAATATAATTTTAAAAGGTTAGTCAAAAATTTTTATCCAAAATGTTAACAATTATGGAAGCTGAATATTGAGTACATGGAAGTTCATTTGCTTATTTTCTTTACTTCTGTATATATTATTTTAACATTTTCATAATAAAGAGGTAAAATATTAGTAAAAGATGCCTTTTATTTCAAGATGATGGAATTGTAGTACTCAAAATCTTTGTAGAGAGATGGTTAAAAGAGCTATTAGTAATAAGAGAAAAAAATCTTATTGTATTGTTATACTTAGTATGAGGTAACAATATCATGGAATTTATTGCATATATAGTTGTAAAAGAAAGCTCACAAATGGGAAGGACCAGAAATAATCTATGTGAGCAGTAGGAGCTCCTAGGCCTTCACTGTAGTGTCTACTCTGACATTAATATAGTTTAACTTTTTCAGAATCTCAAATTCATTCTTCAAGTTCTTGAGAAAAATAATTGGCTCTTCACTTGAGTTAGCCAATGGACTAGTTAATTCTGGGTCAGTTGTCCATTTCTGGTCCAATTAACGGAGGTCTGAGAATGAAGTTGTCATATAATAAATGGCACCGTCGTCTTCTGAGCAGTACACAGAGTAAGTCTTTCTGAAGGTACAGGGATGCGAGGACATTATGGATGTTTTAGTACTACGTTTCTTCCATTTGTATTACATTGCTTTCCATATTTCTTCTGACTTGTAATGTGCCTGCTTTTACACCAAAAGTTGTAGAGTCCTAAGTATATGAATTCCAGACCTTTCAAAAAAGTCACCCCATTCTTTGATGCTTGTTCTTATTCAGAGCTTGCATTTTTTCCTAATGCACCTATCATCTTCATTTTATTTTTGTACTATGCTGACACATTACAGTCCATGTTTCTCCAGGCCATTCCAACTTAAGAGTGATAAAAGGGTTAAAAATTTTGCAAGAGGGGTGTCTGGGTGGCTCAGTTGGTTAAGCGGCCTACTTCAGCCCAGGTCATGATCTCACAGTTCGTGATTTTGCGCCCCACGTCCGGCTCTGTGCTGACAGCTCAGAGCCTGGGGCTGCTTCTGATTCTGTCTCCCTCTCTCTCTCCCCTCTGCTCACACTCAGTCTCTCTGCCTCTCAGAACTAAATAAATGTTAAAAAAATTAAAAATTTGCGAGAAAATGGCATTTCACTTGCTGCAGATAGTAGCATGACAATTTCATGGTATTATGGGAAAATATCTGTGATTTTTCTGGGTTTTTAAAAAATATTCTCGGGGCACCTGCGTGGCTCAGTTGGTTGAGCATCTGATTTCGGCTCAGGTCATGATCTCACAGTTGGTGAGTTCAAGCCTGCGTCGGGCTCTGTGCTGACAGCTCAGATCTTGGAACCTGCTTCAGATTGTATATCTCCCTCTCTCTCTGCTCCTCCCCTGCTCTCATTCTGTCTCTCTCTCAAAAATGAATAAATAGTAAAAAATAAATAAATAAAAAATTTCAAAGAGAGATGTTCTTTATTTTCTTGTTAGTAATTTTGTGCTAGTATATTTATAAGATATTTTTTTACTGTATATGTAGTATAAACACATTGACTTTGTATGTAATCAAAAACGTTAAGTTTCTCTGAAGTTTATAGACACAAGGAATGTGATTAGAACTTAGTGCATACTGAATATTTAATTTAAACATGATTCATATAAACATGAAAACAATATAATTGATATTCAGTCCTTCATATTATAAAATTCCTAGTAATTCATTCTGAGAAAAGTTGCAGGAGGTAACATATCTCTTCTACGACCTGCAGTGTCATTGGATGCCTGTGGCATGGTCACACCTTCACATCAGTGCTCAGCTGCCCGTTAGCTTCAACCTGCCTTCCGAGGACCAAACTTGCTTTTCATGTTTAAACCCAGTGGCCAAAAGCCTCTGAGCCCTCATGCAGGGATTTCTTTGTTTGGACTGTGCAACATTTCTGTAATGGGATTGTTCCATGTGTGTTCATTAATAAATATGCTTCAGCCATTCCCAAGTTCATGTCCACTAGTTGTGTTGACCTGTAAATTCTGACCCAGTGCTGCCAGTGCTGTAGATACACAGACACAAGCTCACTTTTTCGATTAGTTTATTTGCGCTTAAGGAAGAACCTATAAAATCTATGCCTGAATAAATTCATACTCCTGGATGGAAAAATATGAAAAAAAATCTGGTTGACTCACTTTCTTAAGGCGCCTTCAAATCCAGAGAAGGTGATTCTTGAGTTAGCAACAATATAATCTCTGGTCTTCCAGCACAAACCTTTCAGGGCCCAAGATGTCAGTGAGGAGCTGAGGAGTTATTCATTGTGTCTCAATACTTTGAGAAACCAAATGCTAAGGCTTAGAAATGTATGTAGTATGAAATTTTTGTTAATTATTTTACATAAATTCAAAAATTATCATTGGAAATGTTTAAGTCTATTGTATGTAATTTTTCATCTCCAAATAACCAGAAGTAAAGAGAATTAGTCCTTTTCACATAAAATCATACATTGTCTTTACCTATAACACTGTTTTCAGGTGTGTTTTACACACACATAAGAGAAATTGTATGTGAATGTATATATGTGAATGTGTTTATTTGGGTCAGTATCCTTATTTTCAATATTTTCTTAGAATGTAGTGGGTAGACATATGTAAAGACTGAGTTTAATGAACTAGTATCACCCTGCTGAGTCTTAACCATCAGTACATGCCTGTGCTAGGCCAGGTTTTATTTCCAGTTTATTTCAATTAAGTGGCTGTAATGTAATTACATGGCACAGGAAGGATCTGTTGATGTTGTGAATTTGATTTTTAATAACATTACTCTAGCTATAATGTGCCTTTATAACTTTGAAAATTTCTGTCAGATAATTATGTTTCTAATAACTGTTAGGAAATATCTTATTTCTACAATTACTGGGAAGGATTTGCTTTAAGGTGAGTTACAGTGGTAAAGGATCTTGCATCATTTCTTGATTTGTTAACTGCACATTCTTTCTTGATACATCTGGCATATTCTTGGCTAAAGGTAGTTCCAAAATATCATACATAGAGTTTTCATTTAGTGTAAAAACTCATTACTTAATTTGTTACATTTGTCTTTTCTTATTTTTTTCTCCTGCATTTCTATTTTCCATCCACATTTCCTTTTCCCCTTTCTTAAATTTCCAGGATTTCCATTGGGAAATGAGGTTAAAGTAATGATAGTTCTTAATATTCAAGTAGCTAAGGAGTACTTGGCTTTTTGGTTTTGAGACATTATTTCCCTGCTACAGGTGCAAAGCAGATGTCTACCTATATGGAGTGTAATGAGTTTCACTCTTCAAATGACACCTTTTTGGTTAATATTCTTTCTAACATTCATTGAAGAGGTCTTGTAAAACTTAGTGGCATGTGTTGTTAAAGAGAAACACCCACCATAATAATTTTATATTACATGTAATAGCACTATTATTTTAAATATTGAAGTATACATATGATACTTCCAATATTTTATTATTATCATTGATTGACATGTTCTTCCCAGAAGATTTTTAAATTAGAAATATGTTTGTGAAAATTGCTAACTAAGGTTGAAGTTAATAACCACTGAAGTGAATGTATTCTTATATCCTCGTTAAATATAATGGATGGATAACCACAAGTTTGATTTTATTTTACTACAAACTTAAAACACAAAGAGAATGGTTTTCAGTTTAGGAGGTTTTCATTGTTTATCTTTATCAACAGCCTGGAAAAAAATGGTTTTATTTTTCCTTACTTTAGGCAAAGGTTTTATTCTATTTTTTGGTAGAAAAAAATACTAATTTCAATTTCTTTCCGGTGTCCTTAATTTTGAAATCTAATCTTAAGTAAAAGCAGTGCTCAAAATAGAAAGGGTGGCATCTAGATAGCTATATAATTTAATATCAAATAAAGTGTGAATGGTAAACCAAATTATGAAGATTGTATAAGTTCATTTCATGATGAACTTGCCTCATTTTCTTTTTCTTATTCTTAAAATAATTGAAAGATATAATGGAATCTAATAAAGCATTTATGTGGCTCCTGATAGCATATTCAAAGTAGAATTGGTCTTTTGGTGTATTAAAATTTTAGGAATCTATAACAGGAAGTTCCTAAATAGGTTCCTAAAATATGAAATATAATTGGAGCAATTTTAATTTATTTGTTAAATTTTCATTTTATTTTATTTTTTTGCTGCAACATTAATGTCTAAATAATGTCCTTAAGTTCTTGTGTTAAATAAGAATATTTCATATGTATTTGTCAGCATGATTCCTTTCAGTTATGACAATTGAAGTTGACCTCACAGTACTGCCCTCCAAGAAAACCCTTGGCTGTGATCTCTGACACTAGAATTCTCTGCAGTCTTTATCTTGGACTTTTGAGACTTGGAGCTGCCATGTTATATGAACTATGGTCAAGTCATATACCAACCACTTTTATTCACCGGGGAGCAAGCTGAGAGCAAGTAAGCAGCTTGCTATACTTCTGAAATTAATAGCCATCTTGACAAGAGTTGTTTATCTTTTTCTCTTATTTTAATTGATGAACAGTTACTGAATCTCTAGAGAACTATAAGTGACAGAGTCCAGTTGATACAGAATACTAGATTGAGCTACTATATTTTAACCCTTTAGTTTTGTTTTTCCCCATGGCTTCTAAAATAAGAGTTGAACAGTTAACACTGTAGCATTCTTTTTCAATATATAGTTTTTCATGGATAGCACCACGTTGATTTTGTTCTTATGTGAACTAATGACCTAATCATTGCTTAAATTTGTTTGTTAAACACATCATAAAATTAGAATGATTTAATGTCTTAATCTACACTGGGCTGGAATAGGCAGAAGGCAGAATTTCTCCTGGCATACCTAGTTACCTTTGTAAATTTCAATCCTAAAACTAAATTTTGAAGTGACATTTACCAATTCTTTCAGTTTTGTAATAGCAATGACAAACATTTTATTTGGAAGAAAAACGATTTTTTGAAATGTTATTTTTTATTAATACTTTCACATGTGTCAAAATGTGCTAGTTATTTGGCGACCCTATGGCCAGGAACTCATTATTTCATCTTCTTTTTTAGGAAAGAGAAGGCCCCCAGCAGCCAAGGGCAAGTCTCTGGTGAAGAGGTCAGCTGTGAGCTGTTAGCAGACAACACCTACAGTGGCTGATAGATGGATGCATCTGCCTGGTAAAGGAAATCTATGTCGAGCATCCCAGGGACTGCTGTAATCAGAAAGGGATAGACAAATATTTCCAAAATCATGAAATGTTATATAAGGTAGGCCTCAAAAAAGTCTAAATTCATAAGATAAGGAGCCACTCTTCAAAATTTAAGTGGTTTTAAGATAAATCTAAAAGTATTAATCTCTAAAATTAAGCAATCATTACTCTAGTATATCAGAGTCAAGTAAGAATAAAACTTGGATAAGTGTTTGAATGAAAAAAAATCACAAATGTTTTTATGGAAATTGTAATTTTCTCATATTTTAAGATTATATTCTGGGAGGATGACTTTCACTTGGAGTGAAATATCAAATAAAGTGTGGATAAGAAAGACTAAATATGATCTGGTACTATCATGTTCTATGTTCTATACTACCATTTAAGCATTCATATATTTAGTAAATATTTTTAATAATATTCTAAATAACAGCACTGTGCTAAAGATACAATAAAAAAAAGTTTAGGAGATAATTTGTGATCAAACAGTCATACAGGTCTGAACTTATAAACTTTAAGTTGGATGCTGGGAAGGAACATGTGTGGAAGTACAGAGTATATTTCAGGTGTAAGAGAGTTAGTTTTGGAGTATAAGAGATGTTACCTTGATGAAAAGATATTTGAGCTGAGGTCTGAAAGATGATAGGTATCAAAAATGTGGAGACTGCTTCAAGCAGATTGAACAGGATATTCAGAGGACATAAGCTGGGAGAACAAAGTCCAGGATAGTAATGGGACTATTACTACCACTATTTCACAAACTGGGAATGTGGAAAAAGTGGTTTAAAATGGTATTTAAGAGATTATCATAGACCAGTTCATGAAGAATCTTGTAGACCATAGAAAAATGTGGATCTTTACTCTGAAAGCCAAGGGAAATCATTCATTAATATTGTCTGTTTAAAGCTTATCAAAGAGGGGCACCTGCCTGGCTCTTTGGTAGAACATATGACTCTTGATCTTGGGAGCTTGTATGTTTGAGCCATAATATTGGGTATAGATTACTTAAGAACAAATCTTTAAAAAAAAAGCTCATAAATGATTTTCCCACATTCCCAGTTTGAAAGTGTGTGAAGCAGGGCTAAGTAGATACCTTAAAGGAAAGTGTGAGGTCTTTTTGTTTGATCAGATCTTTTGTCTGATCTTTTAGGACTTTGACTAACAGGGAGACATTTGGTAAGAACCATTGAATGGATGGTATAAACTTGCTTTGGGATAGCTGAGTTTTTGGCAGAACGTTCCAGTGGAGATATCAAGTAGGCTTCTCCTAATGGAGTTCTGTAGTTCAGGTACATGATTTGGTCTAATGATAACAAGTTTAAAAATCATTTCATAGAAAGAGTAATGGATCAGGTGATCATATTATTTATTGTCTAAGCCAGAAAATAACTTTTGAAAGTGAAAGAGGTGTTTTTAGTGATCATACTGAAACAAAAAACAATTGAGAATGTCCTGGAAACATCAGGGAGGATATTCACTTTGTCAAAAGAGAAACCTTGGATTTGAATTAAATTATCACCAGTTCCTTCACAGAGATTTTTCATCAGAGGAGATTGGCATTGTTTTGATTAACACTGCTATATGTAAGTCACTGTTACTCACATCCATTTAAATAGGAAAACAGTTGACATTGTTGCTTAAAACGGAAATTTAAAAACCTTTTTGTCAGGGAGAAAAACCATTGTCAGTGTTATTGTCTCT
>NW_027531026.1:5535423-5739551 GCF_008692635.1 Crocuta crocuta
TTTCCATTTGGATGGCCTGTGTAATTATGACCATAGAAAGTAAAATTATGAAGGCACCTGGGTGGCTCAGTCGATTAAGCCTCCAACTCTAGATACTGGCTCAGGCAGTGATCTCAAGGTTCCTGAGATGGGGCTCCTCATCGGCCTTGCACTGAGTGGAGCCTGCTCCAGATTCTCTCTCTGACCCTCCCTCTCTGATGTGTGCTTTCTCTCTTCTCTTTTTCAAAATAAATAAATAAACTTTAAAAATTTAAAGAAAAAGAAAGTAGAATTTTGTTTAGAGGGGATATGCCATTCTTTGTGGCTGCTCTGGACCTTTTGACCATCCTGGATATCCTTGCCTTAAAAAAATTTTTTTTTAATGTTTTTTAATTATTTCTGAGAGAGAGAGAGACAGCATGAGCAGGGGAGGGTCAGAGAGAGAGAGGGAGACACAGAATCTGAAACAGACTCCAGGCTCTGAGCTAGCTGTCAGCACAGAGTCTGATTTGGAGCTCAAACCCACGAGCTGTGAGATCATGACCTGAGCTGAAGTCGGATGCTCAACCGACTGAGCCACTCAGGCGCCCCTGGATATCCTTGCTTTTGATGCATGCATTCCCAGGCTCCCTTGTGAAGTATGTGATAGCTTGGGCTAATGTAGACATCTGCTACAGCATGCTGGGAAGCCAGTTGCTTTCAGTGGTAAAGGTGAAAGTTGTGGCTGATATGTTCTTTTCTTCTTGTCCACCTCTCTCTCTCTCTCTCTCTTTTTAAGCTTCCTTTTTTAATGTTTATTTTTAAGAGAGAAAGGGAGAGACATAATATGAGCAGGGGAGGGGCAAAGAGAGAGGGAGACACAGAATCCGAAGCAGGTTCCAGGCTCTGAGCTGTCAACAGAGTCTGACATGGGGCTTGAACTCACCAACTGTGAGATCATGACCTGAGCCGAAGTCAGATACTTTAATGACTGAGCCACCCAGGCACACTGGAACTGAATTACTGAGCTAGTAAAAGAGTATTTTTTTTTTTAAAGTTTATTGTCAAATTAGTTTCCACATAACACTCAGTGCTCATCCCCAAAGTGCCCTCCTCCATGCCCATCCCCCCCTCCCCCCACATCCATCAGTCCTCAGTTTTTGTCAGCATTCAAGAGTCTCTCATGGTTTGCCTCTCTCCCTTTCCCCCACCATTTCCGCCCTTCTTCTCCCCCTTGTTCCTCCGTCAAGTTCCTCCTAATCCTCCTATNAGTACGGAGCTCCTTACTTCTCCGCCATCTTGCCCCCTCCTCCAAAACAGTATTTTTTTCCTCATGTGAGAAAAATTGGCTCTTCTATTTAAGACACTGTTTTTCAGGTTTTTAATACATTTGCAGCAGATGCATTCCAAAATGACTCACAGGGCTAGGAGGTGATTATTAAGCAGCTATCTCAAAAACTTTCTTCCAGAGAAGTTATTCAGCATGGTCAGGGCCACCAGAGCTCCTTACCATTGATTTCAAGCTTGTGTGTAGTAAAACCTGACTAGTAAGTGATGACTTGAGTCCAAAGAATTCTGTTAGGTAAAATGGATGTGGGATCATGTTTTTGCAAGAATAGTGACATGATTGGGACAAATTTGTCTACTAATTGGCCAAGGGTTCCCTGGGTGCTTTTGAGTGGTTCACATCTACCCTGGTCATCTTTTAGCACCACCTGGTGGTGTTTGTTGCCTCAGTTTACATATTAATAGAAGCTGTTAATGGTTCTGTAGGAGGGATTGACAAAATCAAATATGATGTTTGGTTTGCTGTCCCAATCCATACTGGGTAAAGAGGATATTGTAGGGGTGGGAATCTATTTGCTACTTGCTTACTTCTCAAGAAAAGGCTGCCAGCTCTTCTTGCCTTTCCTGAGTTTTGCTTTCTCCTGTACAGAAAATGGGAAATTTAGTCCTTAGCTGTTTGGGGATGGATGCTTGATGAAAGATGAGACTTAAGATGCAGTCCAATGATATATAAAATCACCTGCCCATAGAGCTTTATAGGAGATTTCATTGTACTGTGTATCTATGCTTCAAAAACCTGTGTTCTTTGTAGCACTAATAGCTATTCATTAAAGCAGTCTGTCCTCTCTGAAAGATAAGGGGCACATGCCACTCACCTGACTCCCCTTTGACCGACAACAGAAGTACTGAGGTTTGTGGGATGGTTGATAAGTTTAACAATGAACACTCTCTTGGCTATGTGCCTTTGTGCAGGCTACAGAATGGAATCTTCATTTGTGTCTTATCCTTAACTGCCTTAGGTTTTCTTTTTTTCTATGAGACCCATTAAGCTCAATCTTGGTTTAATTTCCTACTATAGTGTTCTCTATATTGAATCCCACAATCATGTGCTTAGTTAGATAACTTTGGACAAGGTAAGCATTAATTTTTTCTTTAATCTGTAAAATTCCTCAGAACTGTCATTCCTAAACCTTTAAGATCAGTAGTGTAGAAAATGTTTTTGACTCATTTGATCACCAAACTCATTTCTTCTGGGAAATACTGAGGGAGTAATGCCTCATAAAACGCACATGAGATTTTGTCAAATTCATGTGGTAAATTTGGAGTCATACTTTCATTCTGGGCATGAGGGTATAGTTTTGCTTGCATTTTGGGATCTCTCTTTTTTTGTTCTGCCTTTCTAAGTAGAGGCTCTTCCGTCTTTCCAAGAGTTCTCTGTTTGAGGATGAATATCAGAGTAATTTCATGATAGGAGCTGAATTGTGAGAGTAGAGTTGGAAATGCCCTGCTCAGTTTGCGGAGTCTGGAGTAGTGCTCTGGAGGCCCAATGGCTACGTGTACAATATGACACACTATCTTTTTGAAAAATGAATATTTCGGTAATGAATTTCAAAGCTGGGAGATAGTAGATATCTATTTTACTTTATTTCACATTAATATTAAGTTAATGTTTGTAAATATAGAAGTGCCTGTTTTTAGTTAGCATCCAATCAGTGGAAGGATTCAGTTTAAAATCTTTAGCAAATTAGTATTCTCCCCCCCCCGCCCCACACTGCTTAATGCTTTCTCACAATCCTTAGAACATAGTACTAACTTAATAAAGGTTTCTTGAATAAATAAATGATTAAATTAATATAAGTAACTGCTGGATTTCTCTGAAGCTTCTTCTCTATATCTTCCTTCAGAATGTAACTCTTTCTCCTAGAGTCTTTATAGCTTATTCTTTTAACCTTCATTATTTTGATATAAAGTAAATGAATTTGTCATCCAAGTTTCTATTGTAACAATCTTAACCATCAGTAATTTGTTCTAGAATTATTCCTCAATTATTCATAAAGAAAACGAGGGGGAAAATCTGTGTGGCATGGACACTTGAAAACAAAGATAAGACTCTGAAGTTATTCCTTGAAAAGGATTTCCCATTCATGCTTCACATCACTTTGTGCCAAACAATGCCATAAGTGGCTTTTGTCACTTACAGATGTAAGCCAAACGTGTTCACAGTGTACATTTCTCTGTGTTTCCAGTTTGTGAAGTAACTAGGGCCTCTGAATCAGTGAACCAACACTTCCCCATTATGGTTTTCATTTATGTATTTTCTGGGAACAGGAAGCATACTCACATTTTTGTATTATACTTAGGACCATGACATAGGTTCAACAAAAATCCCCAAGCCCCATTTTATACCAACCATTCCCCAAATCTGAATTGAGACACAGAGGTGTGAATATGAAGACACATATGCATGCAAATATACGTTTGCATATCAAACAGGCATACAATGAAGATCCCAAACATAAGCAAGCAAAACCACATTATATGGTAACCTTTGTGGTGCTTTTAGTATTCTGAGTCTTTGGAGAGAGTGGCAGAAAGGGGAGAAAGAGGCTGGTCCACATCAATGATCTACGTCTGAAGGCAGTTGGGGAACATTCCAGAAGAATAAATGGAACAGTTAATTCTCTTCATTTGGAATAGAGTATAGATGTGGATTTCTTCTTCACAAATAACTTCTGCTTTCCCAGCTGTCTCATATTCATTTGTGTCATACACTATGCCTCATCCCAGAGTTCTGATTATTGTAATTCATAGGTCAGCTCATTTGTATAGTTTAATTTCTCTTGATGACTCTGTTCATGGTAGGAGTATAGTTTGTGATCTTTTTCTTGGTGCTGGTTTTATATTTACATTTTTAAAGTTAAATGTAATGTTCTTTTTGATAAAAAAAACTTTGTCGTGAATTATCTGAGATAATCTATATAGTCAGAGTAATCTTATAAAGAGAGAAAATGTTGGCTGAAATGGTAAACTTTAATGTGGATGGAAAAGTTTTCTTCTTAAAGCAGCTATTGTTTTCTATTTATTTTGGGATGTGTGTATGTGCATGTGTGTGTGCATGCATGCACATACACTCAAGTTAATCATTAGAAGCATTTTCCTTCTTCGTGTCATCTTCTTTTAAAGTGGAAAATGCTGGAGAGTAAAAGAGTAAGCCTTTGATACCTAGTGTCAATGAACTTATTAGACACTTCCTTGATGAAACTAGAAACATTGAGTTTAGAAACACCAAGAAAAAAATTTGTCAACTTCAAAAATTTAAAATAGGACAATCATGGAATTGGGGAGAATGAAGCTCCATTTAAAAGTCACAATTTGTATTTATATATCCAAGGACCCATTAATAGTAGGAAATAGTCTGTACACTTATAGAGGTGGGTTAAATAGAGTCTTTTTGACTTAATTGTTAGGAGTATATTAATTTAATAGATGCAAAGTCAATAGCACTCAAAGTACCATTTAAGTCAAATCACCCTTTATTCTTATATTCTGCACTTGATGCACTTGATGTTCAATAGGTTGAATCAAAAATGATTTTCAAAGTGAGTTGACAGTGGTCAGATTTCTTTTATAACCGGGTGCCAAGATGATTATGCACACATCACATTTGCAGAGGCCTTCCTCTCGAGTAGTAATTTCTATAATAAAAAAAAAAAACTAGACAAGATGTGATTTTTTGAGTACAGGTTCTCAAAAAATGTGCAAAGCTGGAATGTAATTGTAGGCTGTATTATTAACTCAAAGGCTGGCATCATTTCAGCATAAAAAAATAACAGTTATGGGAATGAGGACCCCCTTTTTTTAATCATGAAAGAGCTTGTGTATGGATATTATGAGGGATTTTCCCGAGCCTTATTCTTAAACAGATTACACTATTCAAAGTCTCAAAGAATCAAAATCGTGCTCAGCTGGGGCAGTCAATGTGCAGTCTAAACATGTGACAGATGCAGAGAAAACTTCAAAGATGCCATTACAAATGCCTGTGGAGATATTTAAGGAGCCAGATGCTACTGTTTCATGTCTTCCCCAGCTCTGAATGTGTCCTGTGATCACCTTCCAAAGAGAAGGTGTGGTTCAATCTGGTGAGGAACAGAACACCACCTAAACTTTTTGTTGTTGTTTGCATACATTGTGTGGCTGGGGTGTGACGGGCTGGGATCAGTGACTCTAACAGGGAGGACATATATATGAATTTGCTATTCTGTAGAAAAACATAAAGGAACAACTGCAAAGAGATATGTAGATGATATATTCTGTGAAGGCCCTCCTGTCTGAAAAGCATGATTTATAGGTGCGCATTGCTATGGAAGCACTTTTTTTTTGTTAACTTTTGCCATTTATTTAGACAATAAAAGAGATAGTAAGTATATTCATTATAGTTAATGTTTATTTCCCATTTTGTTTTCGTGTTGAAAAATAAATTATTTGGGGCAATATATTATTAAGTGCATGTTTCATTCTCATCACTGCTACATTATGGAGAAGACTTTCATATTTTGAGATCAAAGGAAGCCCCAGGTCAATACAATGGTGGTGAGATTTAGCTAAAAGTCTAAACACACCACCTGCTTTTATTTCAATATGGATTCTTTTTGTTTTATAGTTTTCTTCTCCATTATAAGCTGTGTAAGAGAGTTTGTTTTATCTTAACTTTTAAGAACATAATTTCATAGGTTTATTATTCCAAATGCAGTAACGGGAAATAAAGACAACTTCTAGGAAACACGTAAGATAGCAAATTAACTAGAAAGTTTGAGTCAGTGTATAATGTTTTGGAATTATTTTTTGCATTGAAAAAGTGATTCCGCTCAAATTTATTCTTTTTACTATATGTATGATATACCCTAGCTTATTCTCTCTTACAATAAGCCTATGGAGAGATTGTTTATTAATTTTTGAATTGAAATTCGTGGCATGTTATAAAAACCAAAACTCATATACCTAATTATTTACATGAAAAGGGATGGCTTTAAGTGGAAAATAAATAGCAAAGGATATTTTTCTTTCTAATGTAAACATCTGGCAGTAATCCTTGCTTACACAATTAATGGGCATTTAATTGGCAATGATCAGTTTATTGCTGCAATATGAAGTGAATGTTTCCCCAGGAACAAACAGCTGTTGCAAGAATTTCACAGTGATTTAGCAAACACCAGGTGATAGCTGTATCTAGAATGAAATGTTCTGTCTCTCAACAAATCACAGTGCATTGGAAAAAAAATGAACTAAGTTATATGTAACGTAGCTGGAGAAATCCAACTGTCACTGACACTGAAATCTATCTAAAAAGCAAACTTCATAGAACAACAGATTAATTACATTAGATATTATCCATGCCTCAAATATAAAGAAAGAAATAATTTCTCCTAGAAGCAAATAATAAGTTGGCATGACAATCTATTTAAAAGGAGTATTTTATGTCTTGTTTTAGAGACATAAAGGTTGATGAAACTTCTTTGTATTCTAATATTTTATCTTCTTAAAAGTCTTAGAAAATTTGATAGTCATGATTCTAATTTTTTCATTAAAAAGTTATTGAAGTCATTCAACGGTTACTGACAATTATATTTTTTCTTAATAGATTTTATTCAACTGTCTAAAATTAAATGTACCACTTTTTAATTTGCATTGCTTGTGAGCTGCTTTCCCATTAAGTTTTAAATAAAAAGTTTTTCATTTTTCATTATGCACTCTTATTACTAATTTAATAAAATGATAATGGCTATGCAAACTTACTGTTACTACTCAGCTTTTGGCATAGATTAAATTATACATTTTAAATGTAGCATACTGGCAGACACTGTTATTTCATAAAGCTGAGTTTCATTAGTGAAGAAAGTAATTTCGCTTCAGCAAAAAATAATGCTTTTATTTACTATACTATTTGGTATTAGTTCATGCTAGACTCTACGAACAATGAACTGAAATGAACAAAGCATCAAGGGCCAATTTATAGAACAATGCTTTTATTTTTTCATGTATGCATTCTCCAATAATTCATCTCCATGACAAAAGCAGACAATCAATCTCTTCTATTGTGCCTTTCTCAATAAAATTACCATTCTTGATGTAACAAAAGAAAGCTGCCTAAGTCACAGGAACAGTTTTACATGCTCAAATCAATAAATTGACCATACTTCAAAAAACCTTTACCCATTAATATGACAATGAAGTTTTATGTTTAACTTACCCATATTCATACTAAATTATTGCTAGGTAGCATTGTTCTTTTTTCATTCAAGAAAACAATAAGAAATAAGAAAGCATGCTCCAGGAGTGCCTTCAAGTACCTCAGTGGCAAAACTTTGTTGCCTGTGTACAAGTGGTGATACGCTATCGTAGCTACGTGTAAGTTGAAATGCTTCACATTTTGGAAATGAAGTGTCTATAAGTCCCCAAGTCATACGGAATCATTATACTATTACAAAATGTATTATAAAATCAGGGAAGAATGGCAAGTTTAAGGTGATCCTATAATAAACTATATGGTTCCAAAAGTGAGATATATATATGGTAGTATGTTGTAAACATGCAAACCGCGCACATCATTCAAAAAATGAATCCATAATTGTCATGTGAGATGAAAAGAAACAAGTTGAAAAGTTAAGGGCACGTTCCCATATGAGGAACTTGATGAATGAATATAATAGATAGAGACAGAGCTATAGCTACATATGCATTTTAAAGAACTAGCTCCCTTATTTGTAACTAAAATAACAGAAATTTAACATGAAAAATAGTCAATGTTTTTAGTTTTTTAGCCAATATTGAGTGCAATACTGAGATGTGTGTTTCATTTTCATGAAATTTATATGTATATAATATTATGTTTGGTCCCAAATTTCTCTGACAGAAATCAAATGGAATTACAGCAAAATTTCTAGATTAAAATACAAATAGTTTCTCTATAACCTACCATAGTAACAGGATTAATATAAGCTAATAACACTCATGTCATTAACCACTCCAAAATTCACATGACTTTAGAACCTCTGAAGACTTTCTTTAATTGTATTTTCTTTTTTCTGAATTAATGAGGCCAGGCCATAACATGTTTCAAGAAAGTGATGTTCTTTGTTACAGAAATGCAAATGCAGTGGCTTAGCCTCCAAGATACTGTATAGCAGAGATGACTGAGAATAGTCTCATTTCAGTGTATAGGACATCACAGTAATTAGTAATTTATAATAATTTGTGTACCAATTATATGATTAAACTAAACTATGAATATTTTGTGCATGTATTAGTTGTTTATGAATTTATAGTATGTTCTGAGTTATACCGTGTCACAAGAATGACATTCTAAATTTAATATTAAATATTTTATTGGATTTTTTGACTTCATAGTAATTGATTTGAAAAATTGCAATAAAAAATAGTCCTATGACTGAAAGTTTAAAAATACCAGTGAAAGTTTTACTGCATTCCATTGTAAATTAAATGCTTTCATGAAAATGTTATTAACTCATCAGTGACTTTAAACAGTTGTTTATCTTGGTACTCTCCTTTCACCCTTAATTGGTTAATTCATTTTGATTCAGTTTCTAGTCAGTATGATATAATGATTTATTTACTAAAAGAGATTTATTAAGAAATGTCACTGTTTATTAAGGAATCTAGCTTCCTTCTACGTTACTCTTAGTTAAAAGGAACCAATTTTAGGGAAAAAAAACTAGGAAGTTGTTTTCTGTTGGATGTTTTATTTTTGTCTTACCACCCTTAGCTATAGTTGCTGAAACAAAAAAAAGCAGAAGATACAATTTAACAAGAAGTCACCATATTGTTTATCACAGAATGACAATAATATTGCTGAAATGTCTTGAACTGTTACTTACCTTCTTAGAGAAGCTATGCCTTGGGACCAATGTTTGGCCTTTGTTCCCATGTTTTAAGAAATGAAACACCTGTACTTGTCAATTATTTTCTCTTACAGGCATCACAGCCTCTCTTGTCCACATTCTCTTCTCTCCTGCTTCCCCCCCCCCCCGCCCCGACTCTTTCCTTTCTCCTTTTCCCATAATACTGCCAGAGCTGTTAAAGCGTAGTGAATAACATCCCCAGGATTTCATTACAACCTTTGCTTTGGAGTCAGAATACAGGGTTCCTATCAGCTGCCTCTGTTTGGTTAATCTTGGGATTTTGCTGTATCTTGTTAAAATTAAATAACCATTACTACTATCTACAAAAGGCCTTGGTGTCTTTCTTTTTCTTTTTTTTTTTTTTAATGACAATATGTCTAACAGCCAAAATGGAAGAAACCAAAGCCACCTATATCTGTAGGTACGTAAACCCAGTGTTCTATCAAAATTTTTTAAGATTCTTTTTTTATTCAGCTATGCTGAATACTATGCTGCTTCTCTTTGTTTCTGCTTTTAGCTGCATACCCACTGAATCTTTTCATGCCTCATCAGTCTGCCCTTGATAGTAAGAAATTGCCCTGAGACAAAGTTTTTTGAAAGAATAAAGTTGAAATCACTTATTAGAGAGAAACCCAGGCTGACCTTTTGGGCCAGTCAGTTTATAGCAACGAGGTTTCTGTACCTCAGGAATTCTCACACAGTGGTGTGCTTTGGAACCATCTGGAGGGTTTGTGAAAAAACATTTTTCTGAGCCTCACCTCCATAATTTCTGATTCAGTAACAGGGTGGGTGGCAAAGAATTTACATTTTTAACAAATTCCAAAGGTTTGCTGATTCTGCTGCTCTGGATACAACATTTTGAGAACTACTACTGTGTTAAGCCAGAAGGTATTTTAAATTTTATGTTTTTGAACTCAATTTATGGTGAATGTATCATCACCAGTTTGGGCTTTTATAGGAAATATGATAAAATAGTTAGCCGAAGAGTACATTATTTCATATAGTAGGAATTTCATGCTCCATATGTTTTGTTTTGCTTTGTTGTGACATTATTTTTTAATGCAATTTTAAGTTCATAGAAAAATGGAGAAGAAGGTACAGACATGTCCCATGTATTCCCTGCCCCTACATATACACAGCCTCCCCATTATCAATATTTCCCACCAGCATGGTACATTTGTTTATACTTGATGAACCTGTAGTCCAGAGTTTACATTAGGGATCACTCTTGGTGGTGTACATTCTACGGGTTTGGACAAAGATATAATTACTTCTATCCGTCATTTTAGTATCAGACAGAGTAGTTTCACTGCCTTAAATTCCTCTGTGTTCCACCAATTCATCCATCTCCCACCACTGGCAACCAGTGATCTTCTTACTCTCTCCATAGTTTTGTCTTTTCCAGAATGTCTTATTGTTGGAGTCACATCGTATGTTGACTTTTCAAGTTGGCATCTTTTACTTAATAATATGCATGTAAGGTTCTTTTCAAGGCTTAATAGCTCATTTCTTCTTTCTTTCATTATCCGGTTGTATCAGAGTTTATTTACCCATTTAACTACTGAAGGATATCTTGATTGCTTCCAAGTATTATGCATAAAACTTCAATAAACATCCATGTGCAGGTTTTGTATAGACATAAGTTTTGAACTCCTTTTGGTAAATACCAAGAAGTGGTATTGCTGACTCATTAGGAAAGAATATTTCAGTTTATAAGATACCACCAAACTCTCTTCCAACATGGCTCTACCATTTCACGTTTTTATTGACAATGTTTGAGACTTCCCGTTGCTCTACATCCTCCCCAGCATTTAGTGTTTTCATTATTAGGGATTTGGCCATACTCATGGTGTGTAATTGTATCTCATTTCAATTTGCATATTCCAGATGGCATATGATTGGAGCATCTTTTCATATGACTATTTACCATCTGTTTACTTTCTTTGGTGAGTTGTCAAGGTCTTTGGCCCACTTTATAAGTGGGTGATTTGTTTTCTTATGGTTGAGTTTCCAGAATTCTTTGTATAGTTTGGATAACACTCCTTTTTTTTTAATGTTTTATTTATTTCTGGGAAAGAGAGAGACAGCGTGAGCAGGGGAGGGTCAGAAAGAGAGGGAGATACAGAATCTGAAACAGGCTCCAGGCTCTGAGCTGGCTGTCAGCACAGAGCTGGACGCGGGGCTCGAACCCACAAACCGTGAGATCATGACCTGAGCCGAAGTTGGACACTTAACCAACTGAGCCACCCAGGCGCACCTGGATAACACTCCTTTATCAGATGTGTCTTTTACAAATATATTTTTTTTACCAGTCTGTGCTTATCTTCTCATTTTCTTGACTGAGTATGTTTTTGACTCATGCAGTTTAAGGCTTATGTCATGAAATCCTAAGATTATGCTGCAAAGCTGTGTATTAATATCAGATACTGCTTTTAGAGATTATAATTATTTACAAGCCAGAGGTGTCAATGTTCTGACTACACAGAGATTTCTTTTTATACTTCAACTTCAACAAAGTGAATATTTCTAACACATTGACCTGTCTACTTGTTTCCGAGAATGAAACCTTCCTGCCTTCACTCGCTTTGCTATCCAATGTAGATTACAGCCAATTGCTTCAATCACGCTTTTGCCATTTTCCTCCCTTCTGTTTCTGTTTGTTCTTCAAAATTCTAATTAGAACTCAATCCAGTGCTCCATCTTTCCTAACACTATATCTGGGGTGCTGAATACTGATGGGAAAAAAAATCACACTCTATAACCACTGTAAATTCATGACAGCGAACCTTAGATGGATCCTCTTTGCTATCTGGTAATCCTTTTTTCTTCAGTTCGTCTCTTTTCTATTGATTGTTCCTATGTTGAAACTTCTCTTCTTTCAAATCTTTAGTCAACCATATCATTATTTACACTCTGAAAATGGTTGTAATTCCTGCTCTACAGAGAAAATGCAGGAAATGAGATAAAATACACATCTTGGCACCAAATATACTACCATTCCCAACAAGGAACAAAAGCAAGACCCTCATTCCTAAAGCAAATACCTTTTTCAATGCTTTGGATGTACCTGTTCATAAGGACATAATTTCATCTATTATTGCCCAGTCTAATTGTATCTTTTAGATTGTTCATTTGTGAGAAAGAGAGAGAGCAAGAGGGGGAGGCCATAAAGACAGAGGGATAGAAGGTCCCAAGCCAGCTCTGCACTGACAACTGAGAGCCCAAGGCAGGGCTCAAACTCATGAACCCTGAGATCATGACCTGAGCCCAAGTCAGATGCTTAATTGACTGAGTCACCCAGGCGCCCCATAATTGTATCTTTATCTTTTCCTCTCTGCTTCCTTGGTCATATCACCATTAAAAACATGCTCAAGTCTCTTCTGGGTTTTCCATGTTTCCTCTGGAGACCAGCCATGGTTCTCTGTACACTTATTGAACAATCTCTCTTCTCACATTCACTGGCCCTGTTCTCTTCCCAGTTTATGTCTGACAACTCTCTTCTAGAAGTAAATACTGTCTTCCTTAGACTTTACTATGACCTGACCTCTTTGTTTTACTCTATCCATTCTTCAAATACTTTTTTGGCTTCACAAAGCAGGATGATCTTATCTACATCCACATTTTGTTATTCTCTAAATGCAGCTTCCACACTGGTCTCCCTTCTGAATACAAACCCGTATGTCCAACTGCCGAATGGAGAGCTTCTCCTTGAAGTCCTGTACTCACCTCAAACTCAGTATTTCCCAAATCAATCTTATTACTTTCTTCCCTAAAATTTGGTTTTTATCATGTGAAATTTTAATTACACACACACACACACACACACACACAAGCAGGATCATACAATACGTAATACTCTACTTAGGCTCAGTGCCACCTTCCTACTGTGTGACTGGCAAACGTCACACCACTGAGTCTCTGTTTCTTCTCTATAAAATTAGAGTAACAAAATGACACTACATTCATTGTAGGAGACAGTGAGATACATATGATAAAATACCATGGGAAATATTTCAAATGAACTATAAAGTGCTATATAATGTAAGAATAACAATGATAATCTTATATCATTTATCTAAGAAGATGAACATTTAATGGGCATAGTTGGTTAGCTATCTGTCTTTAGAATATTATTTGCCCCAATAAAAGGGCCTATTTACTTATTTTTTTTCCTATTTTATGTAACCTGTCCCTTTTTGTGGTTCTTAATGTGTTTATTTGTTTAAAAGCTGATTCTTTTGGGCCTTCATAAGTCTCTTGTATTTATTACAGAACCAATCCTTTTTCACATATTTATTTGTTCAGTATCTTTCTTTTTTCTCTTTGTTGGGAGGTGGGCTAAGGTGTGGGCTTGTAAGCCACTTGAACTGTTTTTCTGCTTTTTTAAAGTTATTTTCTTCTTGTATAAGTTATCTTGAATTTTTAGATACATCCCATTTTCTTTTAAAGCAGTATTCTTTTTCTTGTATTGTGAGAATCTTATGAGTTGCTCATCACTCATTAGCCATACTCTCTTTCACTAAATTATAATATTTTATGAACTTTCTAAATTTTGCTTTTCTTAAAGATTTTATATATATATTATATGTTTTATATAATAAATATAATAAAATATATAAATTTATATAACATATATAAATTTCAACTTCTACTCTGCAACTGTCCCTCCTTGAATATGACAAATTCTAACAAACCCTGGCCACTGAACTTGAAATTTTGTACCACTTTTAATCCACAGATTAGTTTTTGCTAATCAGAAATTGGTGTGGAAATAGGTACTTTTCTGTTTGATGTATCATCTGCCAAAAGAAAAAGCCCAAACTTGGAAAGCTACTGAATTGAAACAATGAGATGGCTTGTATTTTTTCTGTGATCAAAGATGCATGTCACCATTCAAATTGTCATATTGGGAAAATTTGGTGTTTTCCATTTGTAATGACATCATTTTCCCTATCTGTATTCATTCCCAGATGAGTAGATAGAATCTAAAGTTTTTACTTTTTATGTAACTCTATCAAAATCATAGAGCTTGTTTACATAATAGAAATTTAACCTCCAAAAACATCAACAAAACATCTGAATACTTTATCATGTTTTAATTAATATGCTTTTAATAAAGTAATTTTCACATAGTACTAATATTCTCTGGTTTAGAACTGAAAGACTTGATAAAATTTCCATGCCTATGCTGATTTTTTAAAATGGATGTATAAGACTATATAACTTTGGAAATATTTTATAATTCTTTCTTTTCTTATAAAGCACTACAAATTCATTATAAAATATTTAAAGATTACAGACATGAGTAAAATTAAAAATAAAATCTCCTCAATAATCCCATTTCTCAGAAGTAGCTTCCAATAGCGTTTTATATACACTTTCCATTGTGTATGTATATGCATATGTGTGTGATATATATACATATATATACATATATAGTGTTTACATTGTATACATATAAACATACATGTGTTGTACAAAAATAATAGAATACTATATAGATATGTTTTTTTTTCTTGTTTCACTTAATAATATATCATGAATCTCTTCTATTTCATGTGATATAGCTTTGCATCACTTTTTAATGGCTGTATAGTATTCCAAAATGTTGATGAATCATATATCATTTAATTAGCATACATTTAGATTATTTCCTGTATTTTATTACTGAAGACAAAATTGTAGGAAATACCCTTGTACATATATCTTTACATGTTTATGTGAATATTTTTTAGAACCAATTTTTGCAAAAGAATCAAAGGGAATACACTAGAAATTTTGTTTGATATTGCCAAATTGTTTCAGAGAAGATTGTTCTATTTTACATATAACTTTTTACTGCATCTTCATCCATTCTGAACATTATCTCTCTGATTTGGAGTATAGTGTGTGTGTGCGTGTGTGTGTGAGTCCATACTGACAAATAAAAACAACTCCAAAGTTGCTTTAAATGTTTTGCATTTAAAAATCTTGTGTTCTTCAAGTTTTTGCTTTTGTCCTTTTGATTTGCTACCCCTTTTCTTGTAGCTTGGCTCTTTCTTATTTAGAAGTAATATAATTTTTAGAGTTAAGATTAGTTTAACTTACATGTGGATGAGTATGTTACATACATTTTTCCATTTGCTTTTAAATTTAAGACTGGTATATAACATTTTAACTCACAAAATTGCTGTAAGCAAATGGAGTATACTTTTCATTTTATGCTTTGTAAAGCCTTTCTAAATCCAAATAGTTTGTCCATCAGTTTTACTGACTTAAACTGTAATTATAGATAAATTTTATTGATTTTAGTGAAGTATAAACAATGTCTTTTTAAAATTTAAGAGACCATAGGTATTTGGCAAGTGGCGGTGGGCCTGACGCTGGTTAAGTTGCCCGCACGTGAGGCGCGGAGTCCTCAGATCGCAGGTTGTATGGCTGCTTGACCCCGGCAGATGTGAGGCTGTGACACTTCCCTCACCCCCCACTCAGCCCCCAGCAGCAGGGACACAGTGACCTGCAGGACTGTTGAGGGCAGTATAAACACCCCTCAGACTGGGACCTGGAAACGAGGTGGGGCACGGGGTGTAGAACTCAGCCCACCTTGGCTACGTCCTCAGCACAGGGAGATCAGACCCAAAGGAGTGATTTGCAATGCTTGGTTAAGAAGGGACTGGGTCCACACCATTTTTCTCCCCACAACCACCAAGGCGGGGCCTCAGGGAGTGGCCAGTGGGACACAGTGGAGGCAAGACCTGGCTACACCACCCACACTCATCCCCACCAGAAAGCATTTTGTTGTTGTTGTTTTTGTTTTTACCTGAGCCTGGGTTTGCGTGTTTATTGGTTTTGTCTGTACATTTGTGTAGCTTTGTTTCCTGTGTGGTTGTGTGTTTTCTTTTTCCAGGGCTACCTCAAGAAACAAGCCAAAGTACACATGGTGGAGAGTCCTAAATACCGCTAGGAGTAGGGAAACAAAATAACCAAACTCGGAACAAGAGAAACCAAGAAACACCATCAAAGAACACTTCCTGAGGGGCGCCTGGGTGGCTTAGTCGGTTAAGATTCCGACTTTCGCTTAGGTCATGATCTCGCGGTTCGTGGGTTCAAGCCCCGCGTCGGGCTCTGTGCTNCGCTGGACCTGAAAAAAGCATGGAAGACATCAGAGAAACTATTACTACAAACACTATGGAGTTCAAAAATAGTTATGATGAATAAAAAATGCTATAAATGAGATACATAATAAAATGAAGACATCCAATGCACGGATTGAAGAGGCAGAAAGGAGAATAAGTGATTTACAAGACATAATTATAGAAAAAGAGGAAACTAGGAAAAAGAAAGAGAAACTGATCTAGGAACATGAAAGAAGAGTTTGAGAGCTCAGGGATACAATCAAACGGAACAATATCCATATCATAGCAATCCCAGAAGAGGAAGAGAGAGGGAAAGATACTGAAGAAGTCCTGGAACAAATTATAGCAGAGAACTTCCCCAACCTGGGAAGGGAAGTAGATGTTGAAATTCAAGAGACACAGAGAACTCCCCTCAGACGTAACTTGAATCAATCTTCTGCACGACATATCATAGTGGAACTGGCAAAATAGAAGGACAAAGAGAGAATTTTGAAAGCAGCTAGGGAGAAAAGGGCCCTAACATACAAAGGGAAACCTATCAGAGTGGTGACAGGCCTATCTACTGAAACTTGGCAGGCCAGAAAGGAATGGCAAGAGAAATTCAATGTGATGAACAGAAAAAAATATGCAGCCAAGAATCCTATATCCAGCAAGCCTGTCATTCAAAATAGGAGAGATAAAAGTCTTTCCAAATAAACAAAATTTGAAAGAATTTGTCACCACTAAACCAGCCTTACATAAATCCTGAGGGGGACTTTCTGAGGGAATTGTTGCAAGGAACGCAAAGTACTAGAGACACTACCACAAGCATGAATCCCACAAATGACACAATGACTTTAAACCCATATATTTCTATAATAGTAACACTGAATGTAAATGGGCTGAATGCTCCAACCAAAAGACATAGGGTAGCAGAATGGATTAAAAAAACAAGATCCATCAATTTGCTGTCTACAAGAAACACATTTTAGACGGGAGGACACCTTGAGATTGAAAGTAAGGGATGGAGAAATATATATATTGCTACTGGAAGTCAAAAGAAAGCTGCAGTAGCTATTCTTATATCAGACAAACTGGACTTTAAAGGAAAGACAGTAACAAGGGATAAAGAAGGGCATTATATAATAATTACAGGGTCTATCCATCAGGAAGAACTAACAAGTATAAATGTCTATGCACCAAATATGGGACATATAAATACATAAAACAATTAATCACAAACAGAAACACGCTTATCAATAAGAACGTGCTAATAGCAGGGGACATTAATACTCCACTTACAGTAATGGAAAGATCAACTAGATAGAAAATCAATAAAGAAACAATGGACTTGAATGACACATTGGACCAGATGGATCTGAAAGATATATTCAGAACTCTACATCCTGAGTCCATGGAATTCCCTTTCTTCTCAAGTGCACATGGCACATTCTCCAAGATAGATCACATACTGGGACATAAAGCGGCCCTCAATAAAAATGAAAGAATTGACATCATACCACGCACATTTTCAGATTACAATGCTATGAAACTTGAAATCAATCACAGGAAGAAGTCTGGAAAACCTCCAAAAACATGGAAGTTAAAGAACACCCTACTAAAGTATAAATGGGCCAATCAGACAATTAGAGAAGAAATTAAAAAATATATGGAAACAAATGAAAACAAAAATACAACAATCCAAAATCTAAGGGATGTGGCAAAGGCAGTCTTAAGAGGAAAGTACATTGCACTCCAGGCCTATTTCAAGAAACTAGAAAAAGCACAAGTGCAAAATCGAACAGCTCACCTAAAGGAACTAGAGGGGGAGCAACAAGAGCACCCCAAACCCAGTAGGAGAAGACAAAAAATAAAAATCAGAGCAGAAATAAACAACATAGAGACCAAAGAAAGAGTTGAACAGATCAATGAAACCAAGAGTTGGTTTTTTAAAAAAATAAACAAAATTGACAAACCTCTAACCAGACTTCTCAAAAAGAAAAGAGAGCACTCAAATAGACAAAATCATGAATGAAAATGGACTTATTACAACCAACCCCTCAGAAGTACAAGCAATTATCAGGGAATACTATGAAAAATTATATGCCAACAAATTGGACAATTTAGAAGAAAGGGACAAATTCCTAAACACATACTCACTACCAAAATTCACAAGGGAAGAGATAGAAAATCTGAACAGACCCATAACTAGTGAAGAAATCGAATCAGTTATCAAAAATCTCCCAACAAATAAGAGCCCTGGGCCAGACAGCTTCCCTGGGTTAGTCTACCAGACATTTAAAACAATTAATACCCATTCTTCACAAGCTATTCCAAAAAAAAAGAAATCAAAGGACAACTTCCAGACTCATTTTATGAAGGGAGCATCACTTTGATTCCCAAGCCAGACAGAGATCCAGCAAAAAAAGAGAACTACAGACCAATATCCCTGATGAATACAGATGCAAAAATCCTCAACAGATACTGGCAAATCGAATTCAGCAACACATAAAAAGAATTATTAACCAAGATCTAGTAAGATTCATTCCTGGGTTACAGGGCTTCAATATTCACAAATCAATCAATGTGATACATCACATGAACAAAAGAGAAGATAAAAACCATATGATACTGTCTATAGTTGGAGAAAAAGCATTTGACAAGACACAGCATCCCTTCTTAATAAAGACCCTCGAGAAAGTCGGGATAGAAGGAACTTACTTAAACATCATAGAAACCATCTATGAGAGGCCCTCAGCTAACATCATCCTCAATGGGGAAAAACTGAGAGCTTTCCCCCTGAGATCAGGAACACGACAGGGATGTCCACTCTCACCAGTGTTGTTCGACATAATGCTGGAAGTCCTAGCATCAGCCATCAAACAACAAAAGGATATAAAAGGCATCAGAATTGGCAAAGGAGAAGTCTAACTCTCACTTTCCGCAGACGACATGATACTCTGCATAGAAAATCCGACAGATTCTACCAGAAGCCTACTAGAACTGATCCAAGAATTCAACAAAGTTGCAGGGTACAAAATCAAGGTACAGAAATCGTTTGCATTTTTATCAGGAACAATGAAGCAACAGAAAGAGAAATCAAGAAACTGATCCCATTCACAATTGCACAAAAAACCATAAAATACCTAGGAATAAACCTAACCAAGGATATAAGAGATCTGTGTGATGAAAACTATAGAAAACTTATGAAGGAGACTGAAGACACAAAGAAATGGAAAAACATTCCATGCTCATGGATTGGAAGAATAAATATAGTTAGAATGTTATGACTACCCAAAGCAATCTACACATTCAATGCAATCCCAATCAAATTTGCACCAGCATTCTTCTCACAAATAGAACAAACTATCCTAAAATTTGTATGGAACCACAAAAGACCCCAAAGAGCCAAAATAATATTGAACAAGAAAACTAAACTGGGAGGCATCACCATCCCAGACTTTAGCCTCTACTACAAAACTGTCATCATCAAGACAGTATGGTATTGGCACAAAAATAGACACATAGACCAATGGAATAGAATTGAGAACTCAGAAGTGGACCCAAAAGTATACAGCCAACTAATCTTTGACAAAGCGGGAAAGAGTATCCAATGGATAAAAGACAGTCTCTTTAACAGATGGTTCTGGGAGAACTGGACAGCAACATGCAGAAGAATGAAACTAGATCATTGTCTCACACCATACACAAAAATATACTAAAAATGCATAAAGACCTGAATGTGAGATAGGAAACCATCAAAACCCAGAGGAGAGAGCAGGAAACAACTTCCTTGACCTCAACCACAGCAATTTCTTACTTGACACATCCCCAAAGGCAAGGGAATCAAGAGCAAAAATGAACTATTGGGACCTCATCAAGATTAAAAGCTTCTGCACGGCAATGGAAACAATCCATAAAACTAATAGGCAACCGACGGAATGGGAAAAGATAGTTGCAAATGACATATCAGATAAAGGGCTAGTATCCAAAATTCATAAGGAACTCACCAAACTCACCACACCCAAAAAACAAACAATCCAGTGAAGAAATGGGCAGAAGATATGAACAGACACTTCTCCAAAGAGGACATCCAGATGGCCAACAGACACATGAAATGATGCTCAGCATCCCTCCTTATCAGGGAAACACAAATCAAAACCACACTGAGATACCACCTCACGCGGGTCAGGGTGGCTAAAATGAGCAATTCAGAGTATTCCAGATGCTGGCGATGATGTGGAGAAATATGCACCCTCCTACACTGTTGGTGTGAATGTAAACTGGTGCAGCCCCTCTGGAAAACAGTGTGTAGGTTCCTCAAAAAATTAACAATAGAACTCTCGTATGGTGCAGCAATAGCACTGCTAGGAATTTACCCAAGGGATACAGGAGTGCTGATGCATAGGGGCACATGTACCCCAATGTTCATAGCAGTACTTTCAATCATAGCCAAAACATGGAAAGAACCTAAGTGTCCATCAACTGATGAATGGATCAAGAATATGTGGTTTATCTATACCATGGAATACTACATGGCAGTGAGAAAGAATGAAATCTGCCCATGTGTAGCAACATGGATGGACCTTGAAGGTGTTATGCTGAGCGAAATAAGTCAGGCAGAGAAGGACAAATCCCAAATATTTGCACGTATAGGAGGATTAGGAGGAACTTAATGGAGGACTATGGGGGAGAAGGGGAAAAAATAGCTGGGGAGAGGGAGTGAGGCAAACCACGAGAGACTCTTGAATGCCAAGAGCAAACTGAGGGTAGATGGAGGGGGAAGAGGCAGGGGCATGATGCACATGGAGGAGGGCACTTGTGGGGATGAGCACTGAGTGTAATATGGAAACCAACTTGACAATAAACTATATATAAAAAAAGAAATGTATCTAAGTAACAAGATGTATGCCTTAAATTTAGACAATGTTACCTGTTAAACTTATCTAATTAAAAAATGCAAACCAAAATAAAATAAAATTTAGGAGACTGTAGAAAAATACTTCTATTGTTTTACATAAACTATTTTTTTTTCAAATATTTAACAAATATACTTGCTTTATGCAAAGAACGTCTGGCTTCCTTTTAAAAGGAAATAAAAAATGTTAACATATTAAAGATATAGACAAAGCTAGGGAGGTCTTATGGCTAAACATGAGTGGTGCTAACAGAAAAGCCTAAGGTATAATTACAAGCTAAGGGGATAGTGAAAATAAGGACTTTAAGAAGAAGTTAATGGAACTGAACTACTAATTTTAGAGAAGGAGAGAAAACCCTATCTTAATGCTTTTGTAAGAACCACAAGATCAACAGCAGTTAATAAGTTACCTCTACCCAAGAACTATTGAATAGAAAGATTTGAACAACAACAACAAAAAAGTGTGGGAGGAGATTTTGATTAGGTATGGGTATATATGGGTATATATTTTCTGACAATGAGAATTATTAAACATTGAAATTAGTTGCTTTGGAGGTTTCTAAACATTGCATAGATTTTCACTAGTTTTGGAAGACCCTAACAGAGAAGATTGCCTAAGGACTGAGTGGACAGTCTTGAGACAGCTTTCATTCTTTAATGATAGCTCTGAAAATTTGTCTGAAAACCTAAAGTTTAGATTTCCAGTCTTATAAATGTTCTTTTTTAAGTTTATGTGTTTTGAGAGAGAGAGAGCATGTAAGCAGGGGAGGGGTAGAGAGAGAGGGGGAGAGAGAGAATCCCAAGCAAGTTCTGCACTGTCACTGTCAGTGCAGAGCCCAATGCAGGGCTCTAACTCAGGAACCATGGGATCATGACCTGTACCGAAATCAAGAATTGGATGCTTAATTGACTGAGCCACCCAGGCACCCCAATTCTTATATATATTCGGAAGGTTTAATTCAATATTGTCATCCAACTTTTAAATGGTTTCCCTATTTTTTAGTTTTATTCTTACTTCATTTAATTATAAAAAACTGCTTTTCAGGTGAAAGATCCCAGTCTTTGACTCTGATCAAGTTGCCCCCATGATCAAGGACATTCAGAGATTGCGGGGTCTAGATCTTTATATCCTTGATTATTTGACCTTAAAAAACCATTACTGCCTTGTCTCCACCTCCACTTCTTCATGAATTGTAAGTGCACCTAAACTTCACTCTTCACTTATTCACAAGCTGGCTTTACACTTTCCCTTTCTTTTTTTCCTTTTATCTGTATGTCTGTGCACATGCCATTTCCACTACCTGCAGTGTTCTCTCTATAAAAATGTTATTCATCGTTCATACGTTACATCCTAGAAACGTTTATTCTCTCATCAAATGAGGGCTCAATATGTAGCTATCATTTGTTTATATCTTTATCTGTACCTCTAAACTATAAACTCCATGAAGCCGGTGCTCCTTCTTATTAATCATTCTGTTCCTACAGGTGCACTCATTGCTTTCATGTAGTATAAAGTTTCCTGTAATTTGTCTAATCATAGGAATCAGAAATAAGAATGTAGTTTCCTGAGCTCAGCCTGATTACTGCCTTCATATCCTGAAGTCTGATGGTAGGGAATTTTATCAGGAGAGTTTGGAAATCAAAACACCATATTTAAATACTTACAGAAAGGTTGTTAAATGAATGAATGACTCCTCTTTTATTTCTCTGGAGTTTTCTATTTAAGGAAATTTACTGAAGTGCATTTTTTCTTTGGCTTTTCTGCTTTTCTTGTCCCTTATGTGTCCATCCAAATACATTAAGCAGAAGGATGTGAAATTCAGCAAAATAATTGCTTTTATTAGCTACTTGACAAATGATATTCTGAGCATCCTTTTAAGTCTTAAAAATAGTGATGACTTTTGAGTAGTATTTTCAGTGGTTAGGTAGAAGTTTAAAGCAATGTGGCAGGCAGAGTTGGAAGATTGTAATGGAGTGTTTCTAGATATCTGTAAGTCACGTGTTCAACTTCATGTGGAAGGAGTTCAAAGGACAGTGTAGGATGGTGAAAAGACCCTGAGCCAGAAGACCCACTCATCTTTGATCTCCAAATAACTTGCTATGTTACCTTTTGAAACTCCCTTCATTTCACCAAGCTCAATTTATTCATCTGTAAAATAAGGAGGTTGGAGTAGCTGACTTTAAGTTCCCTTCAGCTCTAAATTCTATGATGCTCTGATTCTTGTTTTATCTGAGCATTTCATTTGTCTGTGTGATTTCTTTCTTGCCTCTGAAATGATAATTGAGGGTTGATTATACATATCCACTCCAATTAACCATAGATCATAAAGATTTTTATTATTATATGTAGAAAATTAAGATGTATGAAGGGCATAAGATTGAAATCACCACAAAGTCTAATGATAAAACTACATTTTATCCTATTAATTTTCTTTAGAATAGTATATTGGTGTTTTATGAAAAAAATAAGAACAATGTTTAATATTCAGTGTACTATTCTTGAAGAAGAGAGCTGAGTTTTAAAAATATATGTATATGTATTAAACATTCTTCTACCTAAATTTATATTACATCATTATTGAAAGCACTGAGCCATGGCAAATGATCTATTACATCATGATTTACAATGCTGTATTATATCCATTGATGGATTATAGCATGTCTTTTTTTGATATGTAAAATTTTAAAGATAGAGATACAAATCACAAAAATAGCCCACGTACAAAAGTAAAAAATTCTTTTTTCCAATCTCCAAAATGTTTTTAGACATTTTAGACCTTTCTGTATTTTGATATAGCTATGTGTCAGCTATAGAGCATTCTATATTTTGATAGAGCTGTGTGAATGTTATATACACAATATAACATTCACAAGGAAAGTTATTAAGATAGGACATATTATTCAAATAGCTGATGATACCATATGAAAGATACAAAAATTAAGATAATTTATAAATCTTCACATTGTATCTGTTTTTCTTTTTTTTAATTTTTCTGTACTGATTAACCATGCTTTTTACGAATACCACACTATTTTTCAAAGGAAGCAATCAATTTTGGCTGCTATTCTACTTAGCTTTTATTATCAGCATAAAGTTGTTACCAAAGAATCAACAAAAATAATTCTTTGATGGGAAATGTAAAAAGAAGATAAGTCTTACAGAGAAATTATCTGTTACTTGTAATCTGAGTAATGACATAACGAATATAACTTATAGATCTAAATAAAGTAAGAAAATCATAACTTGCCAGAATTAAAATATGATCTTATAACTTTATAATTTTTAAAATGCTAAACATTTAAAATTTAGAAACATTTTATAGAAAATTATTGTATTGTCTGTACCCAGCATAATAGATCTAACTTTTCTTACTTAAATGATAATAATGCAATATTATTGTTTTAAGTAAGAAGGATTTTGGGGTATCAGAAAGAGCCGAGTTTAATTCCTGCCTCCATGATTTGCTAGCTGTGTGGGCTGAACAACCACTTCAAGTCTATAAATGAGTTTCCTTATCTGTTAAATGGGACTAATAATCTGCTTCTTAGGAATGTTGTCTATGTGAGGACACATGTTAAATGTACCTAATAGAATATTCCTGGCTCTAAAATGTCTTCAATAAATATTAATTATTATTAGTATTATTTGTTTTAGGCCTGCACAATAGTTCATATTCACTATCTGCTCTTCAAAGAGTTTTCTTCTCGGGGTGCCTGGTGGCTTAGTCGGTTAAGTGTCCGACTTTCCCTTAGGTCATGATCTCGCGTTTCGTGGGTTCGAGCCCCGCGTCGGGCTCTGTGCTGACTGCCAGCTCAGAGCCTGGAGCCTGCTTCAGATTCTGTGTCTCCCTCTCTCTCTGACCCTCCCCTCACGCTGTCTCTCTCTCTCTCCTAAAAATAAAACATTAAAAAAATTAAAAAAAAAAACAACAGAGAGTTTTCTTCTCTTTTATTTACTTTTTAAGTTCTGAGCCATTCAATGTATTTGTATTCAAAGTTTTTTTTCAAAAAGCTAAAGTTTATCTAATCAAATCCTTCCTGTTTTACAGAGTGGACATTGTCTCAGAACAATGTTTTCAGGCTCACATTTTGTTTGGAGAACCTAAACTATTTAATCTGTCTACACTAGTATTTTTTTTTATGCCTAAATTTTTCAGTAACTCCCATCATTTGTAATAAAGCTGAGAAAGATAGAACACAGAAAGAAAATTCCAGTGTCCGTACCATATGACAAATTTTTATGACTAATAGTTTATTTGAGGTACTTTTGAATTTTGAAAAAATTTGGAATTAAAGGAGAACGCAGCTTATCCAAGTTTCCCCTTTCTACTTCTTTAGAATTTAAGGCAATGTTATGTGGTTTTTAAATGTGTGTGCTGGGTATCTTCATTTACTCCTCCAGACTCTCTTTCCATTCTTCTCTGCTTTGCTCTGTATCCCTCTGTACCTCTGTATTAGCAGGGTTCTTTGACCTCTGGCTTCCTGGTGGATTTGGTATGTGAGGTTCAGTGGGAATGGGAGTGAAGGGAGCCATTGAGGTTTCAGGTGTTTATGCCTCTAAAATCCCTCCCTGCGGGTTTGTCTGAGGCTGTCTCTCTGTCACAGGTTACAACTCCTGCCCATTGGCCATGCCACACCAACCTCTGTCTGTGTCACCTGATTCTGGTTACAGCCTTACCGCCTACTTTTTTGGTGGGAGTGGTAAAGATACTCTGATATTTGACTAGCCCGTAGTTACTGCACCAAATCCGTGATTTCACTATATTATCCCATATTTTGTAAATCTCTAGAGGTTAGCCTCTCTTCCTCATATTCAGTTTGACTTTGCTTTTTATTTCCTGTTGGGACATACACCCCAGATAATACTCAGGTATATTTTTATGTTACTGTTTAAATTCTAATTTCTTTGAGAACAAATAATATTTACTACATTTTGATTTCTCTCCCTTTGTAATCATCGAGTTGTGGATTTGTAGGAGTAAAAATAACAGATGGGTTGATAAACAGGGCTAGAATTAAGATTTTGAGTTTGGGTAAGGTATGAAAATGTGTAGTTGGCAAGGGTTGAGGAATTTCTGCATCTTTTACTCATACCATGTTGTAAATCAACACTGTTGCTAGCATCAGTAGGGTATAGAGAGGCATTTTGGAGGTCTCCAGTTTCTCCTCACAGAGGGCACTAGGTTCAATCAGACTCTGCTATTTCCCCCATATACTGCAGCTGTTAGAGAAGGAATGTGGGTAGGGAATGATGGTATAGCTTTTAAAAATTTTCTTTTCTTCATATTTTGTGGTATATAAACTGATGATTTGGCTGTGTTGTTGAGCTTTGTCAACCACCTTCCTTTGGAGTCCCCTTAAATACTGTGGAGTTAAAGTGTGATTAAAAGATGATCATTGGTGTTTTACTAAGGTATTATTCTTTGGCAAAGAAAAGAAGTTAATCTAACTATCCACAATATGGTAGATTAATTTTAATATGTTTGATGGTTATTTTTATAGGAGAAATAACTTTTAAAAATATATGATTAATCAAGAGAAAGTGTTTTTCAATTTGCTTTTATGTTCAACTTTATTTAGTAGATGCTTTTGCTTAGATTTCACAAACTGTATTTTTTCAAGAATATATTTTGAAGTGATAGTCTGTTGTAAGATAGTATCTCCACATAATCTCTAGCACAAGGTGTGACTCACTTATTAACAATCCACAGAATTGCGTACTTGGATTAGTGAAGACCTGATGGTAACAGGACTGTCCCACAGTAATTCTTAAATCTGTTTACTCCACAAATATATACCTGTGGAAAAAAGCTGGAGGTGGGATTATGAACACATAAAATATATATTATTTCATCTAAATTTACCAAACTGATCTCACTTTATTCCTTGCTTCTTAATACATATTTTGGCAGCTGCCTGCAAGGCAGACCACAAATGGAGAACAAAGTGGGACTAGGCTCAAGCTGTTTGAGCACAACCTTGGATCTGATAGCCCAGAAAAGGGCTGGAGGAGTAAGGATGAGGCCAGGGGTTTAGACTGGGCCTTGTGTGAACCCTTAACCCAACCTGCTCACCTTGGAGAAGCCTGAGCAAGAATCCTTGCTATATCAAACTGTGCAAGATCCAGACAGACCAAAACATCTCCAAGACAATTGCTACATCACAGAACTGTATCTGTCTCACCGCTGACAACCTTGTCTTAAGGTTACACAATGAAAGTTTTACCCTCAAGGCTGTAATGGCTCAATTAAGGGTAAGAAATGAGCTTGGTGACCAGGAACTCCAACCCCAGACAAGAAGTGGATCTGTTTCAATCTGGTTTTTGAGGAGCACAACCCCAACATGCCCCCAGTAACATGTGATAGTCTCCTTTGCATCTGCCATTCCAACCTTTCTTGGATGTCCCTAGGGAGTGGACATTGTCTCAGAACAATGTTTTCAGGCTCACATTTTGTTTGGAGAACCTAAACCATTTAATCTGTCTACACTAGTATTTTTTCAGAGACCAGTTTTCAGGGGAATGATTTTGCTCCTCCCCTGTTGGCCAGAGGTGTTGGGACAGTGTGATTTCAGAGTGATTTCCTACGGTGTTGGTTCCTCCTTCCAGGTTGGGAGGCAAAAATCACCATTGCAGGAATTCTCAATACATTTGTATTAAGCTGAAAAAAATTTACATGTTTTGGGAGTCAAGGAAATGGGTCTAGGAAAATATTTACTTTATCACAATTTTTGCCGTAAAGATACTTAGCCCTAGATTTTTAGCCACTGGAGTTTGAATTTAGTAAACAGTTTAAGTCACATTTGGGTAATTTTGTATAAGGTGATATAAAAGTCTTCTGTAAATACCTGATTAGAGTCAAACATTTATGTGAGTGAATCCCCATGAGAAGTCTTATAGTTACTGTAATTTTGTAGAAGAACATTTTTATGTACATGTGATTAGTTTAGGCTACATATAGTTTTAGGGAAACAAAAAACAAAACAAACAAACAAAAAAACTAAGAAGGATGGCCAGTGAATGTGAATTGTACTGCTCATGTACTTAGGAAATTGTACAGATTCCTAACTGCCTAGAGAGAATTAATTAATTTTGTTTTTCTTAAAAGATGGGAAAAGGACTGAAAACTCCCGTATCCTATTAAGTGACCTACAAAAGCCATTTTACTCATTATTATGGGCTTTTTTGGTCTCAAACTCATTTGAATCTAGCTCTTTATAAACTAAAAATGTTTTGATGTTAATTGTTGAATTACATCTGCCAATTAATAATATCTCTAAAGGTAGAAGTTTCATTTTGTTCAGATATTACTTTACCTGTAACACTTTTGTTTTTTGTAGGAAATAAAGACATGTGCTACTAAATGGTGAAGGAAAGGCACCCATGAGTAATTACAACTGGCCAAATCTTAATATAACCTACATATTGGAGTGAAATGTTCAAATGATATATAGAAAGAGTATTGCAAGGGATATTAATAGAAGTTGAGAGTATAGAAATATTTTATACAGTATACATGAAAAAATCCCTTCCATAATTAAAACAAGTTTTATATAGTGAAAAGCATTTGTAAAAAAATTAAATATTTTACTTTATGATGCTTCACAAAGAGGTTTAATATCCAGAAGATTCTTCTTTTTTCTTTATATGCAGATGTAACATTAGTTGTTAAATGTCTTATGACCTATAACACGACTATCTTCCCTTATGGGAAGTCCCTGTAGCAAGTTTTTACTACTACATTGGCTCAAAAAATTCTAATTCATATAATAGTAAGATTTCTGAAAAACCTTTGTTCATCCTTGTTTAAATGAAAGTATAAAATATCCTATATGTCAGGGCCTTTGTCCCAGAAGCGTTGATGTACCCATGAAACTGATCTGATGACTTTTAATTTTATTTTTAAACTCTAGTACAGAATCCGCAGATTAAACTATAAGTACAATGTTGCTGAAGAATAGCTCTGGGCAAAAATATGAGATATGAAGTTTATTTCTTTCCCATTAGATTTATCTGTGCCATCTTGATAAAGTGTCCATGCCTCTCAAAATTACCAAAATAAAATGTCTCAATAGTCTCCAAAAATCTCACAGAAACTCTTTTACTCCCTCGAATACTTACTAAGCACCTACTATGTATCAGGCACTTTTTGGGGATGCTCACTAATTCTACAGTGAGCAAAGTTGACCAATTACCCATCCTCAGAGCCCTTATAGTCTAATAGAGAAGAAAGAGACATTAAATATGTCTTTTTAAATAAAAGCAATATTAAAAATGTTGTTAAGACTGGGGAGAAAGCAGGAAAGAAAATATGGAGTTTCAGCTTTTAGTAGGATGGTCAGGGAAGGATTGGTTGACAAGGCAACACTTGAGCAGTGACCTGAAGGGAGCCATCCTCTGCAGAAGAGTGGGGAAGTACACTTATCTACAGTGTGTACTCCATGTCTGGATCAGGTGACCAGACAGGCTGTAGCAAGGATAGTGGGAGCACCAGTAGAGAGGAAGGAGAAGTAACCAGAGGGTAGATGCTGTCCGCCCAGGAAGGCTTGTAAAAAACCATGGCTTTTTGTCCAGAGAGAGTTAGGAAGCAGAGGAGTGATAAAATCTGAATTATATTAGGAAAGGATCATAAAAGTTTGTAGGCTACAAGTGGACCAGGCTGGTGATGGTAGAGGTGATGGGAAATGGTTAGAAGTGAGATGATGTTGAAGTTTAATCTGTGGATTGTGGAGTTCCCAAAGTGCAGATTTATAGGAAGGAGTCAAGTGTTATATATTCAAAGTGGCAGAAACTCATGCATATATGAAAAACTGTAAAACTTCTGTGAGTAGAAATTTCCTTCTCATGTGTATATATAATAATCCTGTTTATATGGTATTGATACATGGTATATCAGTGGTCCTATTATAGATCAGCTGACTGATTTTAAAAGAAAAAGAGAAAAAATGTTTACCTAAGTTGCAGAAGCTGAAGAATTGGCTAAGGCCTTTCATAGACTAATAGTTGAGATTTTATTCTTAAGTAGTTGGTAGAATGTTTCATTGGAATTCTATCCTTAGGAATAATATCTGTTGTTCACGGGGCGCCTGGGTGGTTCAGTCAGTAAAGAAATAACATATGTTGTTCATAAAATCCAAGGGAGGAGAAATCTATAGAAGTTGTCCCTGATTTCTGGATGGCCAATGGCCACTAAGTCAAAATTTAACTAGATGAATTGGTAGCATTCAATGATCAGGAGAATTATCTGGAGAGTTCCAGGGAGAGAAGGAGGAAGAGAACAAAGAGGGAATTAATATTTAACGAATGTTTACTATATCCTAGAAATCATGCTGTGAATTTTTATGTTATCTCATTTAACCTCAAAGCATTACAAAAGCAGAATAAAGAGGAAGGTAATTAGGGAAAATTCTTAAAAGTAGAGCAGCAAGGAGGCATGGAAAAGCAAATAGTTCCATGTGCCCAAGAAACTGGATGAGGGGTAGGGAATAAGAGGAGAGAATTAATATTTTTCTATTGTGACTTTGTTGTATCTGCCTATTAGACTGTTTTGGTAGCAATGTGATTGCACATGCCAGAGAGAAAGAACCCAGTATTTTTTTAATGTTTTATTTATTTCTGAGAGAGATAGAGATAGATAGAGAGAGAGAGAGTGAGCAGGAGAGGATCAGAGAGAGAGGGAGATACAGAATCTGAAACAGGCTCCAGGCTCTGAGCTAGGTGTCAGCACAGAGCCCGACACGCGACTCGAACCCACGGATCGTGAGATCGTGACCCGTGCTGAAGTTGGAAACTTAACCGACTGAGCCACCCAGGTGCCCCACGAACTCTTTAGGAGAATGTGGAATGAACAAGTTCTAATAATGACTATGTGACTATGATCTGGAGTATAGCCATGACTCTGAAATGGTAAGGATAAATTAGATTCAAGAAAATATTTAAAATTTAAAGTCAAAGAACTTGGTAATTGTGTGGTAGGGTTATACATGAAGTTTAAGACTTATTATAAGTTTAAGACTTATTATAAAGAATTATTTCACATTTTCTGGATTGGTCACCAGGAAAAGGATATTGACATTAGTAAAATAATAATAATAATAATAACAATTAAAATAAAAAAGGAGAGCATGAAGAAGAGAGAGGTGTAGGCATTGTTTCCCATAAATCATACTGTATGTTTGGACATGTTGGTTTTAGAGTTTTTGTATTTTGTATTTGTTCATACAAACAATTAGCTGGACCACAGAGTTCAGGAGAGTGGTCTAAATGACAGAGATTTGGGACTGATCCATACAGAAAATGTAGTGACAGATGAGATCATAGGAGTCAATAAAAATAGGTAGAGTTAGAACAAAGTAAAAGACCACAGCCAGCCCTAGAGAAGAAAGAGAAATTTGTGGGGGGTGGAAAAAAACCTCTGGAGGAGCAATGAAGAGTTTGAGAGAAAGAAGAGAGCAAAATGGAAGCCCAGAGAAGTAAAGTTTGAGGAGGAAAGGCGGACTCAAGCAACAAAAATGAAAGAGAGTAGTCAGAGAAGGTAAGAGCTTGTCTTGAATATTTAGCAGCAAGATGTCCTAATGAGCTTGATAAGAAAAATATCAGATCAGTGGTGCAATTGCAGTAGTCTGAGGAATGCATTGAGAACTGCTGAGAAAATAGGGAAAAGTAAAGCACTATATTACTTCTAGTAGGTATATGATCCCTAAAGGTGTCCACATCCTACTCTCCAACACTTGTGAATGTTGCTTGCATTGCAGGTCTAAGTTAAGACTCTTATTTTAAGGGGCAGGAGAATGGATCAAGGAGGTCAAAAGGTAAAAGGAATCTTGAGAAAGGAAGATTATCCTTAATTGTTTGGGTATGTACAGGGTAATTACTGGGTCTTTATAAGGGAGAGCCAGAGAAGGAGATGTGATTGAAATTGGGAACAGAAGGTAGGGGTATGATTTTCTGGCTTTGTTGAGGGAAAGGGACAACAACTTAGGTAAGGAATATGGGAAGCTTTAGACGAATCCTGAGAGCCTCTGAAGATAGACTTGAATTTTGGACTTGGAGTCTGTGGAAGTTTTTTTTTTTTATGTTAATTTATATTTGAGAGAGAGAGAGACAAAGAGAGTGCACGCACGTAGGGGAGAGGCGGAGAGGGGAGACACTGAATCCAAAGCAGGCTCCAGGCTGTAGGCTCTGAGCTGTCAGCACAGAGCCTGATGTAGGGCTCAAACTCACATATCATGAGATCATGACCTGAGCCAAAGTTGGACGCTTAACACACAGAGTCACTCAGCGCCCCTAGAACTTTAAGATACCAAGTGTGTACTGTGTTTAGTCACTAGAATCTATAGGCAACTAATATGTCACTCTTGGCTTTAGGATAGGACAGAAAAGAAGACAGACGAGAGCACAGAGCACAGGATATAAATGTATGTGTGTATGTGTGTGTATTCAAAATCATCAGGGATTCTTGAGACTACTCTCATGAAAATTCTGTGATATGGTAGGATGTTAGATATGTAAATAATTTATTGGGCTGTCTTAACTGTATGTAATTGTATAAATAATGCTCACTCCATATGATGATTTTATTCATTTCCTCCAGTACAGGTTTGCCAAGGACTGAAGAAGCAGAGTTAACACCTGTACTTTTGGGCATTTTCATATTTGTGTACTTGTCACACTTTTATACTACAGTCCATTTATTTTATGTATGCAAATTCCCTCCCCATGTTAATTTAATGCATTTTAAAGAAATCTGTTCAGAGGGTTACTTGTAATAATAATGTATTCTATGTTTTTATTGTTGTTGTTTTTTGGTGGTGGAAAATAAGTTCCTGCAATTTAATGAGGATTCATGACATTATTCAGATGATGAAAATTCTTTGACTTTAACTTGCTATTGATCTTCATAATTACCCTAATTCTATGGCATATATATCAGAACAATAACATGTGTATTTTTCAATGTCACATGACATAAAAACCTGAGAATCAGTCTCCTTTAAAAAGTTCAAGTGTTTATAATCAAAATAATCAATAAAAGTTGATTAAAAATTAACAATAGAACAGTATTCTCTGTTCTCATAACCACTCATTAATTTAGACTTTTCTTCTTATTATAGATGATGAACCATAATTATAATTTATAAATATTTTAGATCAAAGAATATTTGCCTTTAATAATGATATACAAATCATTCTATGCTAACCTAATACATGCTTTATTCTTTATACTATTGAAGCTGAAGGCTAGTAGAGCAAACATTCACTCCATCTTCATATAAACACAAGGCAGACTTACTTGCAGTGATTATAATACAGATGTTAAGGGACTGGGCTGACCAGGTTTTCTGCATGTACCTGCTGTATTTACAGTTGGTCAAATTGAGTTGAGATATATTCAAAGTAATTTTCTTTAACACTCCTATGAAATTGTGTCTTAGAGTCAAACAGAATTTTTTTGTCTCTAAACACTATCTTCTGGGCGATAATTTCCTCCATGACTTCTTCCCTCTTTGCAGCTGCCTGTGCTGACCCTTCATCTGAACTTCTCTCTCCTTCCATCTGCATTTATCTCAAAGCACAACTTCAAATGGACTGTATTTTTTTTCTAACTTTTTGTTTGATTTTAAGGAAGAAAGTTCATCTCCATTTCCTTTTGGGCTTACTGTTACCTTACAGCTCTTGGTGAACTGATCAGCTCTTCCCTATTTCAGAGTGGAAGACGCTTATAAATGGAAGGAATATTTATTTCATCTTCCTAACCGTAGTCCCTGTGTTCAATGTGGGCTTTACGTGGAGCAGACCATCTATAATGAATGAATGAAGAACTGGGTTTTACTTTCCTTTCTTAGTAGGTAGCTATATTTTTAAAAATGAATTGTTATCTTTCAGTAATGATTCTTAAGGTTCTTCTCTTTTGATTAATAGTGATCTTTATTTCCTCTTCAGAGTAACATTGCTTTAAAAAAGACATTTTTCATGAGAAATGGCTAAAAAGGAGAAAATATCTTTCAAATCCTAGCTACTCATGTTAAAGTACTGATATATGCTTCCAAATGCACCAATTTATGATCATAACTCACTATTTACATAAAGTTTCATGTTTCAGGGGGATTACATGGTTTTATCAGAATTTATCTAATTTACTTTTAAAGTTAAGCTAATGTTATAAAAATAATTTTGGAAAGTTTCTCGTAGATCAATTGTTCTCAAAGTGTAGTCCTCAGACTAGCAGTATTAGCATCACCTGTGAACCTGGCAGAAATGCAAATCATCAGGCCGCATCCCACATCTACTAAATCAGAAACTCTAGGGCTGGATGCCATTGTGTTTTAACAAGCCCTCCAGATGATTCTGATAAACATGGTTTGACAACCACTATGTTAGGTGTTTGTAATATTTACCAAAATAATCAGTGCAAATATTTTTAACAGGATTCAAAATAAAAATGTCATTTAAAAAATGGATAATGAAATGTTAAAAGGTATTGTTAGGGGTTTCATTATGTCATCAAAAACCAGAAGTCGGTAACTCCTAAGTACCTTATAATGTGACTATATTTGGAGTGAAGGCCTCTAAAGAGACAACTAAGGTGAAATGAGATCACGTGGGTTGGCATTACGTCAGTACAATCAGTGTCATCATAAGAAGAAATGATTGGGAAACAGACATGGGCGTCCCCATAGAAGAAATACCGTGTGAGGCTGCAGCGAGAGCGTGAGTATTAGCAAGTTGTGGGGGTCTATCTCAGAATAAACCCTACACGCAGACTCTTTGTTTTTGGACTTCTGGACTTTAAAACTGTGAATAAATAAATATCTGTTGTTTAAATTACCCAACCCATAGTACTGTTTACAGCATACTAGCAAATCACTGTAGGTGTATGTTTAAGTCTTTGCACTTCGGAGTTAGATTTAAATGTATTCAAGGAGTCCTTTTGCTATTATAAACCGTTATTTTTATGAAAGCTCACAAATGTTGTCATAGTTTGGAACGAATGATACAAAGCATTAGATTAACTGTTTAGATATATGCCAGGTTGTATAAGTGACAAAATCCAAAAGGGAGTTCAGAATACAGTTAGTACCTCTTGGCTTTTATTTTGTGTAATTTTAAGGTAAAAGCTTTTTTGCATATCACACCATGCTTTTGGTTTAAGGTCTTTGTTTTTGTTTTCCCAGTAGCAATGATAGCATTTGCTATTTGTTTAGGAAAAAAAAACTTTATTGGAAAATACTCCATGTTTTTGCCAATTAGTGCAAACTATGTTAAAATAGAAACAATGTTTACCTATGTCTTTTGTTTTGCTTGGTTTAAAAAAAACTTACCCTACACACTATTAATAGATGAAATACCATTATAGATTTAAGTGATGTCTGTGTATTGAGTGAATTAGGCCTTAGGTGGATAGAGTTAATGCTCTCTATATGGCTGCTTGTTATGAGCCTTCCTCTGACATATATCTCATAATGGTTCCTGTTGATTGATCTAATTACATACACATGGTTTTATTGGAGCTTTGTGAATCTGGAGATACCCATGTTTGCTTAATGTTCTACAAGCACAATTCAATACCCTTTAGGCTTACCAGGATTGTTTCCATAATCCTTAATTGAGAAAAGTAAGCTCTGAGAATTTTGAAATACCCTGCCTAAATCAAGCTATTGGGCCAGCAAATTTTCCCGTTACACTTTTTTTTTTTTGAGGCAACAATCTTTTAATACACGTAACCTATTTTGTATGAGTGTCATTCTAGAATTAAATGTAATATATTCCATTTTTGTGAGTGTGCAAACAAATGTTCTTGTTTTATGTTTCTTGATTTTCAGATTTTAGAAATGAATATTTTTCAAAACATATATGCAAAATAAATTACATTATAGTTACCAGCAAATAGCAGAGTAGTAGTCCTATTTCAATGCAAGGCTAATAAATAATCCTTAAATTCAACACTTTATGTATGAAGATAAATACAGCAGCATTTTAATATTGTAATAAATTTAAAATGATAGTAGTAAACCTAATTTCATTGACCACTTCTGAATAGTTGATAGGAATCTGTGAATCCATTTTTTCTATTGTTTTCCCTAATACATCAGTATCATTCTAATGTTTGAAACATGGAATTGTCATGTGATCTTTTCTGTGTGAATGATTTTGTTTAATAAGTCAAATCTTGTGTAACATAAACCATCAAAACAGCAATGCTGATGAAAGTTTTTCATAAATCTCCCGCCATCTTCTCCCCCCACCCCCACCATCAGATAAACATTTGTTAAGCACCAGTAAAAGACTCACGGGGTGGCTGTGCAGGGGCTGAATGGTAGAAAGGGGTGGGGTGAGAGATTGCTAAAAAGGAGAAAAACAACAAATGAAATATGTGCTAAAAAGTGGAAAGTTTTGTAGATGATAATCATATTCTTAAGCAGTCTGAGGAGTTAGCTTTCCTAGCGCTTAATGCACTTGATTGGAGAAAAGTTGTCTAGAAAACTTCAGAACCTGAAATAGCACAATTAGCTCTTAAAGGAAAGTAACTGGGTTCATCTGAAGGTTAAGATCAATGGATGTTGATAGTTGCAGTGTAACTTTTAAGGAGTTAGCGTTTCAGAAGAAAAGACAGTTTGATCAATGAAATGAAAGTTAAAAGAGCTTTATGATTTAGAAAGGGTGAAAAAAATCAAACCTGACCTGAGAATATTTAAGTTGGACTCCAGTGTCAAAATGCATATGTGTTCATCGAAGAACATCACTTGTCTTTAAAAAAAAAAAAACCAAAAAACCTTAAGATTGATATTTTTTTTAATACAATGTCTGAAGATATTTAAGCCTGTCTTAGTAGGTACTACATTAAACTCTTAGTTCTCTTAGAAACTCATGACTGAGAACTATACTTACCTTCACTTTACAGATGTGAAAACTGAGGCATAAAAAGATTGAGTAATTAGTAATTTCCTCCTAGTAGAGAGGTGGAGGCAGGAGTCAATACTAGACATTGTGATTCAATTTTTATCTCTTAGTAGTGTTGCCTAGTTGTGAAATAATTGAAAGTTTGAACATTAAGAGACTGAGACATCTTTTCTTATCAAAAACTACACCAAACTAAACCAAAAAACATTAAGAAATTGGTAGTCCTTATAATCTAGGCTGAAGCACATGCTTTTATTTTTTTTCCCCCATTCAAAATCTTTTTATTTGGATAATACGCTTAAAATTCTGGGCTTTGAATTTATTCCCCACCACCACCCATTGCCTAAATGTAATATTGTACCTAAAGATGCAGGAGAAAACTTGAAATAGCATGTGTGTGACTTTGCTTAAAGTCTGGATTAACAGTAGTTTTCTTGAAAACACTGGTTAAATTAACAATATGAAAACTGCATACTACGTTTGTGAGTTTGCTTTCTTATGTGCATAATATGAGCTTGTAATGGAAGTAATGTCATATAGTATTTAACTCTGACATTTAGTGTTTGCCCTAGTAGATGGTCTTCCTTTTACTTAAGTGCCATTACTTTTATGTAGTCCATTTTCATTGCATTTAGTCCCATTTTAGTAATAATGCTTGCATGATTTACCAGGCAAATGCAATCTTTGCCCTGAATGGCACAGTGCAAGAAAAAATGGAAGCTGTTAAGAGGCTGAATGGCAAAAAAGTATTATTGACCTATGCTGGCAGCCATGTGTTTCAATTATTTTCAAGAATCCATTTGTCAAATAAGTGAAGCGATGTGGGACGTCAAGTTCAAGCTGGGGTTAGTGCCTTTCTACATCTGATATGATGTATCTTCTGTAGCCATTTAATTGAATTACCCAATTTATTTTTCAAGCAACAATGCTCTACCAAGAGCCATGACATTAAACAATTAAATATGAGTTTAAAAGTCTGCATTTTGTGTAGTTCATCATTCCTTTGCAGCAGAAAGTGAGCTGAAGGGCCTGAGAATTTCTGATTTTTGGCATAGTATAGAAGCTTAGCTTCTAGGGAACATCCTAGGGAAGCATATTAAAAATACTTAATGATTATTATTTTCGCAGAGTGGTGATACATGTATACATACATGTTTGTATCATATATGTATATATGTGCATGTATAGGTGGAATTTCACGCAGTTACTCAATTCCTTGAGAAATGACATTCTATGTGGACAAGCAAACTATGTCATGATCACTTTACCAAATTAATGTTCAATGAGTTTGGTTAAGAATGCTTTTGTGTTTGAAGTAGATACCTTTGCTATATAGAAGAGAATCCTAGGAAATACTCTAGGCCATTATGATTTACAAAGTTGTTGAAACTTTTAATGAAAACCAACTTGAATGATGATTCTAACTGTCGTGTTGTTGGGAAGAGGTGGAGGAAGAGAGACCAGAGGAAAGAATTGAAAGCAGATGATTAAGAGCTTTGTAGAAGACAACTATTAGGGGAAAAATCTTAAGTTTTATATTTTACTGAGGTACTCTATGACCAGTGTTAAGAGCACTTTATTTTTGAGGTTTTCTTTTGTTAGACGTACAGAGAGGTTTTTGATCTGAGGAGAATAATTACTGAAACACAGAGAACAGAAGCGACTTATTTTTTTTTCAATTAACATTCAACAATTAAATTTTAATATGGTCAGGGAATTGTTCAGATCCTTTTGTATAGGGATACTGCACCTTTAATTATCTGCCCTCTGGTGCCAAGCCTTTTCTTTGAGTGCTTCCATAAAAGCTTATTGCAGCTAGTTATTGAGCAAATTAGTACTTGAGTTTTGGTGAAAAATGTCTTTATTAGTCCTAAAACCGGAGTCACTGTGCATTCCCAGAAGGCGTGATTTTGTTTGATGAATAAATCTAGTAATTATCCTGCTGTTAGGGCTGTACCGCAAATGTCATAAGCAGATAAACAGAGGGAGTAAGCCTTCCGTAAATTCTCTAATTATCTATGTTGGACTACTTATCGCCTGCAGATGATTTATGAGCATATTGATATATCCTTAAGTATGTTCATTCGAGTTCACAGATGCAAATAATTAAGGCACTAGTCATTTACAAAGGAGGCTTCAGGTCAGGGTCATTTCATTATAAACTTTCAGCCTGGCTTGTACAATAAAACAAGATATAGATAGATATAATCAACTTGACCAAGATATTTCCTAGGAGACATTTAATTTTATTTTTCTCTCCATAGATTTTATTATTCTCACCCACTATTTTCATAAAATAAGACTTTTGCAACCTTCTGTATCATCTATTTTTTTTATTAAGATATATTGTCCTATTTTTAGCATATTTAAATTGAGGGGCAAAATAACTAGGCAATACCATATACTTTTGTTTCTATTAAGAAATTTCTAAAACCTGTTCTTCAAATACAGGTGTCATACTTTTCTCTTTGAATATTTGATAAAAAGTAACTGACTTTTTATTTTCCAACTGTAGAATATTCTATAAAGAATGTTTCATTCTTACACCTAATAGACAAAGAAATCCAATTTAGAATTGCTTCCAAGAATGCCATTCTATTAATAATTAAAGCTAACATACCTGTATATGATAGGAAAAAGAAGTTACAAGTTGCTTGTGTGTATTAAAAGCATTTGATGGTAATTACTCAACACATTGAATTACAAACAGTCTAAGATGAATGATCCTAAGATTTATATCTGCAAACTTTTTGGGTTGTGATATTTGGAAGTAAATATACCAATTAAAAGAGTATATGGACAGTGTAGCCTTTGTTTTAATGAATAAAATAATTAATGAAAACCTAATTATTAGTTCGTATATTTTAGAAGAGCTTATTAGAATGCCATGGATGTAATCCTGTACTTGAGTGGTTGATTGATGTAAGGAACAAATATGTTTGTGGCCAAGTCCTTATGAAGGTGAGGGTTAGCATGTCATTCTTAAAGGCTATGGACAGTGTTCACAAGGGATTTACTGCAGTTTGAGTCCATGTATTTCACATTTGATAAGAGTAAATTTATATTTTTTAAAAAAGTGACCCCTTTAGTGTCTAAGAGGACAAGTGGCTTGCCTTATGACTAGATGAAAATCCAGATTATTTCCTTAGAATTTGGTTTAAAAATTAGCAAAAGTATTCCTGCTTAATAGATCAAGATGGTATTTCATAAATGGTATCATAATAACTTCTGAGGTACCCTTCCTTGATTATTTTTTTCCTCTTCCAAACCACAAGCACAGGTACTTCCACATCCTAGTCGACCCCCTCTACACCGTCCGTGTGTAACTGATCACATTTGCTTGCTTGGAATTCAGTGCATCAGATTGTTGTTCTTTCTCTTCCATTATGGCCTAAAATGGCTAATTATTTTGAAGACTAGTAAAAAGAAAAATCCAATAACATTTTAGCTCAGCTTGTCTGTACAGATAAACTGAATGCCTATCCACTTTGAAAAATTACCATACACAGAACTGCAGAAGTGCATGTTACCATAAACCTAGTTTGATTAGTAAGATCTAAAAACAGTTTTACAGTCTTCCCCCCACCTCCCCACCAAACACTTTTGACATGTCTAGCAATTCTTTATAAAGAGTGACTTTTATATAATTATCACATATTTGAAAATTCCTTCATGGCAAATTGTTTTTGCAAATTTAACCTAAATGAGGTGAAATACTATTGACAATAGTTGAATATTATCAGGAAAACCTGATAGGAAAATACAAATGGTAAGTTAAATCCTAAAAGTTAGTGCTTTACAAAGTAAAGTTTTACTCCAAATGCTACTTCAACATATGTAAAATTAAACCTCTAGGAAAAAATGATTCCAGTCTATTTTCCCTGATTGTATTGTGTCTAGATTCTCCAGAAGAATAACTCTAGAAGTTAAGTTGTTTCCAACTTGTTAAGAATTCCCATTTTTAGAATATTTTGCTATTTTAAAAATTTTAATTATACCATAAAACTACTGAGACTAGACTTTCCTTCAATGATAGAAATGTATTTTTTTTCCATTTGAAAATGACCTGAAAGCCAATAATAGGGCATCAATAAATAGGTATGTAGAAAACTTGATAAGAGAGTTGAACACAAACAATAAAAAGTTAACTTGAATAAACTCATTCTATGGCTTCTTACTTTCATATACTCCTAGTCCAGTTCTCACATAGGTTACCATACGGAAACTTTCTAGGGCAGGACGCGGCTGAGATATTTCAGTAAAGAGATCAAATGAATCAGGTTTTGAACAACTATTAAAATCCAGTTTGGGGTTTATGTTGAGAACCAAAGTGCTTACTATATAACACAGCTTATACATACTAGATATGTCTACATATGTATATACCTATTTTAAAATTTTGTTTATTTGCTATAATTAGGAGTTCCTGAACAAGCTTTATGCTTTTTGAGAAGATGAAGAGCAGAATAAATACTGAACAATTGCTGTGTGCCTAAAATTGTGCTGAAATTGTTATGTCTCAGATCATTGGAATTGGCTTAGACATCCTGCACACTAAAATGATATCATGAGAGTCTTTACTCTGAAGATGAGCTGTACAGGACAATAATTCCACTGTTTGGACTGCAGCCACTACACTGCTAGATAGCTGGAAGGCAGAGAAGGGTCCTGCAGATGTCACAGAGATCTAAGGCAATTTTTTGGCTTTATGAAGTTGACTTTGTGGTATTGGGGTCAGAATGTTTTCATCTCTTGACAAATCCTTCTTGGAAATAATTTAGTCATTACTCTTAAGAAGTGTCCCCCAAATTACTGACTTTTCAGTCTTCTGTAGTGCCTATCGTTAAATAGAAAAAAGGAAAAATAAAAAATAGAGTATCCCTGAAAATGCTTGCAATTAAAAGGGGCTTATAAAATGATTATTTGATTTACTTTGTCTCTGCCTCTCTTTCTCAAAATTCTGGAACACCATTTCATTTAATGTTGATGTCTGAAACCAAGATGGCTAAGAGAAAAAGGTAAATGGCAGTTTTTGTGGGCCTTCAGTCACTGTCATCAGCTTATTTTTATGAGCAGTAAATTAACTTTGAATTTAAGCACAGTGAAGAACAAAATGTGGTGCTAGAATTTAAATAGCAATATATCACTTGGTGAGTGTTCCTACATAAAATAGAATCCAATCCTATTGGACCTGTGATAGGACTATTAACTGACCTACAAGGATAAAAGCACAAAGGTAGATCTCTAATTCCCTTGCTCCCTGCCCAAGTGAACATTTTTCAAAAGAGCTAACTAGTTAGAGCCATTGATTTTCCTCTTTGCTATTCTAAGATTCTCACCAGGATTTGAGCTTACTCCTATTAGCATCACTTCATTAAATCTCACAGTTTATGACAGAGGAAACCTGTCTAGAAAGGTAGTAAATGGGAATTCAGGAATACCACAAATCATAATTGGCAGATTGTCTAGTATTCTAGTTTTTTTAAATAACCACAATGTGATTACCTTGATACACAAATTTTGACTGGTTTATAAAGTTGAACCTTAGAACTATTTGATTACATATTCTTGAAGTTTTATGCAGTCCTTAAAAAATGGTTTTATTTGCTTTTACCTTTTCCTCCAGAAGTAAACATTTAGAAGAAAGTTCATGAACTACAATGCCAATCATTTTCATTCCTTTTAGGCTATAGGTCTTGGTTTACTGAACAATGGGGGGAAATCACCTCTACAGTTTAGAATGGTCAGTTTCTGGGATGCTGCTCATCCTTTCTATTCTCCTGACAATTCTTGGTTAGTCGTGTTTTTCTGGCTCCATTTTCCCCATCAGCTCTACAAATAGAGAATTTACAGTTTATGTACATGTGTTTTTATTTTTTAATTGTTTTTGTATGTGTGTGCCTCTTTCCTCATCCCTTCTAGATTTTCTCCACTAGCAGTACTTCATCTACTGTCCATTTACTAGTATGGCAGATGCTACTTCTCTTGTACCAGCTCTTCTCCAAAATCTGTTATCTGTGTTTCCACCAGGACAGGTGAACACCCTGAATTTGAAAAGTAAAACTGTCATTGTCTGCCAAAACTCAGTCCTCATACTGTTTCTTCTCTCCAAATTAGAAACATGAGAATTATGCTTAGCTAACTTTGTTCCTTCACTCCCTACTTAGAATCACCTACCAAATTCTGTTGCTACAACAGACTTATCCCCAATATCTGATACTTGAGTCATTCATTGTTGATATCCTAAACCTTGTTAAAGCGTTCTATATAGAGAACCTACTAACTTCTCTGGAATGGAAAGCCTTTCACTTTAGTTAAAGACATGCTTGTTAACTTCTCCCTGACTGAAAAATCTCTAAACTATTATCTTACCTTTATTGCAAGTAGAGTCTTTGCAAAGACAGCATGCAGTTTGTTTGAGTGATTAAAAATCTGTTCTGGATTCCTATTGCATAAGCAGGAACACATACCTAATCTGAGTTACTGACTAGGTTTCATGGGTCCATGGAACATTATAAGACTAAGTGACAAACTGGGTATAAGTGTAGATGTGTACATTCATGGGAGAGGGTCATTAGATATGAACCCACCAAAATAATTAAAGTACCACCACCCAACAGTATAAAAGAGAAGCTTCTTAGGGCCTACATATGAAATTGTAAACTGGTGGTATTTTATTTCTCAGCTGCTCTTCCTCCATTTTCCCATTAAAAGAATCCTCTGGCCAGGCACAGAGAGAGGGAGAGCAAGAATCCCAAGCAGGCTCCACCCTGTCATTTCAGAGTCCCGTGCAGGGCTGGATCCCATGAACTGAAGAATTGGATGCTTGACTGAGTGTCCCTATTTGTGTAGATAGTCTGTGTGTGAAGAATAATTAGACCATTCCTATGAGAAACTCCAAGAGTTTTGCCACTAGATTTTCATGTTGGATAGTTTGCCTAGTTTTGAAAAGCCGTACTTGGCTAATCCATGTGTAATATTCAATTTTCCATAACTTTGATAGTTGCTATCCTGTTCTGCTGAGGTACTAGCATATCTTGGTTAAAAAAAAACCTTCAGCGCTTTGCATAGTACATTGCCTGATGCATAAAAGTAGCCCAGTATAAGTTAGTTGAATGAATTAATGAATGTGAAACAAATTTGATGGCTATATGTTAACTAAACCCACACTTAAAACATTATTTCTGGTGGGGGAGGTGGAAAAAGCAAAGTAAGGAATTTTAGCAGGAAGAAATGGATGCCCACTATGATTCAACGTGTATTGGAAATTGTTAGGGAAGAATGATAATCAACAATAAATTGTTTGAGGGTATAACCATTGGATCGCTGTTTTACACATGAAACTAAAACATCCACAATATGTAATAATTCAGATACAAGAGGAAGAGAATTGTTCATTGTTGAGATTGTACATGATTTGTTTTACTCTTTTTGAATTCCACAAATAGATCTTAGTAAAGAAACCATATATTAAGTACTAAAGAAAATACTTGTTGAAGTTTATTCCCAAGTCGCTTGAGAACCAATAAAGAAGATATTGTCAGAGTACAGAAATAAGGAATTGCTACCCTTGGGTAAAGCTGTGGAACTGATGAGGATAACACAGTGCTTGGACTTTTCTGTAGAAGAATCCTTTGGATCCAGTGACAGTTTAAAGATGATACTTATGTGGAAATCAGCTGTGCTGTTCCTAACACTAAGAGTAGAGAAAGTGTAGGTTTAGAGGAAGTAGGAACCAGCATAATGAACTCTTTATTGGACCCTGTGAGAATCTCAAAATATCAGGTTAAAAATTAGCAATTTTGAATAATTTGAATTTTGAATAATAACATAAGGTACCATGTTGATACATGCACATCACTAAATACAGGACTAAAAGGGTAATGTGATAGGTACTGCGCATGAATATACATTAAGCCTTTTTTTATATGCTAGGAGTGGTACCAAGCATCATTTCTTTAATTCTATAACAACCCGATGAGATAGTTCCTGTTATTAACCCAATATCACAAGTCAGGAAGCTGAGGCTTTGAGAAGTTAAAAACCTTGCCCCAAATCCTACAGCTAGAAAGAGGTAGAGCCAAGACTAACCTGTGGGAATTTGTATCGCAACTTAGATATTTTCAGTTACTACTATTATATTTTCCTTTTAGGCTATTAGATTTACCTTTTCACAACTTCATTTCTTCTTCCGATTTTTAAAAAATATTTTTATTTATTTCTCCGAGAGAGAGAGAGAGAGACAGCGTGAGCAGGGGAGGGTCAGAGAGAGAGGGAGTCACAGACTGAAACAGGCTCCAGGCTCTGAGCTGGCAGTCAGCACAGAGCCCGACGCGGGGCTCGAACCCACGAACCGCGAGATCATGACCTAAGCGAAAGTCGGACGCTTAACCGACTAAGCCACCCAGGCTCCCCTCTTCTTCTGATTTTTAACAATTTAATGATACATTTCATGTTGAGTTTGATCTTGACATGTTATTAAAAAGACTGAACAACACTTCAGGAAAAAAAGGATGGAAGCATATCTGTTCTCTTGAAGTGCTGAGTGTGTGTTCTCTTGTATTGCTTAGAGTTCTCTCCTAAAGTATGTTTCCATTTGGTTAGTTTTCTTAAAATTACAGTTATAACTGTATGATCCATCTTAACTAATATTTAAATTGTTTTTAGTCATTAGTATTCTCCTGAATTCTGTTTAATTTTTACCTTTTTATAATTCTATATAATTTTGTTAGTGGCATTTTAACATATAATAGCTAACTTTTTCGAGTAACATTTTGATGTTTGGAATCAATCTGTGTATTTGAGTTTATTCTCGTTCCAAAGGTTTTAGGACTAATCATGGTATGTGTGTGCGTGTGTGAGCGTGCATGTGTTTAAAGTTAATAAGCTTAGATACTAGGGGGGAAAACCGTGGAAAGATTATACCACAGATAATTAATAAAAATCAATTAGTTTGTTAATGAGTACTCTGTCAGTACCCAAGGTGGCAGAAACCAGCTGGGGGAAAGAAATCAGGATCCCTGAATAGGACATTTAGAATGCCTGAGTCCTGCTGAGAATTTGAGAGGAAATAACTAGAAGAAGCACTACTTGGGTTAAAAGTAGCTAAATTTCCTCTTGAGATTGCAATTCCTCTAGCTAATAAATCTAGTAAAAAGTGATTCACCTTTAGTATATGCCATAAAGCATTTTCTGAGGCCTTAAGTACATTGCTCACTGCCCTGTATTAAAAACAAACCCATAGTTGTAAATGTCAATGACTAGGAATATTAGAGCCCTTGCATCTTTCTTATGTTACTAGAAAAGCTGGAAGCACCCATTACCTCTTCTATGACTTTTTACATTGTATTTATATAAATGGCAAAAGTCAAACATGACCTGACAGGGAAATACAAAATCTGTCTTCCAGTGGTCCTTGGATGAAAACGCAGAAATTCCGATAATAACGACTGACCTTCATAGAAAGTTTTTCAAACCAACTCATTGTTTCTATTGTTAATTGTGTTTAAGATTATTTCCTCTACATCCTATATAAATAGGGATTATTTATAGGAGGAATGCAGAAGAGATGATTCACATAAAACAAATTCAATTTGATATGTCTTCCCTAAGAACTTAGGAAGAAACAAGTGTATTCTAGTAGGCTTATAGTTTTTATATTCATTTGTATGTATAGACTTTATTGTAAATAATCACAAGTGTCCAATAATGATAACAGAGGTAAATATGACTGCTAACGGGGGTCTCTTTTGGACCAAGGGCAAAGTCTCAGGGATATTTTCAGTATCGGTTACTCTTAAAGAGTGTTCCAAATTCTGTGAAGTGGATAGAATAAGATGAATACGGTTTTTGCTAAAAAATTTTTTTACCTAATAATTTCCTTTGAATCAGAGTCAGAGTCCTAGGGGTAAAAGATCATTGGTTTGATTTACTCAACTAGTTGCCTTTCATAAATAACATGTTCCCCATGTTCACCTAATTACTAGAAAAATTCCTTTGTAGTGAAATGACAGAGGTGACACATTGGTAGGAGAGAAAATGGACTGAATCCGGACAAAGAAGTGACTTACGTGATCTAAGACTGTTTTTAGTTAACAAAATCATTTATCCCTCAAGTATATGTTGCTACAGTTCTCCCTATAATATGCACAGCTCTGTGCTTGAAAATCACATCTGTACAGTGAGCAAAAGTGGCACTCACACTTATTTAAATAAATCAGATTATAGTTTTCTTTATAGTGCTCTCTTAATATCAAGATAATTCTTCTTTTTCCTCTAGTACATTTTTAATTTCCTAGGAGGCAACAGTAATAGTCTCAGTTCCATGACCTTACATTTCTTTTAATGCAAGGGACTTTTCAAATGTTCTGTATTCTGGGTACATATAAAAAATACAATTAGACTTTATTTCAAAATATATTGAAAAATATTCATTTTAGAGGTATAGAGATATTCATACACAAATGAGTTCATTTGTGAATATGTGAATTATTAGATCACATATGTTGTTTATCTTTCCCCTTTAACCTTTGCTATTCCATCAAGAAATTAAATGTTCATACCCATTAACTACTTGTATGATTTTTTTGTTTCAATAACTGAAAAGAAGCAGTTTTTTTTTCCCCCTCAGGCCACTTCTGAGTTGTTCAAAGCCATGTGAACCCAAAGAGGCAAACTGCCTGTACATATGGGATGATGGGGGGGTCACCATCTAACCTTGTTCAGAGGTGCACAGCCCCGTAATAAACTGGCAAAGCTGCCTCTAATTTACCCCCGGGATTAAAATGTAATACAGAAAATTAAAATCTTACAGCTTCTGGATTGTATTTCAACTTTAGTCCCTAAATACCAAAAATGCCAACCCTTTCTCTACTCTCTCTCCCCTTCCTTATCTCCCTTTGTCTGTATCCATTTCTCCCTTTCTCTTTCTATCACAAACACATACATGTGCATACACACATGCACACACACAACACAGAAGAGGAGAGTTCTATGAAACCTGAAACCAGTTTAAGTCCCAGTTGTACACTCGCTGTGTAATCTTAGACCAGTTACTAAACTTGGACAAACCTAAACTTCTGTATTTGGTCTCATTCATCTGAAAATAAAAACAATGACTATCTCAGAGGGTTGTTGTGATGATTAAGAGAAGTTAATTTTTTAAAGATCTTGCAACAATATTACATAGTAAGTGCAAGATGAATCATTTACTCATGTTAATGCACCCAACATATACATATTTCCTTTGAAAGACTGCCAATCCTTGAAATTGCTGAGGTAAACATTTATTCCTTCATTCATTGTTGGATGGTGCATTGTTAATTGAGCAATTATGGAACTTTTTGTTTTGAACACTTTATAGAATTTAGTATTTCTCAGAATAATGTTAGTCACAGGAAGTTATTATAGAAAAGTTTCTCCCCTAAAGTCACATTATGGTTGAAGAGATAAAAAGACCTGTAAACAAGTAAAATACAATGTGATTGGTGCTATGAATTGGTGCTTATGATATACAAAGTGATTGGTGTTGAAAAAGCTGTGAACTTCGACTTGTAGGAAAATCTCCCAAAGGAATTTTGGTAGTGCTTGAAGTATTAATAGAAATATTAGCAGTGAAGAGAGAGGAAATTAAATCTTGAGTGCAAACAGAAAAGATGGATGAGACTGTGGCTTCTTGAGCTCTACTCTCCTACATCCTGACTCCAGGATTAGGTTAAAGAAGCAGCCCAATGTGAGACCTGTCCACTCTCCTGCAAAGAGAAAGATGAGAAGATGAGCCAAACCATGCAATCACACTTCTTCTAAAGCTTCTCTTTAGATGTGGCATGTGTGACACATCCACATACATTACCAAAGGAAGTCACATGGCCAAGCCTACAATTGATGAGGTAGGCATCAATGTTTAACAGTACTATATATTTCTTAGGTGAACTAGAGATCCTTTGAGAATGAGTAGGAGTTCTTATCTCTCTGTGGGGAGAAAGGGAGTGAACAATGAGGAATAATATAAATTATTGCAAACATTTATGGAATTACAGAACATTATAGTTGAAGCATATGTGTTGAATAGGAAGAGTGAAAATAAGAATGATAAATGCTGCTAGATTGTGGGATATTTCCTGTAATTTGGTAAAAAAAATTTTTTTTACTTCATCATGATTAGAAGTTGATTTTTAGAAATACCTTGGTTGAAGAGTGGGGAAGGCCTGTACAAGGTGAAAATGGAGGCATGGAGACTACTTAAGGACCACCAACAGCACAGGCGGTTTCCCAATTCTCCACATCCTCCCCAGGATCTGTAGTCTCCTGATTTGTTCCTTTAGCCACCCTGACTGCCATGAGGTGGTATCTCAGTGTGGTTTTGATTTGTATTTACCTGATGATGAGTGATGTTGAGCATCATTTCATATGTCTGTTGGCCATCTGGATTTCTTCTTTGGAGAAGTGTCTATTCATATCTTCTGCTCATTCCTTCACTGGATTGTTTTTTGGGTGTGGAGTTGGGTTACTTCTTAATAGATTTTAGATACTAGCTCTTGATCTGAAAAATAATTTGCAAATATCTTTTTCCATTCCATCAGTTGCCTTTTAGTTTTGTGGATTGTTTCCTTTGCAGTGCAGAAGCTTTTTATCTTGATGAGAAATGCCTGACAAAGGCAGAATTGACAGACCCAGACCAGTTGTGGAAGGTAAAGAGTAAGAATTTTGGAAGAAAAAAGTAAAATTACAAGTATTCCAGCCTGCACAACTAAATGTTGAAATTGAATCAGCCAAGAAATAAGGGGAAAAAATCAGTCATTATTGGCAAAGAAGAGGAGTGGAATTATTCTGTCAAGGTCAGGGTATAGACAAGATGAAGGAAGCTTCAGAGAATGGAACGTCTGAGCTCCCTTTACAGAAAATTCAGTGGCTGCAGTGAAGGGTGTTCCTGGCAAAGAGAACAATGTATGGCAATGCAGATGACATTTAAAAGCTTGCAGTGTTCAGAAATGTCAAGATAGTTATGACCACAAAAATGATAGTTAAAGTCAAAGAAGAAAATCCTGAAATACTGAAATATACTGGGTCTATGTTCTTGTCTATTCACTTTCTCCGTCTTTAATCTCTGACTATAGGAGTCCACTCAAACTGATAATGCCCTAATTGGATACAAAGAACAAGGTATAAAATGTCTTTACTAATGGGTTAAACTCAAGGTTAAAGGCCAACTGGAAATCAAGTTTGATCCATAAAATGAATTAAGAAAATGACTAATAAATAGAAGGAAATAAATTTGAAAGAATTATTTCTCATGTTTGAACATAGATCTCTGGTATTGACTTTAGTTTTGCTTTAGAAGAAAAGGACTTTAGAATTGTAGAAACTGTCACATGAAGAAATTGGAATCAACAATTAGTGCTGCATCTCTGTCTTAAGTTAGCCTTCATGATTATGTGATCATTTCATGTTCAGTTTAGATGATCTACCCAGAGTCAATATTAATACCACAAATATCACATGCTATTCTTACAGAATGCTAACATAAGAAATAGAATATATTTTATAATGTAAAATACTATTCTAATAGATTTTAAAAGGAACCCAGTTAGCTAATTTGTTTGGAAGTGGGCAAACATTACTGCAAAATCCAGTACCCCAGAGTTACATTCTTGGCTTAATAGCTGAAGAAATTCAGTTTGAAAAGTTAATAACTTTTTGAGTTGTGACTCAAGTTTGGTTGTGAGAAACTAAATTCCTAAGATACTAAATGATAAACAATAGTGTTCACTTATTCACTTAGAAAATACTAGTTGTTTACGTAAGATGTTCCTTTTTGCTCAAAATTACATGGAAGAAAATTTATATGAGAAAATACAATGTGCTTTGGATCAACGTGCAGGAAGTAAGTGACTTTGAAGTTCTGTCACACTAGGTGAACTGGGCAAAATACCATTTTGCAGTCTAAAGATAATTATATCTGTACACCCAGTATTGATGGAATTCCTGAGGCCCATTCCAGCTACAGTGACTGAGGAGACCAAGGTATGGGACCAGAAATCTTAAAACAGGGTTTCTGATTCTTAAGTAACTTTTGGAAACACTAGAATAATGGATGAGTTGCTGATCCTTAATTTTCCTTTTTTAATATGGTCCATGAGGATTTCACTAGTGTTAGGAGGTTGTTAAAGTCATGTGAATTGTAGCTCATTCCTGAAAACATTTCATAGATTCGTAGTGTATCTAAGAAGTATAACTCTTCATTGAAAAGAAACCTGAACTCTCTGTTGTACCAGGTTTATGGACCATGTACTGCTATGCTGTTTTGAAGACCACTGGTCTCATTTGTACTGACCGCTTTAATTTTGAAGGTTAATTTTGTTTGATCTGTGTCTAAGTACAGGCTAAATTTCATTATAGCTTCCAGTTAATACTGCCAATCGACCATAATTTATTCAAAACGCTTGTCGATGGAGACATTTCAAAATTCAGAATAATTCAGGTCAAAAACACCCCCAACAAAATAAAGGCTGTATATTACATCATAGTCTGAGTGTGGTGTGTGGTGGGAGCTCTGCTCCATAATAACTGTAAAAAAGTATGTAGGTAGGATGTTGATGTGGGTACCCACATGTTACTGGTTCAGGTTGAGTTCTTATCAGGGTAGTCTGCTGTGTCAAACTTTAGGAAGATGATCTTGTATGTGTTGAGTCTTGTCTGTAGGTTTGTTAGTTTGGCTTTGACTTTGGCTAACAGCTTGCCAATTCAGACTCCTTAACCAAATATTTTAATCCCTATCCCTACTTTGTGCCAGGTATTATAATTGTATATGAAGATTATGGGCACAGTCTTCTTTTTAATATTGTCATGATGCAGATTTTTCTCAGTTGAAGACCTTTCACCTTAGTATGTAGGAAAATACAGCTCTGTCTCACTTGGGATGTCCATTTTGTGGTATGTCTTTACAAGTTTGATCAGAATTAATGAGCTCAGATTTTTCCTGGAGATTTTTACCCTTATTTTCCAAGAGGCTGAAGAAGCCCAAGGGCCCTAACTCCTGTGCCAATAGCAAGAACAGTAGCAGGTTTTGCCGAAATTATGAATGTCTCCAGCTCCTGGGAAAGCAGAAGTACACATGTACATATCCTTGTGAGGATAGAGCAGAAATTAAAATGAAAACAGGACAAGGCAAAGGTAAAGTTCAAGATTTTGCTATTAGGCTAGTGCTTTGATCATAAAGATTGAAGATTGAAATATATCTATCGCCCTACATCTGTGAGAATGCATTAAAAGGTTAATGAAGTTTGGTACCTTTTTTGGACATAGAACTAACTGGTCAGGTCAACAAATGTGAAGAATTTTTTGTACTGTGGATTGTCCTAGGAAATTCCCTGGGTGGAAAAATGAGATGACTTTAAGATTTATTTCAGAACATACAGTATCTTAAAACTCTTCTATACAATTTGAGGGCTGTTTGAAAGGAACCATGCAGAGCTAATCCTGTTTTTAAAAAATTGGGAAGGCTCAAGAAAATCCCTAATATGAGGAATCAGGACACTATAGTAATATGATTTATGTACAATTTATAGACCTTTGAATGAAATATTCACCATTTTAATAATTTCAGAAAGACAACTGCTTAACAGGAGTCTGAGGCATAAGGCTCTCACCATAAGACTGCATGTAATAGTGATACTGCCATGGGTTAAATGAGCGGAGCTTGAAGTATTATTTTCTTTAAAAAAATTGAAAGGTTGTGGCAGTAATAAAAAGGTTGAATGGTAATGCCTCTAATTGAACAGTAAGGCCTCTTCCCTATTAAGTCACTCTTTCATCTGTCTTTTTAATTATTTCATTATCATTTTGTACTGCAGTTCACAATGAAATGACCATTTGTGTTTAAGTGAAAGCTAATTATTAGGACTGAATTATTGTGCAGTTTATTGATCCCAATGGTGGATTAAGGGCTTTAAGTTCGTCTAGACAGAATAGTTAGCAAAATGACAAAAGGAAACATATAAGACCCTTGGGAAGAATCCCTATGCTCCATAAGCAATTAATGCCTGCCAGGTAATGGAATTTAAGTTTATACTAAATCCAGCAGAGCTTTGACATTTCAACTGCCTTATAAACACATTAGTCTAATGAATTAAGACTTATGAATTGTGTTTAGACACAAGGAGGAATAGTAAGTCCAGGATATTTTTAGCCATCCATTGATTGAATGAAAAATAGATCATTTTCTCTCTGAATTTGATGAAAAATGGAATGTATTCTTTTCTGTGTTTATCTCTGTTCATTCTGTTCTCTATTGATGGATGTGTATTAACAATTTCCATTTCCCGGAGAACACTAATCTCCCTTATGGATGTGAGAAGTATGCAGTGATAAACCAAGAAAAGAAAAAAAAATACAGATATAGTACTGCTGAGTAAGAAGCCAAACAGCCCATTCATCTCAATCCCGTGCTGGACATTTTTTAAAGCCATCTGTCATTATGGTGATGAGCAAGCCCCAGTCAAGCTAAAGATGGAACCCATTGCTGTTATTTATAAGAGCATATCCTTGGGTGGACCTGGAGATCTTAGTCAATTCTTCAGTTATGTGACTTTTCCTGAAGTGCTATGTTCAAAGCTCTGTTGACAATATGGCATTAATAAATATTTTGAGAGAAATTGCTAAAGTTCTGCTGATAATAAAGCTTTTGGCAACAACTCCAGGGAATGATTACAAAGCAATTAAGATCAAGGTGGTTTTACAGGGTGACAAAATTAGACTACTTTTCTTTCCCATCTTCATTTTAAGCCCTCCCCCCAAGTCTATTTTAGTGTACCAACCATGATTATTTAAGAGTCAAGTAACAGATACCTAAGTTGTATGTATCATAAATCTGGTACATTTTACTTGTCCAGGCTATTTTGAATTTGAAGTCTATTCTCACTATGAAAATCTTGAACATGTTAGGAGTCTTCTGTGTGTATTAAAAATAAAAATACATCTATCATGTCAAAGACTATTCAGTGAAGAGGCATTGATACCAGATAGCCAGAGGCACAGTTTAAATATTAAAGCATATTTATACAAAATATATTTTAGTTGCTCATCATGTAAGTTTGAATTAAATTGAAGGCATTCATATACACAAGATAAAATCTATTTAGCAATTGCCGAAATGTTTGCTCCATTATATTTATGCACAATTTTATTGCTTGCATTTGACAGTGGCAAAGTAGCTAGTTTAATAAGCAAGCATAAGTTTTTATAGCAATGGTTATGGACTTTTATGGTATTTAAACTAGATTAATCAGTGAAGTATGATAAAGTTGAAGGATTAAACAGACTGTGTGCACTTAAATATAAAACACTAATGGGGAAATCTTGCACGAGGCAATATTTGTTATTATGAAAATATAATAAAGGATAATTGGTGGTTCTTTCTAGGAAAAAGATGGGTTTTCTCAGCTTAAGAAGTCAAATTAATGCCTAGGGAAATAGGGCATCCTTCTTATATGTAGACACTGTGCCACCTACATGAGAGTCATTTGATTTTTAAAACCTAAAATAAAACTTCTGCCTTAACATTATGCCTCTGTACAGCTGAATTAAAAATGTGATCCTAGAGAAAAGCATTCCAAGCATTTTGCTAATTTTATCTTTGTGGAATCACATATATGCCCCTGGATATGCATATTCAAATGTTGATTTACAATACATTTGCAAGATTGGAAGACTTTGTGTCCTGTTTTGATGGAAGAAAATACCTGTAATGAACCAAGTTAGAAACTATTATTCAGGATGTTTGAAGTTTGAATACCTCAAATATATTGGTAGGGGTTAGAAGTAACAATTTAAATAGTAGTAATTCACTTAAAAATGTTGAGTCTTATTTGTGGTAGGTGTGTATGATTCATAGTCAAATACGTGATATTCTCTACACCTAGGAATGTACCTCCTAGCTTCTGTGGGTCAGGAATCCAGGAAGAGCTTAGCTGGGTTTCTCTGGACCAAGGAGCTGTTTGAAATTTTTTTTCAAGCTGTCAAGAAGGGGTAGAGTCTGACCTAAAGCCTTGTTGTCTTTTTCCAAAATCATGTGGCTGTTGGGAAAGTCCACTTTCTTGTTGGCTGTAGATGATAGAACTACCTCAGTTCTTGGCTACATGGGCCTCTCCACGAGGCAGCTCACAACATTATAGTTTCCTTCAGACTAAAACACAAGACAGGGTGACCCCAAGATGGAAGCCACAGTCTTTTTGGAAACTAATATAAACTCATGTCCCATTACTTCTGCTGTAACCTTTGGTTAGAAGTGAGGGGATATATCCAATGCTGTCAGAGGAGAGTATCAAGGAGGGATGCACACCAGCAGGAGGGGATCATCCTGACCTCTGGTAGAGACTGCCTAAAATAAAGCTAATGGCCTAGCCAAAGACACAGTCAACTGTTAAAGTAGAATCCTGTGTCACAATAAAAGTGTGCATAGAGTGCATTCACCAGATGCTTATCTCAACAGACTGAGTGTTCTAGTGTTTTCAAGTGCAAAAGATGTTTACAAAGAGTTAAGATTGACCAGTAGCCAGCAGCATATGTGAGAGTGGCAGAAAAGTGTGTTTCTGGTAGGGGGTTAAGTAAGGAGACTTGCAAGTAAACTACACATTGATGGCTACAGTTAGAACACAGCCTATAATATAAGGAAGGGTAGGAAATTAAGCTTATATAGGTAGGTTGCAGCCAAGAACATTGTATGTTACACTTGGGGTTTGAAATTTATCCTTAACGTCAGGGAAGGCATTTAAAATCCTAAGTGTGACCAATTTTATCTTTAACCACTATGGCAGTCATATAAAGGATAGATTAAAGATAAAATAACTGATTTAGTGACTTTTTGAGACAAAAACTTGAACATAGGCTCAGTGGTAGTGAGAATGGAAAGGATGACAAGAAACAATAGCTACTAGTAAGGTTAAGAAAAGCTATAATTAACTATATTTAGTTAAGGCTTGGACATCTGAGAAAAAAAGGCTTGGACATCACAAAAAAGCATGAAAGGACACTGGCACAATAAATGAAATTCATTACAGATAAGGCACTATTAAGAGTAAGATACTCTCCATCCAGATTATGGATAAATTGGTATGATGTATACTCCTATTCCAAGAAATCGTGAAGCAATAGGGGCATTCTGTGTTATTTACACATCTTTGTATTCATTCTTATGGTCTTAGAGGAAATTACATCAACTTTCATAATGTGGAGAGAAGAAAATGTGTAAGAATGAGCTAGGATTCCGGAGACCTTAGCCTTGGATTAGTATTTGGGCATCCAATGATGACAAATCTGATTAAAAGATTCGTGCATACGTAAATGAGCCTTGAAACTAGAGAAACTACTGTTCACCTACCACTTACTGAGGTTCTCCAAATCCAAAGATGATGAATGATATACATTTCCAGACAGTGAATGACTTCATGATTAAAATGGACCTGTCAAGCATTGCTTGATCATAAGTGATGGCTGTAATGGAGTGAAAGCAAAGTGGTACCATGTTGTCACATAAGCTTTTTAGGTCCGTTTTGTTCTCCTTATTTCTTTATATGAACCAAAATGGTGTCCATTGTTTTGTATACTTCGCAAAGTATTTGGGCACTTTACAAAGATACTCTATTAAATATAGCAGTGTGTGAGTCTCAAAGAAAGAGGAGTTAATTATATTCTGACAGAAAATATTATCAATGATTGCCCTGTGTCAAACCAGAAATGCTAAACCTTTGGTTCTGAGATATGTTGTATCATCATGGAATCAGCTTTTTAAAAGACATATGAAAATGATATGCACATCAAGAAGCTCAGCTGAACAAGGAACCTAGTAGTTGTCTGGAAATTTACATTGAATTCAGAAGGTCTTTAATCACAGCTTAAAAAAAAATTAAATGTGTGTATATGTACTATTAGTTTAACATTGACATTTTATCTTCAAGAAAAACCATGATGCTTCCTAAAAAACTAAGCAAATAATTGGCAAACATATATGGTTATATGTTCTATATTCTTGCATGAAAATAGAGAAAAATAAATGTAAGTCATAGAAGTCAATCCAGGACTAAAATTAGACATCATGGGTTTGGTTCTTGGCTTCATTGCTTAGTAACTAGATGATTTTTGACATTGGCAAAATAGGAACAACAATGGTATGTATTTCAAAGGAGGTTGTACAACTTAAATGGCTAACGTGTTGAAAACCATAAAAACAATGACTAGAGATTAAATACACTTAATGCATTTTCGTTATTGTATGATGAACTTTGCTTTCAAATAATAAATTCTTAGTTTGATTTCACTTTCTCATTTTGTTTTTGCCCTTTATAACAGAAAACTAGGATGATTAGTAAAGAACATTTAATTGAGAAACTATAATGTGCTTTAAATAAAGTTAACATTTTTAATTTTTCAGAGCACACAATAGCTATTCATATTATCTGCTGATTTATTTATCATATCAATATTGAGTAACTTCTGTCTTCTAAATGACTAGGTAAAATGGCGGGGCAACAGTTGTGAGCAAACCATACATGGTCCTGGACCTCATGGAGTTTATAGTCTATCAGAAGATAAAGCTGCTAAGAACCCAAAAGCCACAAAACTGAAACTGTGACCTGTTGGTTATAGAATTTGCCACACTCAGATCAAGAAAACAGTATTACACACTAGGAGTGTTAAGTGTCAATATGCCTGTGATTTTGGCAACAGTACTAGTGAATTTTATAAATAATCATCTTTATTTGAATATATAGTGAAATAAGGTGATGTCCAAAACATCTAGCCTAGTGACTGTCAAGTAATCAGAAACAAATGATAGTCCTTTTTTGAATACTTGTATCCATCTTTATAGGTATTACTTAAAAGGAAATCATTGTTTAGGGTCATATTCAGTTTTAATCCCAATATGATACTCATTATCCTCAAAAGTGAGTGTTGGCTACCATTATAATGATCAGATATATACTCCAAGTAACATTACTATTCACTGAGACATTATGCTTAAGTGAAATAGGATTTTTAATTGTGATACATCTCTTGTATTAACATACTTCATTAGCATGAAAATTAAAATAGCTAAGTGACTTCAAGTATTAAGATTGTAGACTCTCAAAACTTACTTAGTCTAAATTTCATCCACTTACTGAATTCTCTTTTACATCTAGAAGACAGTTTGATGATACTTTGAAAGTCTTTTGTTCCAAATTATATCATCATTAATAATATTTAAATTAAATTGAATCAGCTTGTATTACACACTAATTCTGTTCACAGAATTACCTGGTAAATTTGAAAGAACACAACCTGGTAGCATTTTTAGAGTATAGAAGTGCCTGGATGAGTAAACATTAGTTACTAATATTGGTCCAGTCAATTTTTAAAGACCTTTTGCTACATTGATTTATTAACTGTATTAACAGTATTAACTGTAAACATACACATTTAAGAATGAAAATCAATTGTTATTATTCCTACTTGATTTGCTAATTAGTAGTCTTATTGAAATCAAAATTTTTGTTGAACTAGTAAAAAAACACATTGGAATTTAAAGGGGCAGTAATTTCTGATAGGCTTAAGTTTTTTAAAAAGTGTAATTTGATAAATATGTGTTCTAGAAAAAACAAAATAGGAGAAAAAATTGACAACTTAATGAATTTATCTTCATTATAAGAGACTTTAATTCAGAATCCCAGTCATTTAGTAAAACTGGGAAATTAAAAACTTGAAAAATGGACACTTGCTCAAGGCACTTCAGACAATTTGAGGTAAAAGATTTCAGGGTCTCCAATAGTCTCTTATTTGTTAAAATAATAAATCCTTCCATGATTTGCTGTCATCATTTTCATTCCTGAATTTCCTGAGAAGGTGGTCACTCCTGGTGTCCTCTGTAGCTCAGTTGAGGTATTAATCCTTTTTAATGTCTTACTGGGTAATTTGTTAGTCCCTCTTGGAAGCACTAAGTTCTTATTCACAGCATGATTACATAGTAACACATTCTAGAAGTGTTCTCTGTCTCATTACATTTTGAGTTTATCTGGAATTTGTATTTGAGTAAAATATTTTAAAGATGCAGACTTAGACATATTTGAAAATCACATACCTAGAACTTGAAGTAGGGCATAGGTTGGAGGAAAAGTGAGCTACACCATACTTGGGCAGTTTATCTAATTAAACATTGTCAGTTGGATGGGATTTTTCAGTCTCTAGTGAGCTTTGACCTATACAATGAGTTTCAGAGAAAATGGAGAGTGGGATTTTGGCCATTTAGAAAACTTAATTATTGATTAGCTATTTATCACACTGCCTCTGATCACCTAAAAGATCATTGGACTAGTTCCCTTTGTTTTGTCACTGAGAACCTTAACTTCCTAATATGGGGAATATATATATACACCAAACATTTGGGGCAAATGCTTTTGAATGAGTGTGATTTGAATAGCTTAATTTTGGCTATTCTGAATAGAAAACAATGTTCCAAATTTCCTCCAAGAGCTTTAGAATTATTAAACAGTTAAGTTTGTTGAGAGAGATTGCACGGTAAACATTTTTCTTTTAATGTAACAATGCCACATCATATTTCTATATGAGAAATATACAGGTATGGCAGTGGTCAAAGGAAATTTATTTGAAAGTGTATTATTTTACCTTTTATAACAATTGTCCAAGGTAACTACATATTTAACTATTTATGTAGTTAATTATTTTGGATAGTTTATTTTCTACCTACATGATCAATGCTGAAGTAGTAGTCTATCAATTGATCCTGAAATTGGCTATTTCACAGCCTATCAAAAGCATCTTAGCTATTACCACCATAGGTCTTTATGTCTATTCTACAACACCTTTTTATGATAGTCTTTGTAAATTGTTGAAGTTCAATTTATGAGTATTCATCTCTTTAAATCATTTTTAGGGGATCATTTTTATATTTTTCTACTTTCAAAAGGTTCTAGCTTATTAGCATAGACTTATTGCTAATATACAATTGTAATACTATAAATCTATAGGATTATTTTTCTTTTAGCCTTTTATTTTTGTGTATCTGATTTTCTTCTGATAAAAAATTTTTATTGGTTAATACTATAATTTCTTGGTTTTATAAAAAAAACAGATGTGATCAAATTCATTTTCTTTTCTGTAATAGTTTTTTTCCTTTTTAAACTTTGTCTTTTTTTTATAGAACCCCCCTTCCTGTTTTCTCACTGTAGAGTAGAATTATGTTCATTTATTTTGCCTCCTAGATATTACATATTTGTTCTTTACTTTGCATTAGAATGAATACTTTCCAGTGTTAATGATGCTCAGGAAAATCTTTCAGTGATTTAGTAATCCTTAGTAATCCTTGGCCATGGGTTTAAGGATTGCCAGGAGATTACTTCTATATCGGTGGATAGGTTGTTGAGATGTTTTGATTTATTTGAAATTTCATTATTCAAATAAGACATTATTTCTAAAAGTATTTGTCTAAGTTTTGGTTTGGGAAATTTCTTGAGGGTTTTCTCCTTTTATTTATTTATTTATTATTTATTAATGTGATTGAATGTTTATTTTTGAGAGAGCACAAGTAGGGGAGGGGCAGAGAGAAAGGAAGAGAGACACAGAATCTGATGCAGGCTCTGAGCTATCAGTACAGAACTCATCACAGGGCTTGAACAATGCAGTGGCAAAATCATGACCTGAGATGAAGTCAGATGGTTTACCAACTGATCCACTGAGGTGTCCCTCTGCTATATTTTATTAGGTAATTTCTTTATACACGTACAGATGGTAAAAAAAAAAAAAAATCATTTATAAATTGAAGAGTTTATTATTATTATATTGCTATTGATTAGTTTGGGGTCTCAGATTATGTATTTCCTTTAAAAAATTTTTAATACTTGTGTTTGAGAAAGATAGAGACAGAGGGAGAGTGGGGAAGGGGCAGAAAGAGAGGGAGACACAGAAACTGAAGGAGACTCCAGGCTCTGAGCTATCAGCACAGAGCCCTATGCAGGGCTCAAACCCACACATGACAAGATCATGACCTGAGCCAAAGTTGGATGCTTAACTGACTAAGGTATCCAGGTGACCCTCAAACTATGTATTTCTATCTTCACATCTTTCTTGTCCTCCAAAGACTGAAAGAAGTCCATTAATCGTAGGTGATAGGTTTCCTCATGATTTTTTCCTTATACATTAAAAAATTTTGTGTTAATTTATTGGCATTTTTAATGCTTTCTTGGTCTCCTACATTTTGTCAATTTTTTTACATACGGCATATTATTATAAATGTTTAATTCAATGTGATTACATTGTTTAAGTCATTTTTCATTCATTATGGTAAACGATAAACACAGATTTCTATTCTTTTTTATTTTACTATTATGCTTTATTAGAAATTTAGAAAGGTACTATGGACCAAGTACTATTATACTGCCATCTTACTGGAGCCTTTCAATGATAAACATAAATACTATTATTCGTTTAGAGATGAGGATTTTAGTATACAATTAAATGACCAAATACTCGGCTAGTAAACACTAGATGAGGATCTTTCTGTTGGATTCTTACTTAAACTCCTTTTGCTACATAGGCATTATTTGATTCTCCAAAGAGTAATAATTTATTCTGGTTCATTAGTTAACACCTTTATTCTTTAAATGTTCTTAAAACTATATTTCTCAAATATTGAAAATAATTAACCAGGGCTCCTCTAACATATTAAGACACATTTTACAAAACAAAGCCCAACTGTATATTGAATGTGAATTTCAGAAAGAAAAAAGATAAATGAACAAACATATAAGAAAAAAATACAAAATAGGAAAGCAGGGCTTATGTTTGATATTTATCAAGATTTTGAACAATCTTGTGGTTAAAATCACAGATAAAATAATTATGGACATTTTTACATCTAGAAATACAGGTACCTTTTCTGATTACAATGCTATTAAACTTGAAGCCAGCCACAAGAAAAAAATTGGAAAGATGACAAATACAGGGAGGTTAAAGAACATTTAACTAAAGAATGAATGGTTGGAGCATCTCAGTGGCTCAGTCACTTAAGCATTGAACTTTGGCTCAGGTTATGATCTCATGGCTTGTAAGTTCAAGCTACGTGTCAAGCTCTGTGCTGATAGCTCAGAGCCTGCACCCTGTTTCAGATTCTGTGTCTCCCTCTCTCTCTGCTGCTCCCCTGCTCATGCTGCATCTTTCTCTCTCACCCTCTCTCTCAAAAATAACATAAAATAGTTTTTAAAAAATGAATGGGTTAATCAGGAAATTAAAGAAATTTTAAAAATACATGTAAAAAATTAAAATTTTGAGGGTGCAAAAAGAGTAGTCGTAGGAGGAAAATTTATAGCAATACAGGCCTACCTCAAGAAGCAAGAAAAATCTCAAATAAGCAATCCAACCTTAAACATAAAGGAGCTAGAAAATGAACATATGAAGCCTAAAACTGGCAAAAGGGAAATAATAAAAATTAGAGCAGAAATAAGTGACATAGAAACAAAAACCCAGTAGAATAGATCACTGAAACAGGAGCTGATTATTTAAAAGAATGAATAAAATTGATAAGTCCTTAGACAGTCTTTTCAAAAAGAAAAGATAAGGGAACCCAATAAAATTATGAATGAGAGGAGAGATTACAGAACTAACACCACAAACAATTGTAAGAAAAAATTATGAAAAATTTATAATACTTATAAACGTTGTCCAACATATTGGACAACATGGAAGAAGTGGAAAAAATTCCTAGAAACATATAAACCAACAAAACTAAAATTGGAAAAATAAAAAATTTGAACAGACCAATAACCAGCACTAAAATTGAATCAATAATCAAAAATCTCCCAACAAATGAAAGTTCAGGGACAGATGGCTTCCCAGGGAAATTCTACCAATAATTTAAAGAGGAGTTAATACCTATTTTTCTCGAGCTGTTTCAAATAATAGAAATTGAAGGAAAACTTCCTAACTCATTCTATAAGGGCATCATTATCTTGACTTCAAAACCAGACAAACAACCCACTAAAAAAGAGAGAGGCCAATATCCTAGATGAATCTGGAAGCAAAAATTCTTAAGAAGATCCTAGTAAATCAAATCCAAGAGTATATCAAAAGAAGTATACACCAAGATCAAGCAAGGAGGAGTATGGAGATTCCTCAAAAATTTAAAAATGAACTAACCTACAATCCAGCAATTGCACTAGTAGGTATTTACCCAAATAAAAAGATCTGAAGAGGAACAAGCATCGCAACATTTATCACAGCATTAACAACAATAGCCAAACTATGGAGAGAGCCTAAAGAAGATGTGGTCTATATACACAATGGAATATTACTCAGCCATCAAAAGGAATGAACTCTTGCCATTTGCAACAACGTGAATGGAACTAGAGTGTATTATCCTAAGCGAAATGTATCAGTCAGAGAAAGACAAATACCATATGATTGCACTCACATGTGGACTTTTAAGAAAATAGATGAACATATGGGAGAGGGAAAATGGAGGAGAGAGGGAAGCAAACCATAAGAGACTCTTAACAATAGAGAACAAACAGGGTTGATGGAGAGACCTGGGTGGGGAATGATTTAAATGGGTGATGGATATTAAGGAGGAAATTCATGAGGGGTGCACTGAATGTCATATGTAAGTGATAAATCACTAAAGTTTACTCTTGAAACTAATATGTTAACTAAAATTTAAATAAAAATTTGAAGTATAAAAAAATAAAGATGAGCTCACAAAGGAAAATCTCAGTAAGGTAAAAATAATACAATTAATATAACAATATAAAAAATACAAAATTTTGAAAATTTTCACTAATTTCTTCCACCTTGAAATTAAAACTTTTTCAAGTACTTATTAAAGGTAAAAAAAAAAAAAAAAGCAAAAAAAAAACCACCACTTCATATGAGACTCTGTAGAACAAATATATAAAATTATATAAAAGCCTAAAAATAGTCACTAAACCTTTCTGAAAAGGATTGAAATAAAGATGAAACTGAAAAATAACAGAAAAATGGGACTTGGTCTACTTTTCTATTCTTACTATTGGCTAATTTAATGAATAAAATTAAAAAGCAAATAGCACAAATACCCAAAATAAGAACTTGAAAGGCCAAAAACACTGAAATAGGAAATTAAAAAATGACATGAGTCTGATTTGTATATACACAAACTATAACTCATTAGAAGATAAAATGTAAGAAAACATTTAAAGGGTGGGTAGAAATAAATTATATAATAACATGAATCAGAAAAGAAAAAATCATATATAACTGAATATGATAGTAGATTGGAATAAATGGACATGTGTATTCTTAGGATAATTCATTCCTATCTGGTCATAAAGATTTCACAAGTTAATGTATAATTTGAATGCAATCTTAATAAAAATTCCTTTGGAAAAAAATAATTGTCTTTCTGATGGGAAAGTTCTGAAAAAGTAGAAAAGCAAAGAGTAATTGCCACATATTCTGACATAATATATAAAATCCTTATTAAAACAGTATTAATTAAAATAGTATGTATTTGGCACATGGTTAGACCAATTGAATAGACTGGAAATACAAAAATAGTTCCTAAAATGTGGTATATGATAAAGTTGGCTTCTAACATATGTATGGAGTGGGAAAGATAGACTTTGAAAAAAAAAATCTGAAATGCCTGACAAGCCGTTTAAAAGAAACGGTCATAACTCCATGTATTAAAAACGAGACCATAGACTTAACAGTGAAAAATAAGGATGGATTTTTTTATACTGAAACGTGAAAAAGTCTCCAATACGCTTCAAAATTCAAAATCAGTAACATCAGATTGATAAATACATTTTTTTAAAGTCTTTGTAAATAGGGAGACTAGGAGGAACTCCATAAGCAAAAGCAAAATGATGAACAAGAAAAAAAAATTTCCAGATTTTTTTCATAAGAAATCATTTCCAAATTATTCTTAAAAATTAAGACGACCATCAATAGATGAGAGGGAGATCACTCTGAGGATAAATTCCGAGAAAAGAAAGGCGAATGACCCATAATAACATGAACACATGCTCGACGTCAATTACATGAAGAGAAATGTAAATTAAAATTACATTGAAATACTGCATCTTACTAGCAGATTGGCAAAACTCCAAAAGTTTGACCACAAACTTACTTGGCACCGCTCTAGAGAACAATTATTCTCCTGTGTTGTCGATAACACAAATCCACTCCAGGATTACTTATCCCTATTAAAAAACTAACCTGAATATTTTTCCTTGGGACCCATTGATTGGAATCCACCGTTATCGTAAATCTTCACAAATAGGAAACAAAATTGCACAAGGCTGTTCATGTAGGTTATTTGTAAGTGCAAAAGATTGGATACCAAAGAAATGTCTGTCAAAAGCAGGCTGATACACCGTTAGGTTGATGAGGTTATTTATGTAAATTCACATGGGCTTTTTCTTGTGTGTGTTTATATCAAAAAATAATTCTGTCTTCATCACTGTGCATTGTAATGCTTCTGCTTATTTCTTTGTAAAACTAATTTTCAATTCTTAGAATTTTGTGATTTATCTTTTTACGTGTTATATTAGTTTGGGATCTCTTTCTGTGCATTCTGGATAAGTTTCTTAGATTTACCCTCTATACCATTGATTTGATTTTCTGTAATCAAATCCAATTGGGACTACCTCCAATGTGGATTTTTATTATGCCACTCTTAGGCTGCCAGCCTCCTTTCTGTCTTAACTCAGTCAGTTTTATCCTCAAGGTTTCTTGATTCTGCTTCCTATAACTCATTTCCTCTCGCATTATTTTGAGCACAACAAGCTGCTGCTTGCTTAAAAGAAAAAAAGTGTATCTATTCTTCTTGTGAAGGTTATTTTCAAAGTTATTTTTTTCTCTGACAATTAAGTATAATTTGCTTTTTGTTTCTGCTGGGTAGTAATTCATAGATGTATTTTTATTTGCCTTGTCTGGGCAGAGTGTTTGCCCTCAGGGTAGATGCCAAATTTCACAGCTCCTGTCACTATTTACTTGAGTGGTAGGTGGTTTATCTTCTTCTATCTCAGCCTGAAGCACCACCCTAAGCTTGATTTGCAATTCGTGAAGTAGTTCTGTAAACTGAGCTTCCATCATCTGCTGCTTCAGTGCTAAGTTTCTCTTGTTCCAATATTCACTTACTGTTGGAATTCTTTGAACATAAAATGCTATATCCTTGCTTCTTTCCCAGTACTGCTCCTTGCTTTTTTCAATTCTATACAACTGAATATAACATTCGAATCAGCATAGTTCGACTTAGGTATAAAAGGGAAAGAAGCCAATGCATGTTGGAGACAGAGCTGTTCACTGTATTCTGAATTTTCATGCATATCCTGTATTTTGGGGGAGGGGGTTACTTCAGTCCAAAATGTGGATATTTTATATATAGGACAAGAATGTGTCATGACTTATTACGCAGAAATCTGGCCCAGAGTTAGCCCCACAGCTTTTCCATAATTCTACTTAGGTTATTGTTGAGTAACTGTGCTAGATCTTCTGTAATACTTCTGTATACAATAGTCTTAAATCTATGTCCTTTCCATCCCCCCATTTGTTCTCCCTTTCTTCATTTTTAAACAAAGCGAGATTATTACAAACTTTGTGTTTAGGGTACTGGTCAGATCCTCACTTGAACGTGATGTGAATATTGCGTAGCCCCTTATGTGGCTCTGAGTCTGATAGGCCTTGGACCACAGTGACTTCGCTACACTTGAACTTGTCTACTTTGAGTACCTGTTTTTGTGCCTCACACGTGCAGTACAAGACAAAGTTTCTTTCTCCAGCTTACTCATGCATACTCAAATATGTAAAGGGGGCAGCCGTTTCTTGGTGCCAAACCTAACTCTTAATGGATATCTTTCCTAATTATATATACATATATACATATACATATACGTTCTAAAATATGTTAATAAAATTCACATTTGAGGTCATTCCACAGTGTCAAACTAGTAGCAACAATAGAACATTTAAATAACTCAATTAAAAAGTGATAGCCTTGGGGCGCCTTGGGTGGCTCAGTCAGTTAAGTGCCCAGCTTCAGCTCAGGTCATGATCCTATGGTTAATAAGTTTGAGCCCTGCATCGATTCTGTGCTGACAGCTCAGGGCTTGAATTCTGTTTCAGATTTTATATCCCCCCTTCTCTCTCTGCCCCTCCCTGACTTGCACTGTCTCTCTCTCAAAAATAAACATTGAAAAAAAATTTTTTTTAAGTGATAGTCTTTGTCAAAAATAAAGCAAGAATTTCCAGAGCAAAAGAAGTTCCAAAGTGTAATTATTGGGACCAAAGCTGCAAATCTGCTGAGCTCAGGGTAGAGCTGCAGATGGCATTGAGGTATTCCATTGCTCTGTGGAAAATAGAAACTGGGTATGTGATAGTCCCAATATTCACTCATGGTAGGAGCCAATAAGAGCTGACAGTAGACATGTAGTGGGATGAAGAGACCAAAAGCACCTGTGGAGAAAAGGAAACGTCTTTACATAAAGACAGTTGAACACAGAAGGGAAAGAGGGAGCCGTAAGATTTAAAAGAGCCGGCCTAATTTGAGTCTCTAATTCAAAATATAAAAACCTCTTGGTAAATGAATAAGAAAGTTACTTTTAAAAATAAACAATTGATGGGGCGCCTGGGTGGCTTAGTCGGTTAAACGTCCGACTTTCGCTTAGGTCATGATCTCGCGGTTTGTGGGTTCGAGCCCCGCATCAGGCTCTGTGCTGACTGCCAGCTCGAAGCCTGGAGCCTGTTTCAGTCTGTGACTCCCTCTCACTCTGACCCTCCCCTGCTCACGCTGTCTCTCTCTCTCTCCCCTAGAAATAAATAAAACATTTAAAAAAAAATAAAATAAACAATTGAGAGGCAATACCTATTTGCAATACCTTCTGGCAAAGAATTAAAAAACAATATAAGTAGTAACAAAACTAGAATTGTGGGAAACATGAACTTGTTGTACATCAGTGTTCCAGCATCCACTCTTGAGCTTCCAAAATGTTCTGACACCACTAAGGTGGCATCAGCAGAAGAAGAGTCTCCCTGGTCTGTGTAGGTTTCGGGTCACAGCTGACTCTTTCTCCAGCTTCTGTCACACTTGGTATCCAGAGACTATTACCTCGGCACCTGTTGTGGTAGCTTCTTGATTCCCACATATCTCCAGATGTAATAGGTATTCTTGAACAGTGGGTCAGTTGAGTATTGTTCTGGAAATCATTCCTAGATGTAGAACACATGCCATTAACTCTTTCAGCAATTTTAATAAGCATTTAGTTTCCTGAATTAAGTTATTTCCTAAGTAAAGACTCAGAGATCGTGAAAGGATGTGAATATGTTTTGGTGAGTTGATGTGACTTGGTTTGAAAGTGGGTTTCCCATTGTCATTAGAAATAGAAAAGTCAGGGGGCGCCTGGGTGGCTTAGTCGGTTAAGTGTCCGACTTTCGCTTAGGTCATGATCTCGCGGTTCGTGGGTTCGAGCCCCGCGTCGGGCTCTGTGCTGACTGCCAGTTCAGAGCCTGGAGCCTGTTTCAGTCTGTGACTCCCTCTCACTCCGACCCTCCCCTGCTCATGCTGTCTCTCTCTCTCTCTCCTAGAAATAAATAAAACATTAAAAAAAATTTTTTTTTAATTAAAAAAAAGAAATAGAAAAGTCAGGGCCTTGGCTCAATCAAATTAACATCTGACTCTTGATTTCAGCTCAAGTCATAATCTCACTGTTGTTAAGACCAACACTGGCTCTGCCCTGACAGTAAGGTACCTGCTTGGGATTCTCTCTCTCTCTCTCTCTCTCTCTCTCTCTCTCTCTCTGCCCCTCCCCTACTTGTTCTCTCTTTGGTTCTCTCTCAAATAAATAAATGTTTACATTAAAAAAAAATAGAAAACTCTGTGTTTTGTTGAAGTCTGTGGTATGTAAAAGAAATGACTAAATTATTATCTGAATTTAACTGGAATGAGATGTCTCTTTAAGGCTAATCTTTGGTAGACCAAGAGTTGACTGTTATAGACCACAGAGGGGAGAATGAAGCATATAAGGGCTAGCTCTTTCTCAATACAGTAAAGAGATTAAATAAAGAAAATGACAATTTCATGCTTTGTCATGGCCAGAGACCAAGCAGTGTCTAATAGGACCATAAAAATATTTCTTATTTTTTGTAATTGAAAGACTTTCTCAGCTGGAAATGAGGTACAAACCTAGACTCTGTTGTGTGTTGAATTGTAATGTGAGTTCAATTCACAGCTTTGCCAGATCTCTTATGGAAATGTCAGGACATTTATTGGGGGAGAGTGGATCCCTGAATATTAGAAGAGGGATACTTAAATACATACAGAAAGAGCTAAGCCCAAGCACCAAAACTCTAATGAGCTTCCTTGAATAGCAGAAGCAGATTCTTTAGTGATTGAGAGGCCTGTCCTGAGTTGGATGGGAACTTATTACCTTACCTGAGAAGATTACCTTTCACAGGTAGCCCAAACTTTTTACACATTGAAGCTAAGCTCCTCTCATTATTTCCAGAATTTATAACTGAAATTGTAGTGGTCATATGTGTACGTATTTAAAATATACATGGAGTCTTAGCCATTTACTTCTAGTATTCATTAAAGACCCTATCTTATTCTTGAAGACCTTACCATTAGTTGGGAAAATCCTGGTAAGAGGGGATAGCCAATATAATAATATGAATTATAAACTGGAAAATCAAAAGCACTAGAGAAGATTTGAATAAAAACCCATTAATGAGAGACAAGGGAAAAGAGAGAACCTTTTACCAACTTGAGACTTTACATGATTTTCAAACCACTAAATAATCATTTAAAAAAACAATAGCTGTATCATACACTGCAAAGAAGAATATATTAAAAAAAATAACCCATACAGTCAGTCTTCCTGAAGTTAAATATAATTAAATTTGAATGTAATAACAATGGACTAGAAATCTGAGCATTGAAGAGTGCCTAGTTTGTACAGGGCCACACACTAAAACTAGCAACATGTAGAAATTAAATATACATCTGTTGACTCCTGAATCAACTTTTGTACCACAAAAGTAAGAATAAGCAGCTATATATTACTACATTAAAATTTTTAAAGATATTTTAATACACTTCATTTTTAACAGTTACATGTTTAATGCAAAATTGACCAGAAAGCAGCAAACACAGCACAATTCCCCCTCCCCCACCATTAACCTCCGGAATGACAGTGGTATATTTCTTACAGTATATGAACCTACACTGACACAATATCATCCCGAATTTATAATTTAAATTAGAGTTAATTTAATTTACTGTATATTTTTTGGGTTGTGATACTGCAACAATGAACAAGTAGAATATGAAATTAACATTACCATTTACATTATTACTGCAAAATAAAAACTTAGGTAAAATAATAGGTGTAAGATCTACGTGAAGAAAACTACAAAATTCTGATGAATTAAATAACTAAAAAGAGACTTTCCATATTCATGGATATGCATATTCAATATTGTCAAGAAATCAGTTCTTACTAAATTGATCTGAAGATTTAACAGAATCCCATTCAAAATCTCATCAAGTTATTTTGTGGATACCAACACAAAAGATTCTAAATGTTTTATGGAGTGGCAAAAACATGGAATAGTCAACACAGTCCTATGTGATTGAATCTACTTTTGAAGTTCTGTATCAAATTTTTAATTTCCATAGTTGGATTTTTCAGATCTAGGATTCCTGTGTGGTTCATCTTAATTTTTCTTAATTAAACTTCTCAATTTCTTCATGAATTGTTTTCCTCATTCTGCTTAGTTGTTTGTGTTCTCTTGGATTGTATAGAATTTATTGAAGATTACAATTTTAGTCTCTTTGTCAGGCCATTTGTAGACGTCCATCTCTTTAGAATCAGTTACTGGAGATTTATTAGTTTCTTCTAGTAGTATGATGCTTGCTTGATTATTCATGATCATTGTAGTCCTGCAATGGTGTCTGTACATTTTAAGGTACAAAAAACTCTGACAGGCTTTATAGACTAATTTTGGGAGGTAAATACCTTATCCTATCAGGTTCTAGGTTGATGGGATTGTCTTTGGGATCTGCTTCTGTTCCTTTCTCTCTCATATTCCCAGTATTTGTAGTTGTACCACAATTCTTGGATATTTTGAGTGTTGTTTTTGTTTTTGCTTGCTTTTCAGTTTCAGAAGTTGCTATTGAGAAAGTATAAAGCTCAAATTCTTTTTCAACCATGTCGTGTCTACTAATGAGCCTATCAAAGGCATTCTTCATTTCTGTTACTTTTTTTAATCTCTAACATTTCCTTTTGGTTCTTTCTTTCTTTTTTTTTTTTTTTTACCTTTTGATTCTTTCTTAGAATTCCCACTTTTCTGCCTATGTTACCCATCTGTTCTTGAATGCTATCTATTTTATCCATTAAATCTCTTAGCATATTAATCACAGTTTGAAATTCCCATCCTAATAATTCAACACCCTTGACATGTCTATTTCTGCCATGCCCTTGTTCTGTCTCTTCAACTGTTTTATAATCCTTTTGGTATTCTCTGTGACTTTTTTTCTTTGTTGTTGAAATCTAGACTTGATGTACTGAGTAAAAGGATCTATGTGAGTAGATCTTTAGCGGTTTGGTGGTAAAGTGCAGAGAAGAGGACACATTTTATTGTCCTATGGTTATGTTTCTCATTTTTTGGCTGAGCCTGTTCTTGTGAACCATGAACTTCATCAGTCCCTCTGTTTCTCCTTGAGTACTTCCTTCCCTCAGGTAGGTTAGGTGCTGATAAAACCCCAACAAATTAAGCTCTGGTAAGATAGATTCTCCTGAGGGAAGGACTGGCTAATAACAGAATGCTATGGTTTATCTCAGAATAGTTACCATTCCCTTTCCCCTGCTGGAAGTATGGGGGAATTTCTTTCTGATATTTGTAGCAAAAGTTTGGTTCAACTCCCAAAAGTAAAATTCATAAGAGCCTGGTTGCCCCTCCACTCACTATGTGTCCCCTTTGGTTTTTCTGACTCTGACTTGTCCACATTGAGGATCTAGCAATTGGTCAGCTACAGTTTAGGTTTTCCTATTCTGGTACTGCATTCTGTTCCAGAGTTTCTGCTTTAGTAACGTTTTGTATTATGTCTGTCTCTCCAAATTTTGTAGCATCATTTAGCCTCGTAACCTCACTTCTCTGATAGATACGTGAAACTTTGTTGATCTTTTTGTTTAGCTTTTTATTTAACATAGAATGGAGTGGCAACTTCTAAGCTCTTTGCAATGACAGACTAGAAATCAGAAGCCTCAAAACTATATTTGTTAATGAAACAAAATAGAATTAATTAAAGCATTGATGTATGAATAAAAGATGTCATATTTTTTGTTCTTCTGGGTAAATTTGATTGAGAAACCCCCCATTAGTGTTACATTCTGCCCAGTGTATTTTCCAGATGGATTTTCTTGCCTAAATTGTGACCAGTTTTATTCTCTGTCTGAACAAAACTCCTAAACCCATTTGAGTTAATATTTCCAAGTGGAATGCTAAGGACTTTTGATCAGAGTTCTTACAAGATCTTCAGCCACCTAACTGTGCCCAATGCAAAACTTCCAATTTTGTTTCTCATTTGTCTAAATGCATCCCAGATTTTTAAGACTGTATGTGATAGGCTTGCAAATTTCTTCTGTTTCGTATACCCTCATGTTGGGCAATCCTTATCAAGTACATTGATCAAGAAGAGAATGGTAAGATAGAAGTAAATGGATGTAAATATAGTTAGAAACAGCCTATATTCACTTCATTAATTTTCACTTAGGGCAAACCATTTTTGCCTCATTGTTTCATGCACAGATTAAGTAGTATTGGCTCATTTGTCAAAATCACTTCAGAATGAATTAAAGGGTATTTTTACCTCCCTTATTTTTAATAGGTTGTCAATTCTGATATTGCCACTAAACTATCCAAAATCCTGGTTGGTGAGTGTTTTGACTTTATTTCTGCTCAAGTTGTCAAACCTATTACTTCTTTAAAATACTATTTGGGGACAGAAAGTAATGATAACATTTAGTTTAGCTTACTGAGATTATTTTTATTTGTGTTCTTTTAAGGCTCTGACTTGCCATGTAGCTTCTCAGAAAAAGGAACTTTGTTTCATTATCATTAGTATTTTGTGCATTGATTTCCATTTCAACAAACAATTCTCCTACATAATAATAGATTTTCTAGACATTCTTAGCAATTCTGACTTGTATCTGAATCAAATTAATGAAATTGAATGTGACAGAAGTCAAAGTTACTGAGATTTTCTCTCCGTTTTTCATCTGCAGCTGAAAGTTACTGCACAGATAACTATCTGTATTTCTATATCTTGTTAAATTTTAACTTGGGTTTGAAGGTTACAATTAAAGTGATGTTTTGCCAAATACAATACAATTTGTTGTTGTTGATCTCAGCATTTAAATATGGCTTTTGGCAACAGTATTATTTTTTGGACACCCAGTTAATGTTCAGCCATAAAAATAAAGAATGCAAGGTTTTACCTATTACCAGTTTAGACTCTTGTTCGCCTTTTTACTTTATATTTTTTTTAGATAGCAGCTCTGTTAAGGCACAACAGAAGACAAACTCTTCTGTCTTAAACTTGTAAACTTTATGTACCTATATTACTCATGAGATGAAAACTTAGTTAAGCAGAAAATCTTCCTCAGTTAATATTTTGTCAAGTTGAATGTATATAATGTTGTTTGATATAAGTACAATGTAAAAATTATCTCATTTTTATTATAAAATAATTCCTCCTGATAGTCTTACCATATTTGGTCATGAAATCAGATATAAAATTTAGAATGTAGACTTTTTTTTTGGATACTATTTTTGTTGTATACCCATACCATTTACCTAGTGCACTGTTCTGTAGAGCACTGGGTGTTGAATGAAAGTGTTGAATGTACACCTAAAACTAATATTTCAATGTAAAGTAACTGGGATTTAAATATAAACTTAAAAGCATGACATTTTAAATACTTTATCTTTTTCCAAAATAAGTTGGCTTTGTGGTTTACACTTCTGGAACTAATGAAAATGTAAATAAAATAATCTGATTAAAAATATTTTAAAAATTAGACAAAGATTTAATATTTCTACTTATTTCGGGAATTTTTTCTACTTTTTTAGGGGAAAAAGTTCCCTTTTAATTTGTTGAGCTATGGAGTGGTTATATAGCACAGGTGATGTCAAAACATCTTTGTTAGATATGTTTGTGTACTAGCCAGAAGGAAAGGGATCTTGCAAGAAAAGAAAAAAAAAAAAAAAAGAGAAAATAATCTTCATAGGGAGGACGCACACATACAGGTACCCCTTTGATATCTTACTCTTCATTTTTGTGTGAATGTTAATTGGCAGTGGTGTTCAATGTAGGGTTAGCATATTCTACACACTTACGGAAGTGCGACTTTTTGTTCCATCTCCTCTCCAACCATAATTAATAAAATTTCATGTGGAGATTTATTCCCAAACTTACTATGTAACAGCATTTTGGGGAGGACTTTGTTTAATAGATTTTATTTATGTAATATAGTCCACATTTTTTATTTGATGTCAAAACTGTGTCAAATGATCATTAACTGAAGTCACTTTTTAAAATTTAGCGAAACTGGCCTCTTACAATGGTAGGTTTTAAGCCTAGGTAAGACTTGTAGCTTCAAGAAAATGCAAATATGCCTGCTTCAGTATTTCTTTTTTTTTTTCTTAATTTTTTTAACGTTTATTTATTTTTGAGACAGAGAGAGACAGAGCATGAGCTGGGGAGGGGCAGAGAGAGAGGGAGACAGAATCTGAAATAGGCTCCAGGCTCTGAGGTGTCAGCACGGAGTCCTCTGCGGGGCTTGACCCATGGACTGCCAGATCATGACCTGAGCCAAAGTTGGACCCTTAACCTACTGAGCCTCCCAGGCGCCCCATGCCTGCATCAGTATTTCTTTTTCTTTCTTTCTTTTTTTTTTTTTAATTTTTTAGTGTTTTATTTATTTTTGAGAGAGAGAGACGACATGAGCAGGGGAGGGTCAGAGAGAGAGGGAGACACAGAATCTGAAACAGGCTCCAGACTCTGAGCTGGAGCCTGATGTAGGGCTCGAACCTACAAACCATGAGATTGTGACCTGAGCCGAAGTCAGACGCTTAACCGACTGAGCCACCCAGGCGCCCCCAGTATTTCTAATGCATTAAGACAAAGCCTTCAAATGTTGTTGAACCTAAATAAGGACTTTTTCTTGTGAATGGTTTTTTAAAGATCTATTAAATACTGATATTTTTGTCTGAACTTAAATTATTTCTATTTACCTCAGATGTATATTCAATCATTTACTGTTCCTGTTACTATGGATATGTAAGAAATTATCCCAAATCTAATACTGCAAAGCATCAATGTGTTAGGATGATGACATGAGTAAGTCATGAAACGAGAGCAGGTACAGAGGCTATAGCTTATTTGTGATTTGTAGTGTTTGGGGCCTTAGCTGGAATACTCCTAGGCTGAGTGTGAAATTCATCTAAATGTCTATTTACTCATACATCTGGCGGTTGATAGCATCAGTTGAGACCTCTGTTAGGATAGGCACAAGATGGCTGTTTCATATCCAGGGAATCTATATGTAAGAAAAGTAGAAATCACGTAAAAAAAAAGGGAGACCAAAAGGAGAAATTCTTACATTACAGAATCCAGAAATGTATCACATGGATATTCTAGAAGCAATCTGGAGAAATAAAGATTATTTAGGCACAGAGCCTAAATAAAATTGTGGTTTTCTTATTAAGGCAAATTAACATGTATATTATGTAGGCAGCTCTCCATATCTGTCACTCTGGTTATTCTCTAAGCGTTAAAATTCTCATAAAGCTTTGAGCTTTGTTTTCCTATACAATTTTATCTGCTGCAAAGCTTTCTAACTCAATTCCTGCTTTCTAGAGCTAGAGATAATTATATTCTAGTCCAAACCATACTTGAAATGAGTTGTTTATCACTCTGTCTGTATTCATCCCATCCTGATGACAAATTTAAATTCAAAGTTATGGTCCCACTTCACCTTGTTTTATGGCTGCCCAGTCACCAAGATGAAGATGAATATGGGAAAAATGTGGTAGCTGTGTTCCCTTAATTGTATCAAATAAAGCAAAGTATTTGACTTATTAATTGATTAATGATGATAGGTTCATATGCTACCTGTAGAATAGTCACACTTTGAAAATGGAAAGTTTTCATAAGTACCCAGTCTAATTTATTATTAACTTATTTCTTTAAAAAATGCTAACTTTTATTTTACAAATATATATTAAGTTAGCAGTTAACACTAACTCAACTGAGAACCTCTAATTGAATGGGAAATTGATCTGATGGACATAACTAGTTCTGTTTTTCCATTCCCTGTCAAATTTTATCATGTGTTTTGATTTTAAATGTAATTCAGTTTGCTCTTAATTTTTTAAAAGAAAAAATATAACTAGAAGTAGTGTATGAGTTGTAGTTTTTTCAAATGTCTATTCATTTATTTTGAGAAAGAGAGAAAGCTTGAGGGAGTGGGGGGGCGGCAAGAGAGAGAGAGAGAGAGAGAGAGAGAGAGAGAGAGAATCCCAAGCAGGTTCTGCACTGTCAACACAGAGCCCCACACAAGGCTTGAACTACCAAACCTTGACTTCATGACCTGAGCCGAAATCAAGAGTTGAATGCTTAAGCTTTTGAGCTTCCCAGGATGCCCAGTGTTTCGAAATCCCCTATTTCTAATACTGAATATATAAAGTATTATAATGAATAGATGAAAACCCAGATTAGTGAGTCACTTTAAGTTTATAAAGATTAGAAACCAAAGTTCTAATCAGTCAAATATATGCTGCCAGTTGTCTTTTAAATATTTTTACATTATTTATTTTTTTCTTCTGTGAACTATTCAGCTGACCAAAGTTGTGGGCTGGAGCCAAACCAAAGTCATATGGCAGAGATCATAAGAGTGGATTCAGGGTTTTATTATTTAAAAAGTAAGAGACGTATTAAGTGACCAAGATTTTCCAGGTGTTGAGTTAAATCCTGGAGTGTCTGAAAGTCTAAGGAAAACATGGAGAATAACAGAATGTTCATAAGTTAAAGACTTATTAATGTTATACATATTATTACTATTTAGATAAGGATTTGCTATGGAAAAAGTGTGATTTTTGCTAATTGGACATATTGGAACAAACTGAGCAAAATGAAATTTGACTGTTAGAAGATAAACTGTAGGAGCCAAATTTCTATGTATGTAAAGTGACATTATATTAAGTGCATTTTAATTCCTTCTCTTTAGAGAGTATTTTTGCTTATCAAAGCCTGTAAATGTGAATCTTGGTGGGACTTAGTGGAGGAAATAGAAACTTTATAAGAGTTTAGTCAAAGTAGATGGCTAGATAGAGGAACAGAGTTGGAAGCTAGAATAACAAATGAGGGAATGAATAGTTTATGTGAGTTTGAAATAAGGACTCGTTTTCTATATTTGACGTAGATTATGAAAAGAAGAAAAACAAGTTAAAACATTATTTTATAACCTTAGTTACTTTAATGTTAAAACTACTCTTAAAAATACAACTCATTATTTCAAATCAGAAGCTTCTTTTTTCATTTCATCTGTCTCCTTAAATGTGTAAATCACATCACAAAATGCCTTTTCCTTTCTTTTTTTAAATTTGGAGCTCAAGTATTTTGTCTTAAGTTGTAAAGCAAATTGTACAATATACTGTTGGAATCTCTTAAAACATCAAGTTAAGGACCCTTAAGAAATCAAGAAGAATGTGCTAAAGGCCAGTTACTTCTTACTCAAGCCTATGTTCCAGCCCAGAGATTCTTCTTGAAATTAGGGTTCCAGAGCATTTTCCTTAATTCTATTCAGTTAGAGTAAACTTCTTAACTACCTAGTTATTTTTTTCCCTTAAATATAAAGTCATTCAGGCTGAACTGGCTAGTACTTTTCTCCCTTTTCTCCCCTTCTCCCATGCCCTCAGTTTCCATACCCTCTTTGTTACATCCCTGAGGTGTCCACCTTTACCTGAACCCCCACTATTGATTTCCAGTTACGCAGGTAACTTTCATTCTACAGCAGTTCAGAAGTTAGATGGGGAGTAGGTGTGGATAAAAGTCAGATCCTTCAGGTGGAGCGACCTTAATTGTATCATGTGCTTCACCTTACCAAGATGGAGAAATGGGATGTCTGTCTGTCTCTGTCCCTCTGTGTTTTCCTCTCTTCTGTTCTCTTTCCTTGGTCTCCTTTAGTATAGCCAAATAACCCCTCTATGAGATCACTCAATTTTGGTGGGATCTTTCTTAGCCCAAGAAGACTGAAGAATACTTGTTAAATCATAAACTCACTAACGTTATCTTGCTGCTTTTGTCTAAGGTGACAGGATTGATTAAAATATTTTCAACAAATAGTAAAACTATGTTAAGATTGCTTTATCAACAGTAAGTAGAAACTTCTCCTTTCAAACACTTAACTGTACACTTTTAATTCTATATGCTCCTTGAATGGAGATTTTATAGAATTAATGAACATGAATTGCTATACAATTCAGAGTTAACCTCAGTGCTAAAATAGATGTTATCCTGGTATAACATATTTTTATCTTACTCTTTCCACCTGAAAATGTTAATATTTCTTGCTTGATTTGAAGGCTTATACATCTTTTGTGCTCTCTAAGAGGAACTCCCTTGTTCATTTTTCTCTATGGCTTTTGGCTCCCCCAGAGAGATTTTCCTTTTCCATTTTTCTCTTCAGTCACATTTTCAAATAGAACATGAAGAATATGTCCTCTTGGGGGCTGAACTGTTCCTAAGTTTAAGGAACCAAGGTATGTTTGAAACCCAAATAGTTTTAGTCTAATCTCATGGTTTCTTTGCCAATTTATCTCTCTTAAAAACTTAGCAGGTTTTTTATTTGATAAGAATTGGTCTTTTAAAGGATATTTCCTCTGAGTAATTGTATCGAATAAAAAGAATTATTACTTACCACACAATAATATAATCTTTGCCCTGAGTCTCCTTAATTTTTGAAAATTGTTAATAGTAGGTATGAAGACCATACCTTTAGTTCTCTCCTCATTGCAGAAGCTAGTTTTAATTACCTTTGTCATTTAATATGCGTCTCAGTTTTACCATCCTAGTGTTTGTGATTTCAGAGCATTGATATTCCCACATTACAAATGGCAAAATTTCTTGAATCTCTTTGTTTTCCACCATTTTAACTTGCAAATTAGTCAATTTTTCACTTACCAATTTTAGAAATAATACACTGTAGATAGTATATTGCAGATAGCATTAATAACTCAGATGAGTGACATTTGGTTTTTCAAACTCCTTTACTGAATAATAATTACTCGATTCATAGCAGAACATGTAAATCATGCTTTGTCCAGCAAATAGTAGAAATATTACTATTTGTAGAATATTACTATTCTACAAATAGTAGAAATATTACTACTACTATTACTATTACATCACCAGATTAGAATAACCAGTGTCTTCTCTACCCTGTCACTAAAGCAAGGACACATATTTTAGAAATCTGTTTCAGAATTCCTAACTTCAGGGATTAATTTATACATTAGGATAAGCTGAAAAAAGCTTAAACCTAAAATTTTAGGGGCTTAAGACAATAAAACTTACTTCTCATTACTGCAGAGTCCACAATAAGCCTAGGTGAGTTTCAAGGAAACTGTCTTAGAAAGAACAACCAAGTAATCTAGGATGACCTGAGTTCCCATCATGCTAGATTTTCACTATCTGGAATATGTATCCTGAAAAGTTATCATGAGATAGAAAGAGAGAGCTAAAGGGTCTCACAAAGCAATGAAAGCCTCCTACTCATACATGATGCACACAACTCTTTTTTTCACAGCCCAGTAGCCAGAACTGATCATTGTAACATGACTCTGGCTTTCTGTAAGGCGATCAACAAATATACCCTTTTTTATGCTCCAAATGAGAGAGGACTCCGATGTGAATGGGCACTGAAATCTATACCACCACACTACTGTCTTGCCTTTACAGATTTCTGTTCATTAACCTATGTAAGTGAAAAATCTGTATCCTTCTTAGAAAGCCGGGTAAGAGTTTCACTGTGACTATGGTTTTCTCATATGAATAAAATTAAAATCTATCACTGCGTTCATGTTCATGGCTATTGACTGTGTAGGTTTAGATTATCTTTTCATTTCAGGTGTTAGTTGCTATCAGTCTATTAAAGCCCTCATAAAATTGATTTGAAACCTAGTGCCTAATAACTTCAAACAGTGCTGAAGTAGAATTTCTTTATGGATGTATTTTTGTTGTTGTTGTTGTATTTTGCTGCCTTTCTGCTGTTCCCTTTCTGACCATAATGTGGAATATCTTCTCTTTCCATAATTTACAAGTATATAGACCATCTCACCCAGACACTTACATAAATGGCAGAATTTACTGAGTTTGAGGACACAATGAGCTTACACTGCAATGATACAAACTATAATTGTAGTCCTTTCTAATACAAAAAAAAAATCACTCTTGACTATAATTGTAGTCCTTTCTAATACAAAAAAAAAATCACTCTTGACTATAATTGTAGTCCTTTCTAATACAAAAAAAAAATCACTCTTGACTATAATTGTAGTCCTTTCTAATACAAAAAAAAAATCACTCTTGACAAACAGTTCTTTGATCTGTTCATTTTTCCACTCTCCTATTATAATCATTCTATAACCTCTTTGCTCATCTGAGGAACAGGAACATTCTTAAGTCTTTTCTTTTCTGATGAAAGTAGCCTCTGCACCATCTAACTCTAGACTTAGGAGCATATTAATTCTATTCTCTGGGAATGAGAGCAGAGTTCCATAGTTTCATTTATACCAGGATAATGACCAATATTTTCTGAAGTTAAGACTCAACCCTCAGCAACCTCATAACTGCCTTCTACTTAGTTGCTAAGGAAGACATCGCATAGACCTGGCTTCCAGAAGTAACAATGTTTCAGTTAAGGAATCAGATAAAAAAATGTTAGAAGTAGAAATTGGATTTCATGGACTCACTTTAAACATTGTTTATAAAAAAAAGCATTTAAATATATGTAATCAATATCCTGAATCTTATTAATAAATACTCATGAATTATAAATAAGTTCTGAAGTCCTGTAGTAGAGTTTTTAGGGGTTATAAATTCTCAATTTATTAGAAAAATCAAAATTAAGACTTTTAATCTTACAGGCAAAATCTGTTTTCTAATTTGAAAGAATGCTTAACAGAGACTAATTTTATAATTTTTTTAATATGTATTTTTACTTTGGAAGAGACTACCTTAACTTTAAATATCATCCTCTGTTTGATCCAGTGTGACACATCTTAAAATCTATTAAGTTCCAAATTCTACAGAAGCAATACATTCTTTTCATGTGACTTTTTAATGACAAAAATTAGATTGCATGCTTATATATAAAAGAAAAGCATTCCTAGGTTCATTTTTAATCACCCTTTATCACCTGTTATTCACCCTATTAAAGATGAAAAAGGCAAGGATGACAGGTATGTCAAGATGAGCCTCTCAAAAAAGATACATTTCAATGTTTAAATAGAAAATATCAAGGAAATGGTAGATTATAAAAAGTGCATCTTTCCTCTTTCCTTTACACAGAGATTTTAGGCAATGAAAGATAATTAACAATTTCCTAGAACTTTGAGTAGCCATCCAGTGATGAGTTAGAGGGCAAGTTCCCCTTGCTCAACAATCTGCTGGTTGGATTGAGAGCTGATAAGGACACCTGTAATGAAGAGTTTATAAAAACTTTAGGGGCACCTGGTTGGCTCAGTCCATTGAGCATCCAGCTTTGGCTCAGGTCATGATCTCACAGCTAGTAAGTTTAAGCCCTGTGTTGGGCTCTGTGCTGACAGCTCAGAGCCTGGAGCCAACTTAGGATTCTGTGTCTCCTTCTCTCTCTCTGCCCTTTCCGTACTCACTCTATCTCTCTCAAAAATAAATAAAATCAGTAAAAATTAAAAAAAAACTTTGACAATTATGTAATAAGTGATGAATAATGAAATAACATTTCAATTTTTTGTGGTTCTCTGGAATTATTTTTATTTTTTTCCAAAAACATTGTTTATTTCATCATGTAATTATACCTTTTCAGGCCATAAAAATCTTTCATTAGTTACAAACTAGAATTAGGCCATTGGCTTGTAAGTACTTAAACATTTGGTTTGACAGTAATGTATGACATGAGTATGGACAGATGTAGACCCGATTTAGGGAGTTTATGCTCTGGAGTAAGCTAGGAATGAACAGTAGAAATGTATGCAAAATTATCCATGAAATAGTTTTATTGTTTACTCTTCAAAATGTGGTTAATCGTGATTTCCCTCGTATATATACTGTGTGAAATGTTAAATTTAATATGGGTATTATGTAATGGCCTTTCACCTAAGAAACACTTTGATTCCTTATTGCCTTAAAGTTTCCACCACTGGCACAGTGACTTGCAGTAACTCCTACTATCTAAAAATCCTGCATTGGATGTGAAATTAATCATGATAAACAGTATTTAAGTTAGGTGATTAAATACGAGCAAGAATTAGTATCATGGCCTATGTTATATTAAGAAATGTAACCTAGAAATGATCCTCATCTTATCTCAAAATGCTATCTTAATTAATTGCAATTTGCATTTTCTGGTAATTTTGTTAAAAGAAGTAATGGTATTCTTAAAATATTTTAATAGTATAACATATTTTAAACAGCTCATCATTAATTGTGAAACCTTAGAAACATGTAGAGATTGAGAATAATAAACATACTATAACATATTTTAATATTTTGAGATTCATTTAGTATAAATGACTCTTAGATCCTTTTTAAATAAAGGAAGTTGAAAAGATACATATATTTTTAAATTCAAAATAAAAGGCTTCAACTTTTAAAATGTTTTATAAGAAAACTGAGATTACAAAAGTTATGTAAATTCTTTAAAACTCTTCAAAACTGTAGGGATAATGTTTCATAAATAAAGATGGGAATGAATAATCTAGCTTATGTATGGAATGATAAATTCTCCCTCAACTCTCTCAAGATTCAAGCATTGAATAATTTTTGGTTATGTAACTAAGGAAAACATTGTCAGCTATTACCCCACCAAGTGAATTATTAGATTGTATAGAATCTATCGTGAATAACTACTCATCACATTCCACCTAAGAAATCGTGGTAACATTGTATTGCCACTTTGCCCTTGCCCATCATGTTTAACTTTCGTTTACGAGGATGCATCCAGGCTGAGCTGCATTTGACAGTACCATTCTTGCTGTTCTTACTGCATCAAGTTTTTTCCTGGCCAAACATGCTCTTAGAAGATTAACCGAGATAAGTTTTCTGCACGTCTGCCAAACAGACAAAACAGTGATATATCCATGAAGTCACTCAACTTAAAGTGAAGTTGTACAAAAAGTTTGAACACAAATGGGTTTATGTTTTATAAAAAAACAATCCATTACGCAGTTTGCAGGTAACGTAAGCTTTCCAATGAAGTAATTCCCATGTCTTAAAAAAGTTCACAAAGCCTTATCTTTGAATATGTTTATCACCACTCTAAATTTTGATAAATCAAGATCATTAAAAATTTTTAAATGATAACCAGTTTTAAGGGTGTCTAGCTTTTAAAAATATGCATATTTTAAAATATGAGTCAGGAGATAGAAAGGGAAGGGAGGTCAGAGGGACAGGTGACAGAGGAGAAATTTCTTGAATTTCCTTGTAATAGAGTAGGTACACAATTAAGATTTTACAAGAACATTGAAGTGTCTTCCCCAAAATGCTTCAAATACAAAAAGAATATGAGATATCCATAGCAATAAGACACTAGTTTTTTTGTTTTATATATTTATGGTTTTCAGAAGTATGTATGTCTGTTTCTAGACTTGATCAGACTTTGAATACTCATCAATGACAGAAATGATTTCAAATAAACAAAATCAGTTTGTTTCAAATAGAGACAAAATGATAGAATCTCTAGAAATGATTATATTCTGAATTATCATTAAGATTTTTAAATGTAAAATTTAAGCTTTAGTGTTAAGATGCAGTAGTAGAAAAAAATCCTATGTCTTTCATCACTTCAAAAGAAACTGAGGTGACCTTTTAGAAAATGGAATGTTGAAGTGGAACTTTACTGTACTTTCACTGAATAAAATAAACTTTAGGCAATCTATTTGGCTATGGATCAAAGAGAGGTAAACAGCCACTGTATTGAGAAATTTGGACTTTTTTTTTTTTTTTCTTGAGAGAGGGGGAGACAGAGAGAGGGAGAAAGTACAAGAGAGTGAGAGAATATGCATACAAGAGTCCATGGGAGAGGGGCAGTGGGAAAGGAAAAGAGAATCTTAAGCCGGCTCTATGCCCAACTCCAGAGCCGTAAGATCATTAACCTGAGGTGAAATCAAGACTCTTAGGATTAACCAACAGCAACACCCAAGTGCCACAATAAATTGGGACTTCTTTAAACATTTTATGACAAAGTTGATGAGAGTGGAGAAAGACCTTTCCAGTAGGCCAGAACCATGCCTCTCTCTTATTTGCAAAACTGCATGCTTGTCATGGCTTTTTCTGTGTTCTTGTCATTCATTTTTTTTTTTTTTTCTAAAATGGTCAATGTCATCATTTTGCTAATTCAGAGCAGGATGTTTTTCATAAAGTGTGCATGCCTCGTAATTGTGATTAAACTTTGAAATACATGAATTCAGCATACAGAGAATTTCTCTATTGGATGACTCAGGTGGATTTTATTTATTCATTTTTTATTTTTATCACCTGGATTACTTCTTTCCAAGCTTTATTGAGGCATATTTGAAAAATTAACTTGTATTTAAATTGTACAACATGATTTGATATGTATATGTTGTGAAATATTTACCAAACTGAAAACTTAAAATCTGGGGAGAAATATGGGCATCCAGGTATTATACACAAAGCTTTTAGGTCCCCATGCAGAGTAAACCAAAAGAGGACTATATCAAGATACATTATAATAAAACTGCCAAAAATAAAAAACACAGAGCAAAATTTGAAAGCATCAAGATGGGAAAAATCCAAAGTACCTCATTTCATATAAAGGTATCTCCCATAAGGCTGTTAATGGACTTTGAACAGAAACCTCACAGACCAGAAGAGAATGAGATTATAAATTCAAAGTGTTGAAAGAAAAAACCAGCCAACCAAGGATACCTTACCTGACAAAGCTGTCCTACAGAAATTAAGGAGAGATGTAGACTTGACCAGCCAAAAAGAAGTTGAAAGAACTCATTATCATTAGACCTACCTTGTAAGAAATGGCTAATGTGAATTTCTCTTGCTAAAATTAAGGTTAAAAGACAAAAGCATTAAAGATACCTGTGGTTAGAATAATTTGTTAATAGATACACAATATAAAAAGAAATAGATTATGACATGAAAAACCTAAAATGTGGGTGAGGGGAGTAAAGGATAAATGCTTTGTTTGAGATAAAAGTTAAGTTGTTATTGGCTTAAAATAGACTGTTATAACTATAAGATGTTTTAAGTAGGCCTCATGTTAANTCCAATTTTTAAATTTTGCCTCAGATAAAATGATAATCTTGAAAACCATAGTGAAGACATGTCATTGTATGCGTATGATAATGCTCAAAGAAACTCATGGGAATGAATGGATGGATGAATGAATGAATAAAAGCTCAGAATTCTCTTAAAAGCTTGATGTCAAGCTTTTGGACGCAAAAGTCAGTCATAACTACCACTGTAGGAGTCAAATGTTTTAGTCTATAGTTTTTTTGCATTTATTTAATTGCCTTATATCTAAATATATTAGAGTTTTTTAAATCAGGGGGGAAATGGCACAGAATTTTAGGATGGTCTCTTTGGAAAACCATTTGTGATTTTTTTTTTCTAATTTATTTTGGGAGTGAGAGAGAACATGAGAATGAGCAGGGGAGGGGGAGAGAAAGAGAGAAAGTCTTAGGTCAGCTCCACACTCCGCATGGAACTTGATGTAGGGCTTGATCTCTTAACCATGATACCAAGACCTGACCTGAAATGAAAACTCCTAAAATTAACCAGCGGAGCCACCCAGGCTCCCCCTTTGTGATATTTTTGAAGGATTGTTAAAACCTAGGAATTAAAGTTCAGTACTTTAGTCTGTGTCTTGAACAGAACCTATTTCTAATTAGTCTCTGGGCATCTATTTTGTGTCGTAATTATTGCTGAACAAAGCCGGGCCTCAAACTAGACATTAAAGCTAGTCTGATTCATTCCTCATATACTATTGTTTTGTAGTTCTCCCTGGTACAAGTTCAAACAACATGAAACAAAAAGCAAAAAAATCCCAATATGTTTCATTGTGATTCTCATTCAACCTGAAATTTAATTATGTTACTATGTGGGTTTGTAATGTGGATTAATAGTTTTATTGTACTCTTGTGATTAGTTTGTTTGTTCTAATTTCTTTTCCATTTCTTCCTGACCTTGAGATAAAAAAAAAACACAGAAGATGTATTCCTTCAATTTAATGCCAGTTTGAGGTGTTTCTCCTGCATCATCAGATCAATGAAAAGTAAATAGCCTACACTTCTTGTTTCACAGTGCAGTATTGATCTTTCTTCAGCTTTTGCTTCCCTTTTTCCCTGCATGTTGTGTCTTTCAACCCCTGGGACTGAAGTGATTGCCATAGATTGGACAAGCTAACAAGCGCATGATAAGGAACCGGTGTTTTGTGGCATACTCACATACACACGCTTGGTATATAAAGCCTGCTTCTGCATTGAGAGAAAGGTGCCATTTTGTGTGCGTGACACAAGCCACTAACAGAAAGAACTAGAAGGAAAAAACCACGAAGGAAGATTATATGTAGTATCACAAATCTTTGCAGGTAGTGTTAAATTAGATGAAATTCCTTTGAAAAGTAAAAGACAAGTAGGCTGCGGGAAAATGCCACATGCTTTTAGCTGTAACAATTGACTGGATGTTGACAGCCTGTAGGTAAGTCTCTACTACCTTTAGCATTAATGCATTCTCAATAATACTTGCTGTTTTGGTTTTTGTATGGTTTGATTCTGGTTTTTGACTTAAGACTAATTAGAGTTTGAGAGTTATAATTTGGATTCTATATCCAACACCTAAAAATAAGCATGTAAGCCATGGATTTTACTGGATAAGAAGCATTCAGAGATGTATCTACTCCTTTAACAATCTGACTTATTTATGGCTTTCCTTTGAGGTGGAAAGACATGTTTTTGTAAACATGTGCACTGATCTGTTCTCTAAATGCCAAGTAATGGAAGGAAACAGAATAACTTTACAAAGCTTAGAAATACTTTGCTTACTCTATGCCTGTCTTTAACATTTTCATTGTGGAAATAAAAATGCTCCAAGTTTTATTTTTGGGCCTGTCTATATCCATAGAATTTTCTGGCATTGAAAAATGGATAAATGAATAATTGATATTCTATCACATGCTATTGTCTCCTTACAAAAGCATATTTTATACTGTATAGCTCACAAGTTTTCTGACATTGCTTTAGAATGGTAGGGATTCAGTTTCTTAACTCTTGAGTGCTCATTAGTCTTTGGTGCCATTGGTTTTTGTTCTGTGAGCTAATTTATATATAAACAAGTAAGTTACCCTTTATTTTTTATGCTCTCCTACTTGAATGTAGTTTGAGAATGTATAGTCAAGTTATCCCCTGGACTCTATGGATGAAAGAAATGTCACATGACAGAGGAAGTAGATGAAACTTGATCTCCTCATGGGGAAACTTAACTCTAAAAGTGTGAAGATAGTCTGAGGATGTGTGTAGAATGTTTAATGTTAACTATGTTAAGAAAGAATTTTCATGATCCACAGGTCCCTGATTTTGATATGTAAATTGCTATATGGTGATATATGAACTTCGTACTGGCACCATGGAAAGCACTTCAGTGAGGCTTATTAGCACATTGTTTTCAACGTGACGCTTTCATATCTTAAACCTTTTGTTGTTTGAGTAGAATGCAGTGTACGTGGAACAAATTAAGTATAATGTTGGAGCTTTAGTTATCTCTCTGAGGTTTCATGGCGTTTTATACTTCTTGGATTTGGGTGATTGTTCTAACCTAAGCTATTAAGGAATCCTTAGGGTAACCCTAGTGCTGATTTGAAAGCTATTAATTTTCTATTATAGTGTGTTAAGGATATTCTGTAGTGTGGTGCTCACCTGCATTATTGAGTCAGCAACCAATTGCAGAGTTGCTCTGTGATGGTTGGAGCTTAACTCAACCCTCTGGGATCTCATTTATTATTTGCAGATATTGATTTTGGGAAAAAGAAAAGCTAAGATGTGTGAATATAATACTGACTTAGACCTGGCTTAGAGCTGTTAACTCTTCATGCTCTGCATATTGTACCTGTTAACATATAAAACTATTACATATATTTGTGGTTTTAGCAAAGACCAATTATGCTGTGTTCATAATAACGTTACCAATGTCTATCAGTGTCTAAACATGGAGTCCCCAAATGATCATGCGATATGTTTGTAGAATCTAAACTTAGATCTTGGCGTACTTAAAATTTTCTGATGTCTTAGAAATACAAATGAGAGATGAATGTTTACTTATAAAAATACTGAAAACAAAGCCCAAGTGTGCCTGGAATATGATCTCTAATTAGCGTGTATATGTGTATGTGTGTATATGTAAGCAGAATCTTAGTGATAATTTATTCTTAAACATTATAGTTGGAACAGTCCTCAGGGAGTTTGTTCAAGTAGCCTCAGAGACTTTAAAAACAAACCAAAAAAAGCTTATCTCATAACTTGAAGTTGTACTTCTCAATCTCTTTTCCTATTTTGCCTATGCAACCCACCACCTCCCTCCTCAGGTATGAAAAGAATAGCATAGGGAATATAATGAATATTGTAGCAACATTGTAGGGTGACAGATGGTAACTACACTTACCACAGTAAGCATCGAACAATGTATACAAATGTCAAATCTGTATGCTGTACATTTCAAACTAATAAAATAGTGTGTGTCACCTATACTTGAAGAAAAAAACAAAATTATGTAGAAAAGACTTTGATCCTAAAGAATATAAAATTCAAAATGAAACCAGGGCTTCTGTGGAATTTCAGCAGAGTGATGTGTTGACTGAAGGGACCCAGAGAGCCCAGTATGACCGTAGTACTCCCATAGGCTAACAAGTTTGCAAAGACACACACTTGTGAACTGTACAACAATCACTCTCCTGTGTCTTCATGATGATAACTAAGGCATACACTGCCTCTGTTTCCTCAAAACCTGAATTATTTCCCTAAAATGCCTTTGTTATTTTCATTGAAGCAGCATTTCTAGATAGTCATTGGAAACACACAATTGGAAACAAAAAAACTCTTTGTAGTTTTTATTGAAAATCTAAAATTATCAAACTTCACAAATATGAAAGTGGACTATGTTAATAATCCATCAACTTGTACAGATCATCTGCAAATAATTGATTACCCAATAGAATTTCTTGAGAGCCTAACATGTTCAAGGATTACTCTATGCCATGCAAAGGATGCATGACGATTGCATTGCTGCCTCTTTATAGCACATTTCAGTTCAAAATTTCAGCCTAATTGCCTCCTATTTGTAACTAATCCAAATGACCACATAAGTACCCTTAGTAAATTTATGTATTTAATTTTTTCATCCAACAGAAATATTTTATATCTATTATGAGTTAAATTTGCATCTATTGTATCTATTAAGTTTGTATTATCTATTATGAGTTAAGTGTGCTAGATAATAAAGATAAAAAGAAATAAAAGATTCACGGTAAGAATCCAATAAGTATTAAGGGAAAGTAAGACCAAAACTTGATGTTTTTAAAAGCTCAACTATAGTAAGAGTGTAACACCAAGCCATCGTTTATAAAGCATAACCTTATAGAAGCAAAAAAGTGTACTGTGTTGTAAGAGTATACCAAATATGGAACAAAAAAAACAAATGTTTTACTGCATAAATTTAATGTTCAGAAAATTGCCTTTTGGTTAATTTGTAAAGGGATAGCTAGCAAAATTGCTTAATTCGTGTAACCATTAAACCAACAGTTATTTAGTATTAACTATGTGACGAGGGCTAGAGTGGCAGAGAGAACAGGATGCATTTTCAGCTCACACAAAAGAACAGGAAAGTGAGGAAAACAAACACAGCCAAAGTCTACACCACTACTTTGGAATGTTCCTTCACTACAGAATTCTTAGTTAAAAGTCAGTCAGAAAGTTTTTCATTTTTTGATATATTTTTGTAAAGGTTAAATCATGAAGAATAGATACTCAGTTCAATTTTAAGTAATAAAATATTCATCTGCAAATTTTGTTGGTTTATTTTATTTTTGGTATCTAGCGTGTTATATTAGTACATATGACCTGGAGGCTTCTGTAGGTTTTTATTATTACACATTGAACAGACAAGGGACAGTTTAAGGATCAAGGAGAGACACTCAGAAATCAGTCACACTGAGTTTGGCTTCTATCACTGTATACCTAGTAGTGAAGTTAGATACTAAAACCTATACATGGTTACAGTGAGAGAGCTGCTTATATGTAGACATGTATATTGATCAGGCATCTGTTAGGGAGGTAGACCTCAAATCAAAGCTTAAGCAGTTAAATTCTTCTGACAAAAAAAATCACCAAAGCACATTTCAATGATATATTTGTGATCGAACACTACAAATGATTTCCTAAGATGCTTTACTTTCTCATTTGAAACAATTGATTTTTAATATTTTTATTTGAAATTATAATTGGACATGTAAGTCAGTATTTTTAATGATTACTCTTTACTATTTTTTTTTTGGTCCACTAATGGCAGTGATTATCAACGGACAATGGGCAGTCAACATTATAAGTGGTTTTATGTAGTTAACTGTAAGATTATTATTTTGGTTAATATTATTTCAGTTGAATAAATAGAGGCAAAAAACTCTATTACTGATAGTCAATATGAAGAAGTTAGGGAATAATAATCACTATCAGTCTATCAAGTTTTTCCCATTTTCTTCTTCCTTTTCTTATATGATGATAATTAATAGCTTTGTTATTACATATTACAGGCCAACATACAGATAGCAGAAAATAATTCTACAACTATTATCTTCATTAGTTTAGAAGATGCATTTTTCTGCCACTGTGTTCATATAAACATCAACTTCCAGTGTGATCTGTTCTTTTTTAGCAGCCTGTAAAGCAGTACCATAAATGCATCCCCAATATGAAGAGCTTTAGCAGTGAGATTTGAAGCAGCTTGTCATGAAAAAAGGAAGGTATTATTCAAAAGAGAGTTTTAGCAAGAGGTCATTGTTAGGCTCATATGGGTAGGCACTGACACAGCTTCATTATCACCGTCCATTCATCCAATGGATCAATTTTATTTCTAAATTTAAGTTGGGAGATGTTACTGAACTTCGTTCAGAAAAGATGCTGTAGCTGAAAATCACTCTTCTTGCTTCACTGAAATTTACCTCCTCCTATGTCTAGATCCCTGTAGCAGGAGTAACCCCCAACATCCATTTGGCCCCTGCTTTTAGCCCCTTCTGGGTTTACTTGGCTTTTAACCTAGACTCAATATTTTGTAAGAAAATTACTCAAATTTTCCACATGATTGTTACATTATTTTTGCTTGCCTGACTCCCAGCTTTGTTAATCCATGCTTTTTTCCCTTATACATTCTGAAAATCAATCACATGTGAAGACTGATACTACAATGAATCCATAATCTTTAATGGGCCTTTTGGTGCTCTTTGACCATGCTTTTGTTAAACTTTTCTTGACTTTGATTTTTCCTAGTGACTTTTGTTCAGACATGTCCCACACATACCACATTTTAAACCCCATTAATTCCTGCTCTGTGATAGACTAGTAATGCCGGTTTACACTTGGTTTCTTTGGCTCTTCTCTCTTCCACAAGGATGGTTTTACTTCTCCATCTCTTTTCTGTTAGGTAGGGCCAGAGAGTTCTGAGTAGAAATGGATTCTGAGTTATTTTCATTAGAAGATATCACCATTCTCCTCTTCCACTTTTTTTTTCTTTTTTGACCTTGATGCCTTATGATCCAAATCATATGGCTATAAGATGGTAGAGCTTCTGTCAGCCTAAATTCGCCATGTACTCATGGAAGCCATTTGCCATGGAGAAGCAGCAGGTCACATTTTCATGAATGACAAAGGAAGTTTTAGTTTTAAACCAGAGATAATGGGGATGTTTCTTCTACAGAACACCCAAGGGTGTCCTGACTGATGTGTACCTTCACATTTAGGTGGTGGTCTTTGTTTTATGTTTTGTTTTGTTTTGCTTTTTATTTCCAGGATCCTGAAAGAGTTGAGGTAATAAAACACATTTTATTTTTACTGTAATATAATTCTATTTATACACTTCAAAATATTTATGTGTCTTTCTCTGCCTCAATATCAAGGAAATAATTGTGTTGTGTAATACCAACTGTTTAATTTCAATCCTTACATGTCGATCATTAGCTTCTTTTTAGTTACATTAAGTACACATCTTCAGTATAAACATTTTAATAAAATATGGTCCAACTTTTTTCACCTCAATAAAACTTTAAAACTTATGTTATGTATCACATAATAGAACATGATAAATACTGAATATTTATAAATACATAAGCTATATCCAGAAACACCTTCAAGGTCACATATTTGGTGTCTAATGGAGCCTGAATCTGAGATTAGTATATCTGAGCACAGATTCATGACTTTGTCCTCTCTCTTATACAAACTTCTTGTGAAATTTTTTATTCCCATGGCTTACCCAATAAGTACTTATTCTAATTATCATTTTACCTCTATGGGATGCAACTGGGGTGGCTTAGTTCCTGATGAATTTTGGCATACAAGAAATGTTAAATAATGTGATTCTTTAATCTTTGGCTTCGATCCTCACTCTTTTTCTAAGTTGACTGCTTATTTCTTTGACTATAAAATATTGATTTTTAGGTTTAATCAGATTATCTCCATTCTCAACTTTCTGCTGCTTTCTACTTGAATATTGCTTCTTCATCCCTTTCCTTTTGCTTATTATATGTGTTTTATTTTTCTGTTACATATGCTTTAGTTCCAAATGGATTCTGAATTCCTTGAAAGCCAGGCTGGCACACATCCCCATTTCTTATTTTGTTATATGTGTGTGTAATTGGTAATTATTTATAAATGAGTGGATCCATTTGGATCTCTTAGTGGGAAAATACCATTTATGTTAAATCATATTTAATAACCAGTGTTTGGAACTCTAAATATAATATTGATCTAATGTGTTATTGATATAAAGCTATTATCACTTGTGACACCATTGTGGCATTTTCTTAACTCAGTTCATGGTATAACAGCTTTTGTGGGTTGAGGAAACAGACTCTGTTATGAACCTAGGGATGTAGGTCTTGACGTTTTATTCCTCTAATGTCTATTCCACAAAAGATTGACCACTTTTGCTTTTCTTTCAGAATTTTCTCTCATTTCTAAAGTTGCATTATTAATTATCCATCTAATTGTCCGGTTGGATGAGAAGGTGCAATTTTATCTAAAATTATCTTTCAGTGCTACTGTTTAGATGATAGGAGACCAGTGAAACCTTAAAATAGTTTTAAAAAACAATGGTGAAGTTATAACTGAGACAAATGATGGCATGGAATGAGTTACAAAGTTGAAAACATAGCCTAATTGTATACATATATTTATCTCCTGTCTTAGGCTGAATATTTATTAGTAAATTCTCTGAATAAGTTTACATATTAAATTTGTTAACAAAATATTATGATTCACGAGATTATCCATCAACAATGCATAAGGTACTGCTACTGTATTTCTTTGTTCATTGCCTTAAGTTTGTTACCTTAGCCTAGTGTTTAAAGCTTTTAACTCTTATATTCAAAGCATGTTTCTGAACATTTTCAACATTTTAAATGCAAAGTGCTTCTGTAGTAAGTCATGATACAGTGTCTCAGGAGACAGATGAAGCTGGCATGCTTTTCTTTTAAGCTGAATTAATGCTTGTGTAGACTGACATCCGTGAAGACTAAAGTGCTTCAGTTACAGAAACGAACTACAACTCAAGAGGGGCAGTTAGTGCCTTTTACTGTCCTGCAACCCTAATGCATAACAAAAGATGTGCCCATGTCCTTGTCCCCTTTGATTCTCTCTCTTTTTGGTAAAATTCCTCTATCCATAATACCATGGTTTAGTTGCTTTAGACCAAAATCTTACTGCCCACAAATGCCAAATACAATTTCTATGAGACCTTATTTCCTCCCAAATAAACTGGTTGTAGAAATCTTAAAAAAAAAAAAGTTAATTAAGAGATAGTTTGTATAGTACTATTATTCAGTAAGGAATGGAGTGAAGCCTGAGAGTCCACACCCCAAAGCTAGACAGACCTGTAAATAAGTGCATCTGTGCTTTATTATTTACTAGGGGTCTGAGCAAGTGGCCTGTTTTGAAAACTTAATATGCCCATCCATAAAAATGGATATGACAATAGTATCTGTCTTACAGGGATGATGTGTATGTAGATTAAATGAGATAGTGAATTTAAAGTCTTTACACTCTTAAAACAGTGTTTGGCATATGGTAAACCTTCAATCAATGTTAGCTTTATCATTTTTCCTATGGGTATAATTATGAAGTATTGCTAGGCCTCATCAAGATTACCTGGAACTGATTATTATACATTAAATCCAATTTTTTCAATACAGTGTGAAAATGCCTACATTTACTTCTGGCAGTTGTAATTTCTCCTTAGACCATGTCAGCCTAATTTAAATCAGGATATTGCTTGGCAGATTGTATTCAGAAAAACAGGATTTTGTTTGGAGGTAATAATAGTAGGCTATAACATTCTGAGGCACTCCATGTTTATAGAAGTAGATTTACAACTGGTCTGAGGGTATTCTCTTTCTGGACAGTGATTATGAGAACACTAACAGAGTATACCTTAACCTGTATCTACACCAAATGCCTCTTTTAATTGTTACTTTGTTCTTTTATGTTAAGAACTTTAGGTTATGTTTTTTGGACTGATGCATTATAATTATTTTTAAATTTAACTTTTATTAATGTTTTTTAATGTTTACTTATTTTTGAGAGAGAGACAGAACGTGAGCAGGGGAGGTGCAGAGAGAGAGGGAGACAGAATCTGAAGCAGGCTTCAGGCTCTGAGCTCTCAGCACAGGGCCTGATGCAGGGCTCGAGCCATGAATTGTGAGATTGCCGGAGGCCGGCTCCAGCAGGTCCAGGGGTCCCTGCAGGATGGATGGTGTCGGCGAGAGAGAGAGTGAGAGAGCCCCGAGATTCTGGTCGCCAGGCAGGCATCTCTGTCCTGTCGGTTTGGGTGTCTCTATTTAAAGGTTCAACAATAACATGAGATCAGAAAAAGGAATTTTTACGATGGGAAGCCTTTTGTGAATTACCCCAATCATAGTGAGGTTAAATTTTACAACTAAGGAAATAACAGGATGTTCTTAATTGAAAATAGGATGAAATATATATGTTAAGTCGTAAATAGTTAGGCTAGGAATCATTCTGTTTGGCTCCCAAGAGGATGAATGTTTTTCAACTGGTTTGTTTGTGGAAACCTATTTGATGCAGAATGTGTGAACACCATGGGGGCCCTAAATGTGTTAGTCTTTTGCTTTTGGGTTATGTTTTAGCTACTCTTATCTATCCTCATCCCAGCCACATGTAAGGTAGGGTGTTTGCAGAAGGTATGTCTTGGGGAAGGGACTGCCATACATCACCAGTTAGAAGAAGGTGTAAGTGTTAACTTAAGTTCTGCCCCCATTTGTTCCTAACTCTAAATTAGGCTCTTTGTCTTGGGGCCAGGCTCAGTTGTCTTTGATCTGCAAGGCCCTTAGGAAGAGGCTTTTGACAATCACCCACAGAGCTTTCAACCAAAATCTCTTTTGTAAAGGCAGGAATATGATTTTCCTTATGAAAAAGGAAATATGTGTTTGGAATATTGGTCTGATATGGAATATTGTGAGGCCTGGTCAATACCAGCAGGCTCATTTCCAACATGAGCCATTAGTAGCAGAAGGAGATGCCAGTTTTTGTTTCTCATGGCAAGAGCTGTGCAAACACTGCCATTTTCTTGCTGTGACTGCCCTCCAGAGAGGCTAGTGCGGCTCCCAGCACGAGATCATGACCTGAGCCCAAGTCGGATGCTTAAGGGACCGAGCCACTTAGACGCCCCTCAAATTTAACTTTTAATAGTTAACATTATTTGCATTATTTCCAAATTGGGTAATTTCATATACCTCTACAACTTCCATGGTTTCTTAATGTGTACTACTTCTAGAATAGTGTTTTTAAAATGGCTTACTTTCAAAGATACATCTAGTTGCATTGTTATTCTCACATCTGATTTTCTCCTTATGACATATAATGGTTGCCTTACCAAAATGCTCATACAATTTTAATACATTGATATTCATTTTAGTTATCTCTCCTTTGAAATATAAGATGCATTTTTTAAAGTGTGGTCAAATTTGTGTCAATTCTGTTTCTAAGTATGTACATAAAGTATTATAGAAAATAATAAAACATGATTTAAAATTTGGAGATTGTCTACTGAAAGATCTAATTCACAGGTAATTTGTAATGTATATAGAGACATTTTTAGAATTATGAAAATATATAAAATATATAAAAATATGTGTTAAAATTATTTATCCCATTTATTTTAGTATCTACTCTAAATTTCTAATTTCTAAAAGGTCTGTTACTTTATATAAACCAATGTTATATCACTAAGTTTATATGAAATCTAAAGATGTTATGTAATATTTTATGTTATATTTCATTGTATGGTGGGAGTTACCAATCTATTATCTATTAAAGTACATTACTAAATTTTAACTAAATTTGTTAGATTTATTATAGTTTACATAATTTCACAGAAATTGCTACTAATGGTGTTAATAAGCCACAATAGTGTAAGAAAAGATATGAAATAGACCTAATAATCCCTTAATCTCACTCAAACTTTTTACTTAAGAAGATAATCAGCATTTATATAGGAGCAAATTTACTTCTCTCTCTTGGAAATTAGAAATGTTATCTATATGTATTAGAAAGGCTTAAAAATATTGTCAAATATTCTTGGAGTAGTCAGTACACAGTCATTTTGCATGAAGGAATAGATGATTCCAGTGAAAAACTAAATTAGATTTTCCCCAATTTAAGCAACTAAGTGTATGACTATACTAAAAATGATCATTTAGAGATGATTTACTCATGTCCTTTGATCTGTATTTTGTAATAATAAAATTATTAATAAATAGTAATTTTATGGGTTAGTCATTTAGTATATCCACTGCACCTTGTTGACATAACCACAAATAATTTTTATCAGCCTTTTATAATCATATAGCTGAAGATGATGAATTTAAGACACTTTCAGCATACTTCTCTGTAGTGTACAGACACTATTGAAGGAATATATGTATCTTGCTACTGCTTCTTACCAGGGAAACCTGGTCCAGCATGTTGACAATGACCAGATATCCAGGTGTTTATTAAGATTCTTTTGTAATTACAGCAGCACTCTAGATATATGGAGCATAAAGAAAATATAACGCACAGAATGCATGCACAGTCTTTGTCCTGAGGATTTTACAGATGGAGAATGAAAAAATAATTAAGAGCTATAATAAAGAATACTTATGGATCAAAAACTATGTTTAAATTGTGATTGTGTCCCAGGCATGTGCAAGCAAATGAGGGTACAAATGAGAAAGACAGACTCTGTCTTCAGGAAGCTCTTAGTACCACTGTGGGGTGATGTTGGAGAGCTGTAGCATGTGCCAACACAGTAAAGACCAAGACGGCCTCAAATTTGGCTTTATGTGTTAGACTGTGTATTTTAATACTACATAGATATTTTCGTCTGTATAAGTAACTGATTTCATCCTGATGAAATATAAGCTCTTAGAAGACAGTCTCACCAGCTTTGTTCATCAGCTTATCCCAGTACTCCATCTTGCAAGAAGTCTAGCATATTGTAAATCCTGAAAAATACGAGCTCTTACGACTAAACTCTTGGTACAAACAAAAGTGTCAGACTTAAGATACCAAATTGAAGAAGTAAGAAGGTGCTACTCTCCTTTTATTAGTTTTATTTTATGTATTTTCATTTAACAACAAATATATTTAATTAAAACTATTCATTTATTATGTACTCTCTATATATTGCTTGTGTTGCAGAAAGGGAACTCTAATGGTAGAGAAGAAGTGTATTAATAGGACTTATAAAAATAGTCCAGAAGAACATTGATGATAATCTGTAAAAAGGTAGATTTCAAGGAGAGAAGGGAGGCTGTTGAAGAAGTATAATCACCGGTACTGTTTGGATAGGGGGTTATGATGTTGACACCATCTCTCCTCTGGATATCTAGGTAAAATAATGATGATGTCATTTGGTCACTCAGGGAAAATTTATAAAAAAGGACCTAGTTTAAAAGATGCATATATCTCAACAAGCCCAGCATCCAAGGGGGGGAGGATGCAAGGCATGATGAATATACCAGGAGAGTGCTGGTTGAGATGAAGCTAAGCCAGTCGTGTCTGAGAAAGGCTGGGGTATGGCAAATGGGATCAGCCTTTGCAGACTTTTATTGTGCAGGCAAAACCAAGCAGAAGGTGTGGGACTTACTTCAGATATTACCTTGAGTGGATCTCTAGGTCTACAAAAGTAGATCCTGAAGAGGCCTTCCATCCTTTGAGATTCTCAAGGCTGCCTCTTTATCCATGCTTCCTTTGCAGGGGTGCAGAAAAGACCCACCCTGCCACCATTTGAGCCTCCTAGAATTGCATGCTGAAGGCTCCCCCTTACCATTCCCTCTGGGACAGTACTGCATCGAGTTTCCCTAGGGCCCATGGTGTTGGTAGTGGGGTCCTTCTCTCTCCCTCCCAGTCTGCTGAGATCATGGGCTCGTTATACCATCAGTGCTGTCATTGCTCCCACGTGCCCCACCCCCCTGCTGTCCCACCAACTTCATTCTTCCTGCCTCCTTGATTCAGGAGTGGGTCTCTTGCACTCTAAGATCTTTCCAAGTCACACACAAGCACTTTATATACCTGTGGCTCACAGGAGAGTGTCTAGGGTGGGAGACTTACAGCATGTAATCCAGAGTCCCAGCCTCTGGTTTTTCTGCTTCAAACAGGGGTCTTGTCTTTGTGTTTGATGAGAGGATGAAGAAAAGGTACAGGCTCAAAAAAAAATCTTGGCTGTGTTGAGTATGAGTTCCCATGAGTATGCTGTGGAACTAATATTTCAGATGTCTAAGTAGAATCCCAGAAGCCATAAAGAAACCAAAGACATGTGTTTTTATTTTCAATCATTTAAAATTGCCAGATCTTGCAATGTGTTAGGAAGAATTCATTGGAGTTGAGTGGCTTATAGTCCCTTTATACAGGATTATGTCTCTGGAAGTTCTTTTGTATCCCGACAGAGGCAAGATGTTATTTGTCCTTATAGTGCACCATATCTTTGTTACACAAATCTTAACAAAAAAATTGACTTTTTAAAAGAAAGTTAGTGTTGGCGGGAATGCAAACTTGTGCCACCACTCTGGAAAACAGTGTGGAGTTTCCTTGTTAAGTTAAAGATAGAACTACCCTACAACCCAGCAACTGTACTACTAAGCATCTATCCAAAGGGTACAAAAACACTGATTCAAAGGGGCACATGTACCTCCATGTTTGTAGCAGTACTATCAACAATAGCTAAATTATGGGAAGAGCCCAAATGTACATCAACTGATGAATGGATAAAGAAAATGTGGTATATATACATACCTACAATGGAATATTACTCAGCCATCAAAAAGAATGAAATCTTGGCATTTGCAACAACATGGATGAAACTAGAGTATATAGTGTATTCTAAGTGAAATAAGTTGGAGAAACACAAATGCTGTATCATTTCACTCATATGTGGTATTTAAGAAACAAAACAGATTAACATAGGGAAATGGAAAGGCAAATAAAATAAGATGAAAACAGGGAGGTAAACCATAAGACTCTTAACTATAGAGAGCAAACTGAAGGTTGCTGGAGGGGAGGTCGGTGAAGAGATGGGCCATATAGGTGATGGTTAAGGAGGGCACTAGTGATGAACAATGGGTGTTAAATGTAATTGATGAATCACTAAATTCTACTCCTTAAACCAATGCTAACTGTATGTTAACTAACTTGAATTTAAATAAAATCTGGGAAGAAAAGAAAGTTGTATATGAGATAGTCCAAGTTCATTAATATTTTATGGAAAATTGGAATAAACATTTTTTGGTGGAAGTACAGAATATCTCCACTTGTCTAATGTAGAGAATGTATCTTTATTGAAAATGTTACTGTGAAAAAATTTGTAGTAAGAACTCTGTACTTTAGAAAAAGATACATGATGAAAACTTGAATGAAGTGGAATGAATATTTTCAACAGTATTTATTTTGGAATCCAAATGAAATAATGACAATAACATAAAATTAATAACTAAAAATTTTAATTTTATACTATAGTTTTCAGATGGGAAGTTTAAAAAGTAGTGTCTACTTAGCAGTGTATGAATTGTATGTCTCAATATTTCCAAAGATAGTCTAATTAGTAATATTGCTTCATTTAATCTTACATATGCAGCTGATCATAGAAGTTAAATGGAAAGAATAAATGATTTCTGGTGCCTTCCATTTCAGTTACCTCTTGTTACCTAATTTTACTGATGGTCCTATTAAATTTGTGATGTGTGTATTAGTTTTCTAGGACTGTATCTCAAACTGAGTGTACTAAATGTAGATAATGGACTGTGTTACAGTTTTGGAAGCTGAAGTCTCAAATCAAGGTGTCCATGGGTCATGCTCCCTCTGAAAGTGCCAGGAAAGGATCCCTCCCAGGTCTTTCTCATAACTTTTGGTGGTTCAGTGTTCACGTGGAACTTTCTCTGTGTGTGCCTCCACGTCCAAATTTTCTGTAAAGATACCATACATTTTGGATGTGGGGCTCACCCTTTTCTAATATGAACTCATCTTAGCCTGTTATATCTGCAATGACTTTATTGCCTAATAAAGCCATATTCTGAGGTACAGGTGCTTAGGACTTCACCAGATGAATAGAATTATGTAATTCAACCCATAACAATGACTAAAAGACCTTCTGGATCTAAGACTCAAGTGACTACAACAAAGTAAATGATTTATTTTTGTATGTTGAGAAATGTCTTAGTGTAAATCAGAATTGTCAAGCATAACTATGAAAGATGGTTCTTTTTCATTGGCTGATAATGAGGTTATTCTAGGCAAAACGATAAGATTCAAGGTGACATGATTTTTAATATAGTTCTCTTCATTGTACTATTTACCAGGAATCTTTTTTTTGAGTAAAATATTAAAAATGGATCTAGTCATGGACATTATCCCTGTGACTTAAATAATCTATGACTTAAGTCAGTAAATTATAGGCTTTGGTGAATTTAGTAGTCTGGTGCGCTTAGAGGAAGATGAGATGACAATGTTGGCCTCGTACACCAAGTGCTGCTGCTTACTGATGAAAGACACCAACTTGTTAATATCATTTGAGAGAAAATCCCTGTCTTGGCTCACTAGGAAAGATTGGATCAAAGATTTGGCTTTTTTTTTAATTGGCATAATTCATCTGAATAAACACTTTGAATAATTCTTTGCAAATGAATTCAAAAGTAGTTACACAAATATGTGCTTCAATTCATTTGGAAGAGAATAACATGTCCAAATTTTCTATACTGAAATATGATTCCAGAAATGAAAGTGATGGCCTGAATTGCTTTCCAAAAACTAGAGTATTGACTGAATATATATGTATTTTTTAATTTCAAATATTATGAAGATGGACTGACAGTTTTCCATTTTGGTACTAAGTCCAAGGAGATACAAATCGCTATCAAGCTTTATATTGCATTTATTTTAAAATCAATATGATCTTAAAATAATTTATGTGTTATGCTATGCATATAATCATTTCATAAAAATAAATGTTTATGTTTCCAGCAGTTACTTTTTCTTATGTGTGATGCATTCCATTTATTATTACACAATAAAACTTTGCCACGTATTAGAGAAAATATTGAAACACAAAAACTACCGCTCAGCTTCAATTTTAATTGTGTACCAGATTGGAGTTATATGTTAATAATACATATTTCAGATTTTTAACATATTTAAAAGAATATTCATTGTAAGTATTTACCACTTTTTGTAATGTTTAAAGAGTATTGATTTGCTCCACAGTGTTGAACACTGTTTTAGATGCATATGAGAGTACTGCCATTTTAACAAAGACGAGAACCAAATGCGGAGAACTTCCGTTCCAAGACCAGACAGTGAATGAATAGGTCCAGGATTCCACCTGACTCCAAAGCTTGTGCTCTGTTACACCCTAACTGCTTATCTTTGTACTTCAAGGAATATGTTACCTGTATATACAAATGTGTATTTAAAATTTTGTCTTTATAGTTGTTATACAACTATATAAAAAAAAAAAGACACGTAATTAGGGCTTGAGAAATGACTTGACAAATTTCTGCAGCAGTTTACTGTTATGACTTAGGATCATAAGAGCATGAGTTTGGATTCTGCCTGTCTTTATGACCTGAGGAAAGTCATTCCAGCCCTCTAAGCCTCTGTTGCCTCTTCAGTAAAATGGGCTCAGTTGTGTGTAATTACCTGACATGATGAATGCTAAAGGAGCCACATAGTAATTCACTGGAATCTTTCTGAAAGTGTTACCTGATAAAAAATTGTCTGTTGCATGTACCACAAATGTATTCTTTGGTGCTGTCTTTTCACTTTCTTAATGTTCTATTTTGCTAAGCAAAGGCTCTTCAAATTTTTTAAAGTAAATGTTTTACTAAAACAGAGAAAATAGCACCTATCAGAACTGTACAGAAGTGATGACTTTTGTTAAAGTGAACATACCATATAAATAACACTTAGATCTAAAACTACAGCATTATGAGCACCTCACAGGCTCCCTCACCCCACTTCCTATGCTTAGTGCTCTCAAAAGATGATTGCTATCCTAAAACTATGGAACAGTTTTATTTGTTCCTAAACTTTATATGGATAGCATCATATATGGATTGTTTTTCTGCCCATGTCCTTTGACTTAACATTATGTTGGTATGATATAAACATGTTGCTGCATGTAATTGCAATATGGTCATTTGTACTAGAGTATAGAACTTCATATCAATGTTATTTACCTCCTGTAATATTAAAAATATTTAATGTTTATTTATTTTTGAAGGGGAGAGAGAGCATGAGTGGGTGAGGGGCAGAGAGAGAGGGAGACACAGAATCTGAAGTGGTCTCCAGGCTCTGAGCTGTCAGCACAGTGCTCATTGTGGGGCTCGAACACATGAGCCATGAGATCAGGACCTGAGCTGAATTTGGATGCTTAATGCACTGAGCCAATCAGGCACACTGATTTACCTCCTGAAATATATATTTTTAAATTTGTAATGTTTATCTTTGAGAGAGAGAATGCGTGAGCATGAGTGGGGGAGGGGCAGAGAAGATGGTACAGAATCTGAAGCAGGCTTCAGGCTGTGAGCTGTCCCTAGAGAGCCTGATGTGGCGATTGAACACAGGAACAATGAGATTATGAGATCTTGACCTGAGCCTAAGTCAGACTGAGCCACTCAGGTGCCCCATACCTCCTCTGATATTAAAAAACATTTAGGTTGTTTGCAATTTAGAGTTAGTGAAAAGAGTACATAGTATATGAACATCTTCTATATGTCTCTTCGCAAATGTATAAGTTTTCTTTGGGATAAGTATCTAGGAGTGAAATTGGCAGTTTATAATATAGTCACACATTCAGCTTTATGAGATACTACAAAACTCTTTTCTTACTGGTTATGCCAATTTACAATCCCACAAACAGTGTATAAATGTTCCAGTTACTCTGAACTTTTCATCAACATTAGTAACTGTATTTTTTATTTTATCTTACTGGATTGGTACATACTGGTGGTGTTTTTGTTACTAATTTGTGTTTCTTTGATACCTGACAACATTGATCACCTTCCTTTATTTGAAAAAAATGATGGGGGGGAGCATGGGTGGCTCAGTCGCTTAAGCACCCAACTTAGGCTCGGGTCATAATCTCGCTGTTCATGAGTTCAAGCCCCGCATTGGGCTCTGTGCTAACAGACCAAAGCCTGGAGTCTGCTTCGGATTCTGTGTCTCCCTCTTTCTCAGCCTCTCCCCTGCTCATGCTCTGTCTCTCTCTCAAAAATAAATAGCACTAAAATAATAAATAAATAAATAAATAAAAGAAAAATTTTTTAAAATGAACTTTTTTTAATGAAGTGTACATTACGATACAGTGTTATAGTAATTTTAGGCTTACAATAAAATGATTCAGCAATTCTATAAATTATTCAGTGCTCATCAAGATAAAGGTGCTCTTAATCCCCTTTATCTATTTCAGCCATTTATCTGACCATTGACCCTCTAGCAACCACCAGTTTGTTCTCTATATTAAACAGTCAGCTTTTTTGTTCATCTCTTTTCATTTGTTTGTTTTGTTTTTAAATTCCATATATGAGTGAAATAATATGATATTTGTCTGCCTCTGGTTTATTTAACATTATACTCTAGCTCCATTCATGATGTTGCAAATGGTAGGATTTAATTCCTTTTGATGGCTGAGTAATATCCTGTTGTGTATATGCATACATATAGCACTTTTTTAATTCATTAATTGATGGACAGTTGGGCTGCTACCATAATTGGGCTATTGTAAATAATGCTCCTATAAACATAAAAGTGTATGTATTCCTTTTAATTAGTGTTTTTACATTTGTTGTGTAAATACCTAGTAGTGCAATTGCTGCATTATAGAGTAGTTTTATTTTGACCTTTGCATTTCCTCTGCATCCTCATGAACACTGCTTTTTGTATTCATGATTTTATCTATTCGGACAGGTGTGAGGTGATATCTCACTGTAGTTTTGATTTGCATTTCCCTGATGAGTTATGTGGAGAATCTTTTCATGTGTTTGTTGGTCATTTGTATATATTCTTTGGAGAAATTTCTGTTCATGCCTTCTGCCCTTTTAAAAATTGGGTTATTTGGGTTTTGGGTGTTGAGTTTTATAAGTTCTTTATATAGTTTAGAAACCAGCCATTTGCAGGTATCTTCTCCCATTCCATAGGTTAAGCTTTTTGTTATGGTGATTGTTTCCTTTGTGTTGCAGAAGAGTTTTATTTTGATGTGTCTCAATAGTTTATTTTTTTGTTTTTAACTTTGCCTCAGGAGACCTATCTAGAAAAGTTGCTATGTCTAAGTCAGAGAAGTTACTGCTTGTGTTTTCTTCTAGGTTTGTTTTTTTTTTTTTTTTAACGGCTTTAAGTGTCACATGTAGGTCTTTCTTCCATTTTGATTTGTGTGTGTGTGTGTGTACGGTATAAGTGATCCAGTTTTATTCTTTTGCATGGTCCTCTCCAGTTTTCCCACCGTTGGTTGAAGAGAATGGTTTTTTGTTTTTTTTTTCCCAATTGGATATTTTTCCTGCTTTGTTGCAGATAAATTGACCATATAATCATGGGTTCATTTCTTGGTTTTCTGTTTTTTGATCTGTGTCTATTTTTGTGCCAGTACTATACTGCTTTATTTTACAGCTTTGTAATATAAATTGAAGTCTGAAATTGTGATGCTTCAAGCTTTGCTTTTCTTTTTCAAGATTGCTTTGGCCATTCAGAGTCTCACTTGGTTCCATACAAATTTTAGAAAATTTTTTCTACCTCTGTGGAAAATGTGACTGATGTTGTGGTAGGGATTTAATTAAATGTGTAAATTGCTTTGGATAATATAGACATTTTAACAATATTTGTTCTTTCAATTCATGAGCATCGAGTGTCTATCCATTTCTTTGTGTCATCCTCAAATTTCTGTCATCAGTGTTTTTAAATTTTCAGTGTACAGGTCTTTCATGTCTTTGATTAGGTTTTTTCTTAGATATCTTTTTCTATTTTTGGTGCAATTATAAATGGGATTGTTTTCTTAACTTCTTACTGCTTCATTATTTGTGTATAAGAAAGCAACAGATTTCTGCACATTGATTTTTGTATTCTGTGATTTTACCAAATTAGTTTCAGTTCTAGCAGTTTTTTAATGGAGTGTTTCAGGTTTTCCCTGTATAGTATCATGTCATCTGTAACTAGTGAAAATTTGACTTATTCCTTTCTGATTTGGATGCTTTATTTATCTGTGTTGTCTAATTATCGTGGCTAGGACTTCCAATACTGTGTTAAATAAAAGTGGACAAATGGTCATCCCTGTCTTGTTCCTCACCTTGGTGAAAAGCTCTCCATTTTTCTTCATCATGGATGATGTTAGCTATAGGTTTTCATAGATGGTCTTTATTATGTTGAGGTATTTTTCCTGTAAACCTACTTTGTGGAGGATTTTTATCATGAATCGATGCTGTACTTTGTTAAACGCTTTTTCTGTGTCTATGGAAATGGTCATATGGTTCTTGTAATTCTCTTATTGATGTGATGTATCACAGTGATTGATTTGTGAATATTGAACCACTCTTGCAACTCAGGAATAAATTCCACTTGATAGTCATGAAGGACTTTTTTAATGCATTATTGGATTTAGTTAGCTAGTATTTTGTTGAGGATTTTTGCATCTATGTTCATCAGGGATATTAGCCTGTAGTGGTCTTCTTTAGTGATGTCTATTTCTGAGTCTGATATCAGGGTAATCCTGACCTCATAGAATGAATTTATAATTTATTCTTCCTTTTATATTTGTTGAAATAGCTTGAGAAGAATAGGTATTGACTCTTCTTTAAATGTTTGCTGGAATTCCTGTGAAGCCATCTGGTCCTGGACTTAGTTGAGAAATTTTTGATTACTGACTCAGTATTATTGCTGGTAATCAGACTGTTCAGATTTTCTATGTATGTCTATTTCTGTGGTGTTGGTTGTTTTTCTCCTGTCATTTGTGATTTTATTTGAGTCCTTTCTCTTTTTTTCTGATAAGTCTGGCTAGAGGTTTATCAATTTTATTTAAAAAAAAGAATCAACTTTTGGTTTTATTGATCTATTTTATTGTTTTTTATTTTGTGTATCATTTATTTCTTCTTTGATAATGTTTTTTTATTTTTGAAAGAGAGAGAGAGAGTGACCAGGGAGAAAGGCAGAGAAAGAGGAAAGAGAAAATCCCAAGCAGGTTCCCTGCTGCTAGTGTGGAGCCCAACACAGGGCTCAGTCTCAAGAACCATGAGATCATGACCTGAGCCAAAATCAAGAGTCAGATGCTTAACCCACTGAGCCAGCCGGTTGTCCCTCTATATTTTTTATTTTTCCTCTACTCATTATTATTTCTTTCCTTCTGCTGCTTATAGGTTTTGTTTGTTGTTTTTTTCTACTTTAGGACTTAGGTTAGGTTATTGATTTGAGATTCTCCTTGCTTCTTGAAATGTTATAATGTTCCCACTTTGAACTGTTTTTTGCTGCATTTGAACAGCTCTGTTTCATTTTCATTTGTTTTCTTATAGTCTTTTATTTCCTGGTTGACCAACTCATTGTTTAATATCATGTTATTTACCCTCCATGTATTTGTATTTCTGGTTTTTCTAGATTTTTCTTATAGTTGACTTCCAGTTTAATAGTGTTGTAGTCAGAAATGATGGATGGTATGATTTTGATCTTCTTAAATTTGTTGAGGCTTGTTTTTGTGGCCTAATAAGTGGTCTACTCTGGAGAATATTCCATGTGCACTTGAAGGTATATTCTGCTGTTTGGGGATGAATGTTCTGAATATATGTTAAAGCCATCTGATCCAGTGTGTCATTCAAAAAGCCATTTTTTCCTTGCTGATTTTATGTTTAATGATCTGTCCATTGATATAAGTAGGATTTTAAAGTCCCCTACTATCATTGTATTATTATTGAGTAGTTCCATTATGTTTGTTTTTAACTATTTTATGTATTTTGTTGCTTTCCTGTTGGGTATATTTATAATTGTTAAGTCTTATGGTCGAATTGTCCAGTTTATTATTATATAGTGTCCCTCTTTGTCTCTTGTTATAGTGCTTGTTTTAAAGTCTGTTTTGTCTTCCATTTGCATCATAGACATTTCTCCATCTCCTCATTTGCAATTTATAGGTGTCTCTGGTCTAACATGAGTCTCTTGTAGGCAACATATATGTGACTTTTGTTTTTTGTTCTGTTTGGTTTTTAATCCATTCTGCCATCCTATATCTTCTGAGTGGAACATATAGCCCATTTATAGTCAAAGAAATTATTTTTAGGGTTGCCTGAGTAGCTCACTTGGTTAAGTGTCTCACTTTGGCTCACTTCATGATTTCATGGTTTGTGGGTTTGAGTCCTGTGTCAGGCTCTGTGCTGTCAGCAACAAGCTTGGAGACTGGTTTGGATTCTCTGTTTCCCTTTCTCTCTGCTCCTTCCCACTAGCACTCTGTCTCTGTCAAAAATAAACATTAATTTTTTTTTTAAAAAACCTAGAGCAATTATTTATAGATACATCTTTATTTAGCATTTTAATACTTGTTTTGTGATTGTTTCTGATGATTTTCCCCAATTATTTCTCTCTTTCATGGCTTTCTGGTTTTCTGTAATGTTATATTTAGATTTCTTTCTCTGTATTCTTTGTATATTTATTAGTAGGTTTTGATTTGTGGTTGCCAAGCGTTTCTATGTAACATCTTCTGCATATAGCTGTCTCTATTAAGTTGATGGTTGTTTAAGTTTGAACCCATTCTTTACCCATCTCCTCCACGTGTTTTAGTCATATAGTGTCATATTTACATCCTTTTATTTTGTGAGCTCTTTAATTTTTTACGGAAATAGTGATTTTTACTGCTTTGGTGTTTTTGACCTTTATATTGTCACTTTTGGTCTTTGCTTTCCACTCAAAGAATCCCTTTTAGTATTTCTTGCAGGACTGATTTGGTGGTCACAAACTCCTTTAGTTTTTGTCTATCTGGGAAACTCTTTATCTCTGTTTCTATTTTGAATGATAAACTTGCTAGACAGAGTATTCTTGGCTGCAAATTTCTCCCATTTAGCACTTTGAATATATCATGCCACTTCTTCTAGTTTGGAAAGTTTCCCCTGAAAAATCCCCTGATAGCCTTATGGGGTTTCCTGTGTATGTTATTATCTTTTGTCTTGCTGCTTTTAAATTTTTTTCTTCATCACTATATTTTGCCAAATTAATTACCATATGTCTTGGTGTGCTCTGTATTTGTTGAATTTGTTGGGAGTTCACTGTGCCTGTAAGAACTAGATATTCATTTTCTACCCCAGATTAGCGACATTTTCAGCTTTTATTTCTTCAAATAAATTTTCTGCCTCCTTTTCTCTCTTTTAGGACTTGTATAATATCAATGCTACTACATTTGATGGAGTCCCAGAGTTCCCTAAGTCTGTTTTTTTTAAATATTTATTTTTGAGAGACAGAAATATAAAAAAGAGTATGAGAGGAGAGAGGGGCAGAGAGAGAGGGAGACATGGGATCTGAAGCAGACTCCAGGTTCTGAGCTGTCCTCACAGAGACTGACACACGGATTGAACCCACAGGGAGTGAGATCATGAACTGAACTGAAGTTGAATGCTTAAGCAACTGAGCCACTCAGGCACCACTCCCTCCCAGTCTGTTTTAGAGTTGTACATTTCTTTTTTGTTTTGTTCAGCTTGATTACTTTCCATTACTCTTCTAGGTCTGTAAGTCATTCCTCTGCTTCTTACAGTCTGCATTTCATTTCATTAAGCATGTTTCTAATCTTGTTTATTGCATTCTTCATCTCTGATTGGTTCTTATGTATCTCTGTGTTAAGGATCTCACTAATGTCTTCTTTTCTCAAGCTCATTTAGTATTCTTATAATTGATCATTGGTTTAAATATTCATTGGCACATGTTACTTAAGTCTGTTTCACTTAAATCTCCAGCCATGATCTTGTTCTATTCTTTTTTTTTTTCCACTTTCCTGAACTTTATTAAAGAAAAAGCAATGATGGTAAATCTCAAGAACAGAGTCAATTTTCTAGGATTCTTCCCTTGAAAATGTGACATTTGATTTCCAAACACATGCCAGAATGTACATGGTTCCCAACTGTACTAAGTAGGTGAGAAGCTGAAATCCTAAAACGTTCATGTTCCAACTTTCCCCAGTCTGTGGTCTGTCTTTGGATCAGCAATAATTGCCTGAAAAGCTACTATGGCTTCATTAATTTTTGTCTGTAGCTCTTTGAGCTCTTCTATATGCAGCAATCGAAGAATTTGAGCAGCTTCATTAAGAACTGCATCTCCTGTGTCAAAACCAAGAATGTGTTTATCTAAAGCAACAGGCAGTCCCTCTTTTGTTTGATTTGCTTTAGCAACTGCATCCTGAGTCAGGTGCTCCTGAACCAAAATGCGAATTGCCTTAAGCATTACCAGGTAATCATCATGACGCTGAATCTGAAGAAGGTTAGCCAAAGCCATTACACCAGCCTTAAGATCTGGATTATTTACATCCAAGTTGATCAATGGCTCAGCATTTTTAGCTGTATTGTCAGCATTTTTTGTATTATCAGGTACCAAGTCCTTGTATTTTTCAGCATTATCTCCATATTCAAGTCTAACAGCTAATCCAAGAAGCCAGTCAATTGCTTCTTGTCGATCCTGAATCTTGAAAGGACAGTTAACATCTCTGAGATACTTTTCAAAGAACTTGGGCCAGTCACTGCTGTGGATGTTTCTTAAATTACCTCTGTCTTCAGTCTTGTAGTGTCTGATTTTCTGGTCTTCAAGCCAAACAATAAAGTTTCTAAATTCTGATTCATCTTTGCAGTTGAAGCCAGCCGGGTTGTGGTAGTCAAGGACCGTCAGCTTGCGTCGGAACATGGTCCCCGCGTCCCGCTCTGGTCCCCCGGGTTTCGGCCGGGAGAAGAGAGGTCGATCTTCTTCCATTCTTACATGTGGAAAAAATGTACTGTATTCTCATTTTGTTTAAGTCTCTGTGCCTGTTTCTGTGTTTTTAGAAAGTCAGATGTGTCTGCTCTTCTGGATGGTAAAGCCCTTATGCAAAATCCTATAGTACCCTGTCATGTAGTGTCCCTTGTTCCTCAGGGCCTGGCCTCAGGGCCAAGAGTGTCTGCTGCCTGTGCTCTGCTGTTTTATCCTGACCTCTTTATCCTTTAGGCCAGTCATCTGCAGAAGCTATCTTTGTCTTTTGTGGGCAGTGTTTGGTCCCTGTCCTGAATGTGGCAAGTTTTAACTAGGTGTGCTTTGGTTTGATCTGCATGTGAAATGAGACCTATCAATATTGCCACTGGAACTGAGGGCCTGCAAAATTCCTGGGGATGGAGATGTGGTGTTGTCAAGGGTTTGGGCTTGTTTTCTGGGAGAGGGGTGAGGCTTGTTGTAAGCAAGTTAGTGAGTGTTGGCATTGTGCTGATTTCTGTAGGTGGCCCTGTGCTTATGCTGTGGGTCCAGAGAAGGCAATGACACCTGCCAGTTCCTTTGTTCCTAGAAGAGTTTCTCCATGAATGTTACCTCTCTGGGATACTCTTTGAAATGTGTAAATAACCTCCCCAGTGTGCAGTGGGTTCTCTTCAGATCACTGTTTTCACCCTTTATATCTGCATGCTCTTTGCCTTGCCTTCTCTCCAAGATGGTTCCAATGCCTCTGAACTCTATGTAAGCCACGTCCGTTGACCTTTAAAACTACAGGCTTTGAGCCCTCCTGGTTGTAAGAACCCAAAAAAATTGGACCCTCTAGATTTCCAAGCCAATTGCTATAGGAATTTGTTTTCCTTTTGCTTTCTCCTGTGTATTAGTCTGTCTCTTACTCTTCCTCTGTGATCACATCTCTCTCCTTACCACCATGGCCATGATCTGTTTCTTTCCCAAACCATGTGTCTCCATTTCCCACCTTATTCATTGTGGCCCCTTTCTATATTTAGTTGTGGAGTTTGTTCTGCCAGTTTTCAGGTTGACTTCTAGGGTTTTCAGGATGACACAATAATTATCTAGTTGTATTTCTTGAGACACGCTGAGCCTAGCACCCTCCTACTCTGCTGCCATCTTCCCCTTCTCTAGATACATACCTTTTTGTCTCATAAATAATGTGGAATATTTTCTCCCAGTTAGTAGCTTACTTCTGTATTTATTTTAAGTGTCTTCCCATGAATGGAGTTTTAATTTCAGTAAAATTAAGCATTAATGTTGAAATTTTGCTTTTTGTATGTGTTGATATTGTATGTTGTATAAATATGTAATAGATTTTTAAAAAATTGATCTTTTTTTATTTTAGAGGGAGACAGGAGGAGAGAGAGAGAGAGAGAGAGAGAGAGGATATCTTAAGCAAAGTTATCACTCCACACAGGGCTCACTCTCACAACCATAAAATCATAACATGAACTGAAGTCAAGAGTCAGGTGCCAAACTGAGCCACTCAGACATCCTTATATTGATCCTTTATACTGAGATTTTGCTGATTTCACTTATTAGATCTAGTAGATTTTTGATATACATATGTATTTTTTTGCTTTTTAAGAATCACTCAGATTTGTTATTTACAGAATTGTTATGAACAAATAGATTTGAATCATGTTAGAAAATGTTACAACTCAGATTTTATCAGGACCTCCTAAAAATCAGATTTAAAATAACAAAAGCATTAAAAAATGAAAAAGAAGAAAATTTATTTCTTTAATTTAGTTACTTAGAGTTTGAATTCTGATTTCTAAAAATTTGCTTGAGAGGATATCTAACCAGTTCATTGAATCCTTTGTGTCTCATCTAATGGCTGTTTTGTGTCAGTTATTCAAGTCTCTCCCAGTAATAGGTCTCAAAGACACAATGCAGAAATATGCTGAGTCTGTAGAGTCTCTAAGCCCAAAAGTATGCTCTAAGTGAGTGAAGACCCTTGACATGAGAAGATTGTATGAGAACATAATAAAAAGAGCTGTAGCTGGGGCATTTACAAAAGCTAGACTGACACATTAAATCTCTTGAGGCCCTGAGGAGAAGCTAGAGTAACAGCTAAGAATCTTTCTGGGTTACGGCTTTCTCTAGTATAAAGAACATTATTAAAAGGATACAGGGTTACCAGGTAAATTGGTTTAAATAATTAAGGCTGATATGTAAATAATTACAAAATTAGGGAATAGAGTTTCTAGTTTTATAAAATTATAATTATTTTATGTAGAGCCTTATATGTGTGAACCTTAAATTTTAAGAGCATATAATCTTAGAAATGGAAATTTTGAATTTCTTCTTGATATTAAACGGATGCCTACACACACTTATAAGCTGTAGGGCAGAAACTGAAGTCTTTTCCAATTGAACATTATGGCAGGTGCCTCTAGAAATACTGTATAAATGACTAAAATATATGATGCAGGAATGCCTGGTATTAACTTGCTGCTGATTCTTCAAGTAGTAAACAGTGAGGAATAAGATGTATAGCTTTTGAAGTGACAAGAGCTGTATCTAGTCACTAGAGTACTATTTAGAAAATATCTGCTCAGTGCATACAGTATATTGGTGTTTTCTCTATAATTTATCTGAAAACTTACCAGTGTGGCTAGAGACTACTGAACAGAGGGGAGGATGGGCCTAGAGGAAACTAGTTAGGAAACAAAGAGCATTTTACAGATGAAGATGAGGAAAATGGGTTTTATCCTATATATAAACAGAAGCCAATAGAATTTTAGTGGTAGAATGACACGACCATGTTTGGGATGGAGGATTAATCTTTTTGCAATATAAAATCAATAATGCAAACTGGACAAGAGAAGAGGAATCAAGTTTGAATACTGGTTGCTGAATTGAACCTTTAGAGGAAAGGCCAGGACAAATTGCTAGAACTAAGATAATTCATCAGGTGAAAAATCACACAGAAACCTGTGATTTCTAAAACTACACTAATAGCTTAATGCTAGCTCTGCTTATAAAACTACTGGTTGAGCTATTGGGACTAATCCATTGGAAACTCCAAAGGGTGATGTCCAACTTTAAGAGAATTAAGAATTATTAGTGATTAAGCTCCACTGAATTTGTAAATTAATAGCCTTCCAGTGAGATCTATAGTAAAACTTAATCAGGTTAAAAAACTATTAATGCCTTCATCTTTTTTATACTTTATACTTTAAACTTTGTTTATTTGAGAACATAAAGTAGAAATCCAGATCTCCAAATGTATTATGTTATTTTCATTCTGAATTAATGGCTATTACCACTAATTTTGTTAACTCCACACTTTAGAAACTTTACTTTTATTCTGAATTGATATACTGGATTTTATACATTAAACTTACAAAAAATAAAGTAAAATAGCTGCATTCTTTCATGTTCAGTACAAAAGTCAGATATTCTGTGTTGTTCTCTTAATACTGTTAATAAATGGTATTATGGTTTCGGATGACACATTCAACCTCTATGTCACCATATCTGAATTTCTAGAATTAAATGTTTGGGGAGTGAAGGGGCACCTGGGTGGCTTAGTCGGTTAAGCGTCTGACTTTCGCTTAGGTCATGATCTCGCAGTNAGACTTTAACTCTTTTAACAACTAACCCTGAAATCTTGGACCTGTAAATAGATTCAGTGTGATTTTCTACAGGCTTCCATTTATAACAGCCTGTTTTCAAATCAATGGACATTAAATTTTGTAACTATTGGACATGGGAAAAGAGTACATGGAAAAGGAGGCCATGTGGAGAAATGGCAGGTGGTTTCTTCTGGGGAAAAGAGAAGGAGAATGGCTGTTCTTATGAGCCCTAGTATTCTCTTTCCTTAAGCTCCATGGTCTTAGAAAATGTACATCTCCTAACCATAAAATGTATTAAAATGATGGTCATTGTGCTAGAAATTGCAGAGCTACAGGATTTGATTCATTCCTAAGAGTACAGACCTCAAATAAAGGCACTCCATACATTATGCAACTGAACTTTTTCTGCTTCATTTAACACATTGTCATGGGGTTCCCTTTAATTATTTAACATTTCCTTCAAATGAAGGACTTGGACAGATTGATTTCTATATTCCTCTGGTCAAATCATTTCTGATTTTCCACATGTGTGTCTAGCTTTTTATTTATATCATTTATTTTTTTGTTTTATCCGTGCTCCAAGTACATTAAACACTGTTAACTTTCTTCTAGGTTCTCAGGTAATATGTTTTGAGTAGATAATCCAATTCCTTTAGCATTTTTAGTAACCATTTATAAAATCAGATAGTACTTAAATTCATATTGGATCTGTGTTGGATGTATACTGATCTAGACATAATTACTTGATGGCACAAGAATGCAAAGTCATTCTTGTTCTCATCCTACATTCACAAAGTAACCTGGTTACAAATTTGAATTTGCTAATAAAGAGAAAGTGTATTGGTCAGCAATTTTGAAAATCCAGTTGACTTACTTGATTTAGATTGTGGCAATTTACCAAAGTATCTTTCTACATACAAAAAGAATTGTACCTCTCTGCCTCTTGTATGGTCTTGGGCTTTCATTGGCCAGTGAAATGTGAGTTGAATTAACATATGATCTGTGTCATTCTCCATGTTCTGTCCTGCATGGCTGAGGTAATTGTGAACGTATCCGTTGATATGGGAGGTGCCACAACCTTAGAGAAGCTGAGAATGTTAGACACAGCCCTGGAGAGCTACCTGAACCCACAGTGAAATTTATGTAATGGAGAAGTTAACTCATTATGATAATGCCGTTGATATTTTGCTGTTTTGACTACAGTATGTGCCAGCATATTCTGATTCATACAACTGAAACTTTTTGATAATGGTATTAAACAGCGCCTATTGATACAGTATTTTTTAAATTAAAAAAATGAGGTAGCTAAATTTATGATTATATATTTCTATGTTTTATATACTTTATACTAAATATATATTAATTTATATTTGTTCAGATTATGTTTAGAGGTTATCTTCAATCACTTTTTTATAATATTGAGTATTCATTTTCCTCTCAGTATATTTCTATGACCTTACTCCCATACATTTTCATGAAATAGAAATCTCATATTAATACATCTTTTTCCAAACAAAAACAATCCCTCCTTAAAAGCAATTACTACATTTTTTTATAGAAACAAAACTACACAATAAATATGGGAAATATATTATTTTACTGTTATCTTTTCAGTGATGAAGCCATCTCTAGAGCTTCAGTGTTGAGTTTTTGACACTAACCCAGAAATTGAGCATTATGTTAAGTCCTCATCAGGATCATTTTCTTACGTACAAAGTTATACAATATTATTACTTTAATATAAACATGCATGGTTTTTGGTGTTTTGTTTCTAGGTAGCTTAATTTAATTACTTACATCTTGCATACCTTCTAATTTCACTTTAATATTAAATCTACATGCACGGAAAGCACAAAAATGTTAAAACATGAAGCCGATTCACTTTTAGTATCAGGACTCTATTGCAGATATTAAAGGACTTAGTTAAAATTCATGTAGAAATTCAGAACCTGAGCAAACGGAAACTTGTGTAAATTTAAAAATTAGGAGTAGAAATATCTCAAGTGATTCAACACATTTGTGTCCGTGGGAACTTTGAATATAGAGCATAGAAAAGGAACATGGAACACTGGTGAAATTTCATATATTGGAAAGTTTTACATGATTCCTTCTTTTCCTTCCAAACACATTGGTGATCACAATTGGGCTTTCTTCTTAGAATGATCACAAAACTGAAGACATGGGGAAGTTGAGGTTCACTGGAAAACATTTTCAATAAAGAATCAAGGATGGATATTGAGGGTCAGAAACTCTCACCTTCCTACGTCTCCACAGGCATATGCATGTTTGAGGGCTGTGGTGAGGTAGCTTGTAGTAGCAGAGAATAGACACGCAACATAGCCAAAGGCCTAGGAAAAAGATGGAGAAAGGGGAAGGTAGGGACAGGGCAGGATTATTGAGTATGGCTGAAGATGCCTGTTAAGAGGATCTCATATCAGAACTCAAGGCACTATGGGAATTGAAGCAGTGAGCAGAGTAGAGGCCAGAGGAAGGGCGAGATGAGCAGGTTAGTGCAAACCATTACTTAACTGCTCACAGTAGTTCTACAGATTGGGCAAAACAGTTGAGAACAGATGCAGGAGTCACAGTAATGGGCCAAGAACAGGGAACAAAAGTTGTGAGTGTAAAATGAGAAGGTTACATGGACACATGGCCAGAGCCATGCACCATACCATATGACATCTTTTAATGTTGCCGCACATTGTCTGTGGAAGAGCTGGAAGGAAAGGCATATATGGATCACTTGTCCAGCATTTCAGCAGATCTCCATGAAGCCTATGAAAGCAGTTAGGAATTATGGTGAAGAATTTTTGCCCTGAAGCTAGATTTCTTAGCTTGATATCGCACCATCACTAAGCATTTGTGAGTCCTTTGTGATCGTTAAATAAATTTGCTCCACATCGGTCCCTCTATGTCTTGAAGGTAGTAGAAGTTGGACTTACTCCCTAGGTTGGCATGACATGTGGTTATATAATAGCACTTTCCACTGCTGCTAATACTTTTATTCTTAATATGAAATAATTACCAAGTTTCGAAAGGGCAGTAAGATCGAAAATGGGTGTGTGTGTGTGTGTGTGTGTGTGTGTGTGTGTATATAGTCCTTTGAACACACGTCTTTTTTATTGTGTGTGTGTGTATATATATACACATATATATATATATAGTCCTTTGAACACACGTCTTTTTTCTTTTGAACATATGGATGTATGAACAGCAACACTGATCATGTTTACTTTTTAATTTTGCCTTTTGGGAATATCAGAGAAAATTCAATGGACTTGATACTATATATTTGTATTTAATAAAACACTAATTTTATTTGATATTTCTTATGACTTTTACCTGTCAGCCACCTTCATCTCATCACCTTTATTTTCTTTTAGGCAATGAGCTTCTCTAAGCTTCATCAGATCCTTTTAGATAAATAAGGTCATACTGGTTTTGGTTAGTATAGGGTTCATGAAGAGTCCTAATAAAAAGCTGTGCTTAGATATCACAGACTGGATATCTTTGCAAATGAAGGACTAGTAAAAATATCTGAACAGGGGGTGTCATAACAATTTTGGAAATTACTCTGGCGTTAAGACTTAAAAATAAGTAGAAAGGTGGGGCGCCTGGGTGGCTTAGTCGGTTAAGCGTCCGACTTTCGCTTAGGTCGTGATCTCATGGTTGCGGGTTCGAGCCCCGCGTCGGGCTCTGTGCTGACTGCCAGCTCAGAGCCTGGAGCCTGTTTCAGAGTCTGTGTCTCCCTCTCTCTCTGACCCTCCCCTGCTCACGCTGTCTCTCTCTCTCTCCTAGAAATAAATAAAAATATTAAAAAAAAAAAATAAGTAGAAAGGGCAGGAGACTGAACACATAGAGGTCAGCTAGGATGTAAAAGGCTGGGTCTAAGGTAATGAATGACTAAATTATAGCAGTTTTTATAGGAGTAAGAAATAAGTGGTAAGTATGGGGAGATTAAATTGATAGAACTTGGACAAAATGATTGAATATTGGAACAGGATGCAAGGGCAGTCGAATCTAAGTGGGATGGAACACTTTCCTCAGTAATATTTAATAATCACACATTTTTTTGCAAAGCCTGCTGAAGGGAAAAATAAAAAATTCTTAACTATACAGATAATTAATATCTTAAAATATACTTTTTGCAGTTACAGAAAGAGTTCTGTGCAGTTAATGATAATATTTTTATATTAGCATGTGAACTGATCAGTTTATACCTGTATAGAAAACACAGAAAATGGGCAGAATCTGAACATACAAATCCCACCTAAGTCCTATAGATGACTTTTTTTTCACTAGTTTAATATCAAAGAGGAAGTGAGAAATTAACACAGTAGTTTAAAACTAGTCTCCCCTAGACCTGCAGGGGATTTGTGCAGCAATTCCTTGGGACTTGAAAGTGGGGAAGAGAGGCAGGCAGAGAGCCTCAAGCTTTCCATTCCTAATTGCTGCTTTAAACCTGAACCATTGGCTCACTGTTAAAAGATTGTTTGGAGAGATAATTCTGTGACTATAGAATTGGGAATCCTATCTTGATGGTATTTGCAATTCTTGGATATGCTTATGTTAAGATTAAGTACAAAATAATATCCTAATTTCCCAGCATCTGTTCAGTTTTTTGAGGCCTTCACAGGAAATCTTGACTCAAAGAACCCCATTTAGGTATTGTTTGGTATAGTATGTGGATTTGAGGGCATGCAGTCACCATTGTATTCAGGCTTCTCATACCTGAGGCAGGTGGAGCAGAAAGAAGTCCTCTTGAATTCCGGGATTCTGCCAGGCCTCTGCTCTGGCAAGTTACACATCATGCTCTGGGCAAGGTCACTTGGCCAGTGGCATTTTTATAGACAAGATTCTTCTGAAGGCATCGGAAGCGCACTTTTATTTTCTCAGGTCCCAAACCAGTATATCTTGAAGAACATAGTTACTTTAGTAAGGTTTCTGTAGATGTTCCTATGGGAAAATGCAGGAATAGGAGGCAGTTTCCTTCAATATTGAGATGGTCACCCCTGAGAAGGGTTTTGGCAAGGGCCAAAGTTATGTGGTTGAGAGAAAGACATGGTATATAGAACGTGGTATAACAGTTTGCAGATACAGTTTTGTAATGTCTAAAAATGACCTGAGTGATTTTGAGATAAGATATTAAAAGATGTGATGGACTATATTAGTTATCTATTACTTCATAACAGACCACCGTAAAACTTGGTGCTTTAAGACAAAATGATTTTCTCTCTCAGTTGCTATGTGTCAGGAATGTGTATAAGGCACAGTGGACGTGGCTTGGCTTGTCTGTTTAGTGACATTTTGGGCTTCAGTTGGAAAAGTTGAAAAGTGAGTGCTGGAACAGTCTGAATATATGTCACTCACATGTCTGGTGGTGGATGCTGGCTATTGGCTTGGACCTTAGCTGGAACCGTTGCCTGTAACACTTAAATGTGGTATCTCCATGTGGCCTAGTCTTCCCCACAACATGTTGGCTGGGTTCAGATAGACGGACAGACGGAGAGACAGAGAAAGAGAACCAGGCAGAAGTCATTTCCTCTTCTATAATATAGCCACAAAAGTCATCGTCTTCATTCCACTAAGCTCTGTTTACAGCAGTTACGAAGGTGCACCCAAGTTCAAGAGAAAAGAGCATGGATTACATCGCTTGATGGAGATGTATTACTGTCACGCTAAAGAAAAGCATTAAAAAAAATACTTAGGGGTACCCATCTTGGCACAGTGCAGTCTGCCACATGAGCGAAGTAGAGAGAATGTTGAAAATGATGAGCACATTACTGTGCTTTGTTCTGAAGTGCCAATCAAATCTTTCTCCTATTGGTTCTGAACCAGTTGAAAATGTACATACAGAAGTCAGCTTGAGAATGCAGAAACTTTCAATGGAAAATGCAAATCAAAGTCTAAATCGGAATAGTTTTCCCATTGATATGAATATACTTGCCAACCTGTAGAGCTGAGAAGACATACCCCGATGAGTTTTTCATCACTTGCTGCAAACCAGAGCAGAATATATGTGAAGAGGGAAAGGACGGGAAAGAGAAAAAAAAAAATAAACGTATATCTCTGGCCAAGGTACATTTTCTTTATTTTGTGGACTCGTCTTTGGTTGAAGTACACTTGCTATGCTGCCAGATAGAAAATGGAATCGAGGGCAGGCAGAGTCTTAACAGGTGTTGGTACAAACTTAAAGCTTCAAAGGGACTTGCTTTTTGCTGCCAAGAGGATCGATGCAGATGTACGCTTTGGCTTCTTTAGACTGAAATGGCCTAAATTCTCTTCCTTGAGAAAAGTTTGTGAATTTATTCCATGCTAAAACCCACTGTTATCTGACCAGCCAGGAAACGCTTCTCCCTCAGAAATGGTCTCTTGTCATGAAATATTCAAACGAAAGACAGGCAAGGTTTTGATTTTTAATGATTCCATAAAATACGCTTTGTGGTCTGTTTGGGGGTTTTTGTTGCTGTTGTTCGAGTCATTGGATTCAAGAGCCAGATTTTTTAATGCATCTGTGCCTTTCACTCTCCTGTCTCACCACTCTGACGGGCTTTGTGAAGCTCGGGCTGGAGGCTTTCCTACCTGATGGGCCTTTCCCAGGAACACAGGTAAATCACTGCAGCTGTGAGCACTCTTCGCAGAAGGTTAAATTTATTCCACGCCGTAGAGTAGGAACTCATCTCTGTAAATAATTTTATTATGCTCCTTTATAAACATTTTGGTAGAAGAAAATTCCTGGTTTAACTCAATAATGTATTACACTTTCCCTACCCCACGAATTAGATTGATTACGGTGGCATGTGAGATTGATAATCCATAGATCTGTGTTATGACAGCCATTGTTTTAGTGCCAAGCTGAAGAGGAATGCGTCCTTAAATGTATCATTGTATAAAATATTGACCTAGAGAACTTCATTATTCAAGCTGGAGAGACAGTCACTACTTAACAGTAATAAACTGTTTCTGTGTTACATTGAGAATACTTCGGGAAATATGAGAGTTGTCAAATCTCTTGAAAATCCTGTCTTTATAGTACACATGACACTAAAGCTATAGCTGTATTTTCTGCTAATAAAAGCAAAGGCACAGACAGATGTGAAGGATATCACGGCGCACTGACAAGAAACTAAGAAAAATGAATACCTGGTTGAGGAGTCGGAAAGACACAGGCCAATGACCTTGGGAAGCTTTACTCTTTCGAGATATTTTTGTTCTTGTAAGGAGAGCAAAGATAATGCTGCATTAGTGTAAAAAATAAAATAAACCTGAGGCTCTAAACTGAACGCATTGTATGAAAAATATCCTGAAGTGTCTCTTAACAAAAAGTCACATGCGATAACATAAAAATACAAGATGCTGAGCGCAAGCCAGAATATTTTAGAAAAGACATTTTTGAAGTTACCAAAAATGATATACAGACGTACAAAAGAAATGACAATATGAACCAGAGTGACATTTCTTTCATTTGTTAAATGAGAAATATCCTTGCTTCCTATTAGCCTTAACATCTCCTCTGTCCTATTTTAGCATTGTTAGTGAAGCCTTTCCTCCTCTTTTCGGAAAACTCTGGTTAATATCATTTAAAAAATATAAACACCTTGCATGCCATTTTTGAATGGCTGTTATAGTAACCTCCTACTTGTATGCAACATAAAAAAACAGAAGAATCAGAAAGTGTTAGCATATAAAAACACTAATTGATGTTCAGTATAACTCGTCATCCTGACGTGCCTCATTAATAATTAAGGAAGAGTATTTATTATAGTTTTGGTGCTTGATTTTATTTTATTTTGTTCTAGTTTTTGAAATTTAGAATTCCATGAAAACATATGTGGTGATGCTCAGTTATTCAGAATACCAAATTTAACAGAACTCAAACAGATAATCCTATTTTGAATTATCTTAGAAATCTAAATTTGGTTATATTTAACCAAGATGTTTTTGTTGTGATAAAACTTTATTTATTTGTTAAGACTTATAAGAAATACTGTAAATTATGTACTTAGTTTAAAAATGACTATAGGGGTACCTCGGTAGCTCAGTTGGTTAAATGCATGATCTCATAGTTCATGAGTTTGAGGCCTGCGTTGGGCTCTGTGCTAGCAGCTTAGAGCCTGGAGCCTTCTTTGAATTCTATGTCTCCCTTTCTCTCTATCTCTCCACCACCCACATTCTGCTTCTGTCTCGTGAGAGTGCACTTTCTCTCTCTCTCTCTCAAAAATAAATAAATAAAAAATTAAAAATGACTATAGAAAACTATAAAAAAGGTGTCTTAATCCTCAAGTATCTTATTTTCTGAAGATTAGATAGTTATGTTGTTTTAATTAACATCTTGAGTGCAAAAAAAAGGCAGCATTAAATTACTTGCAATGTTTTTGTAGCTCTTAATAAAAAAAGTCATCATAGAAGGAAATACAAATATAGAGAGAAGGAGAGCAATAGGTATGGAGCAAGAGATTTTTCAAAATAGTGATAAGCAAGAGTAGAATAATAAAAATATTAACTAAGCCCCTCAATGTCAAAATTTACTTTGTGCCTTATTTTTAATCTATTAACTAATGTTAATGTATAGAATATTAGAATAAATTATTTAATATATTTTGCATATTATTGATTATAGTATATTATTTTCTCTATTTTTAGAATTTATTTAATGTTTATTTTTGAAAGAGAGAGACAGTGTGAGCAGGGGAAGGGCAGAGAGAGAGGGAGACACAGAATCTGAATCAGGTGGCAAGCTCTGAGCTGTGAGCAAAGAGCCTGACATAAGCGCCCCAAACGTGAACTTTTGAACATGGCAAATGCTGTGTTGTATTATAAGATTCCACCTCCCACTCTTTCCAAACCATTGTAATTGTTAATTTTACAATAAAATGTCAGACTGCTGAGTCACCAGAGATGCTAAAATTATACTTCCAGGCTAGTAAGTGATGTCTGGTGTCATCAAGGTAACCAACTTGTCAGTCACTGAGAAGTCCAGAAGACATGGCAGAAATTGTTACCCACGTAAAATTCTCTGCCCTCTCGTCAACCTTCACCAACTACTTTTCCATAGGGTTACTAAGTTTGAAATAAAACCATTGACTCTGGTTCCAGAATTCTTCACTTCAGTAGCAGAACTATTGTATCTGGAAATGGCTGCCGGCTAGGTCTTAAACTGCATTGTCTTGGTACATTGAGAAGCTAAGAAAATCTGTCAACGGGATTCTGACCGGCCTTTCCTATTAGTATTTCTCCTGCATTCATAGAGGCTAATTCTAGTCCCCATGGTGCCTCAGGGATTTTGTTTGTTGTGTGTGTAGTTTTTTTTTTTTTAACCTTAAATTTTTTTTTTTTTAACGTTATTTGTTTTGTGGGAGAGAGAGAGATTGGGGGAGAGAGACTGAGGGAAAGAGACAGAGCATGAGCAGGAGAGGGGCAAAGAAACAGAGACCATACAAAGCAGGCTCCAGGCTCCCAGCTAACCTCACAGAGCCTGCAACAGGGCTCAAACTCACAAGTAGTGTGAGATAATGACCTGAGCTGAAGTCAGATGCTTAACCTACTTAGTCACCCAGGTGCCCTATTTTTATTTTTAAGATTATCAGTCAAATGCAGATTTTTTTTAAAAAGACTGCCTATGTAGGTATGTATTTGTATATAGTCATTCATTTCCCACTCCACTCTCACATTTTAAAAATTTTTTTTTATTTTTGAGAGACGGAGACAGAGCATGAGCAGGGGAGGGTCAGAGAGAGAGGGAGACACAGAATCTGAAACAGGCTCCAGGCTCTGAGCTAGCTGTCTGCACAGAGCCTGATGCGGGGCTCGAGCCAACAGGCGGTGAGATCATGACCTGAGCTGAAGTCAAATGCTTAACCAACTAAGCCACCCAGGTGCCCCCACATTTTTTAAAGCACGTATTAAGGCTGAGATAATACTAAGAACACTTTGTTAAGGGTAGCAAAGGCAGGATCTCTTCCTCTTAAGCTTTCTTTACCATTAGGGTCCATAACCCCAAGCTCCCCTCTAATGACAGAATCTGAAGTCCTTGAATAATATCCACATATTCTGAGGACCAAGCGTGAAATGAAACAAAACAACTAAAGCTTAGGGTGAGATGAGAGGAAACCAGGGAGCTAAAAGACATAAAGGAGCTGATTGGTCCTGAAGCAGTAAGTAGAGCAGAGATGTCAAAGTAACAAGGCAGCGTGCCTCATGGGATGGACTGTGACAGAACAAGAGATCCCACAGTACATAACTGGGACACTACACCTGGATCTTCACTTAACGTAACTCTCTGGGTTACAAGTCAGGATGCAATTCTCCAATTACACATTGTTTTGTATAGTTTTTCAGTCTTCATGTATAAGAGTAATCTTTGCTAAAATATCTTGGTTAAGACTGTATTCTCTGTGCCAGATTAAGCGTTAGGTAGGGGATTAGATGGGCAAAATTTTGTTTAGATGAGTGACGTAATTTTGTATTTAGATTTTTGAGGCTTCTCAGGGAGACAAAGAAAATGGATTATCTCCCTTCTGTGTTTTTCATTTCATTTTAAAAACTTTGTTTAACCTTTATTTACTTTTGAGAGAGAGAGAGAGACAGATAGAGTGCCAGCAGGGGAGGAACAGAAAGAGAGGGAGACACAGGAGCAGACTCCATGCTCTGAGCTGTTGGCATGGAGCCCATCACGGGGCTTGAACTCAGGAACCGTGAGACCGTGACCTGAGCCAAAGTCAGACACTTCACCAACTGAGCCACCCAGGTGCCCCTCTGTTTTTCATTTCTTTACTGGGTTTTCTTTTCCATGCAAAGAACAAACCAATCAAGACATCAATGCAAGCTAGTAACCAGTTTAAAGATGAATCAAATGAGATAGTTTTAAGTCACAATCATTGGGTATGACATCTGATACTTTAGCCCTGTGAAAGACTGAAAGTATGATACTTAGTAGGGACAAGTGTGCAACTCATAACCACCATTCTCAGGTTGGTTTTTAATTTTTTTTTTTTTTTATTTTTTTATTTCTAGGAGTGAGAGAGAGAGACAGCGTGAGCAGGGGAGGGCCAGAGAGAGAGGGAGTCACAGACTGAAACCGGCTCCAGGCTCTGAGCTGGCAGTCAGCACAGAGCCCGACGCGGGGCTGGAACCCACAAACCACGAGATCATGACCTAAGCGAAAGTCAGACGCTTAACCGACTAAGCCACCCAGGCGTCCCCTCAGATTGGTTTTTAAATGAATTTGCCAATTTACTAATTTCTCTTGGAAATCAGCCTGCCATACTGACAAAACATTGGTGTCCAGTACTTAGGGGAACCTGTTCGAAGAACCGAGGCAATTGAAAAACTATTTAATATTGAGAAATCTACTTGGTGGATGTAGCTTTAGGAGAATACATATTTTTATTCATTCTGGCAGCTTAAACTGTGATTTCCAAGTGGGAATACTTTTGGAGTATGTGTGAGGACATGGTACATTGCCTTAGAACACCAATTTTACAAGAAGATTTTATTTTATTTTTTTATGAGGAATAGTTAGGCCATTTAGAGCTATTTGTATTAAAACCAGCACAATTATGTTACAGAGTATGCCTAGGAATGCAACATGTAATTAGTAATTTTAGATAAAATGTAAAATGAAACTTTCATTTTTAGAGAGACTCTTTGCCAAAAGGGTGAAATGCTGACCAGATTCTGCCCCACGGGTTCAGGTTTTTTCTTCTTAGTGAACTCTACAGGAGAAGTTTGTAAAAGATTCACAGGCTGAGTTGATGCCCCTGTGCCATAGAGGGGTAGGAGATGCATCCACTTGAGTAAGACACACTGACAGATCCTTCCCCTCCAGCAGATCTGTGAACAGGCTCGTGCTGACCATTGTCCATTTGTACTCCTCTTTACAGCATCATCCATTCCTTTTTCAATACACTTCCATAACTTTTCTAAATTTATAGCTTATTTTACATTGATTACATTTTAGGTTGACTGCCTTCTGATGCTATATAAAGGGCACCTTAATCTCATGAATTACCTGTTTCTAAATCACAATGCAAGTTGAGTTACTTTAAAAAGGCTTTTGCAGCTTCATCTATATTATGTGGATTTTTATCAACAACAATTACATGGAGTAGAGAATTTTGTCCTGAGTGTTTTTGTATTTCCCTTACCCTTGTCTTAACTGTTTTTTGACCTAGGTTTTTAAATAACATTGCTTTTCAGCCTTTAATCTTTATCTCTGATAACATGCTTTTGGGGTGGTTCTTTCTTTTAGAAAGATTAAATAAAAGTAGAAACCTTAAAGAAGAGTTAAATGTGTTAATCTATATACATAATAATTTATATTAAAAACTACTATTTTTCAGTCTTTATGAAATCAAGCATACTATCATGAAGTCTTAGCAGAATATAACCCGAAGGCTAGCAAGTGTGAGTTTAATAGATAATATTTTTGGTTATTTTTGCTCTGTTGTTTTTCCCCTTTGTACTTTTTACTGCTTAATTTATGACCAAGGTAATTATATAGAAGAAGGTAAGGCCAGTGACAAAGAACATTACATGCCAGCTTTATGTTCTTCCATTAAGCATACTATTCTAGTTACTGTCTCCAAGCCTGCATCTGCTGTTACTTATATTTCATCCATTTACACTGCTTATTTTTTTTAAAGGTTTGTTTTATGTTTGAGAGAGAGAGAGAGGGAGAGAGCAAGCGCACACACAAATGAGCATGATCAGGGAAGGGGCAGATAGGAAGAGGCAGAATCTGAAGTGGACTCCAGGCTCTGAGCTGTCAGCACAGAGCCCCGTGTAGAACTCAAACCCATGAACGAGAGATCATGACCTGATCTGAAGTCAGATGCTTAAACAAGTGAACCACCCAGGTGCCCCTATACTATTTTATTTTTATAGTATTTGCCAATCCCAAAGCTATACTACTTATTTGTATTCTATTTCTTTTTTATTCTCATTTGAATTTAAGTTCTCTGAGAGTAGAGACTTTCTCTCTGTTGGTCATTCTGTTTTATCACCTAGACCAGTACTTGAGGACTCTCAGTAGGTGTTTTTAATACATGGTGTCTCGGCTTCAGGACTTCTAACATTTTGAGATGGATACAGCTGTGTTGTGGAGGACTGTCTCGTGCACTGTAGGATGGTTGGCAACACCCTAGCCTCCACCCTCTAGAAGTCAGTAGATCCCACTCTAGATCTAGATTCCACTCTAATTGTAACTTAAAAAATGTCTGTAGATACTCAGATTGAGGATGGGGAGAATGGCCAAATTGCCTTGATTAAGAACCACTCGTTTAGTAAAATTAGCAGTAATGTGGATTTAAGCCTATCTTCTTCATACCAAGAGATATATGAAAGTAGGACCAAGAAAAACTCACTTAAAAAGGCAAATGAAATTATGGATAGACAACCCACTTTTATAGAAGTTGGAGTTGATACGCAACAGAAAGGACAGATAAGGAATCTAAAGCACATATGCAGACAGAGGATTAAGTTGGATGGAACAATTTATAATGCTAGCATTCCTGGAAAGCTACAGCTCTCATTTGTCCCTGGGTGAGATGCTACCACAGGATTAGCTGTGAATATATTATACATATTTTTTTCCTTAAATTGAGCTGTTGCAAAATGACAATCTTCCAACCTGCTCTACTTTTGGCATGGGCAGTGCTCTCATACCAACTGGCTAAAAACAAAACAAACCCTGTTATAGGAGGTCCTTTTAAGAAGTGTGATTAGTGTAAACATACCTAGTCTTCATTCTCACTTGCTAAGTGCCTGGATAACATTTAATTCTTTAAATTAGTAAGAGACTGCTATATGTGATTACAAATAAACTGATGGTCTAAGTCAGTTGTGTATGTTAATAATAAACTCTGTGAATCAAATACAGAAAAAAAAAAAACATTAAGCCCTCCTAGGGGCCAATTTGTTCTTTCACATATGTTATTGAAATACTAAGTTATTTGACTGATATAAAAGTCACTCGTTAGAGGTCTCACAGCTACTAAGTCTTGCATTTGAGTTTTAAAAGATGGTCTATCTATTTTAAAGTCAAATTTTTACCACTTTTCCCATATATGTGTTAGCAAAAACTGTCTAAAAACTGTCCTCTAAGTATAATTTGATGGATTACAAATAGATAAGTTTTTTGATGTGACTAAAGTATTTTCTTCATGAAAAACACTTCAGCAACGGAAACATTAAAGTTAGGTAATTCCACTGACTAGAAACAGTTCAAGATCAGACCTAACAGACCTCACTTGTATTTTGCCCCGGGATATCCATGTGTTTAATCTAGGGATAGGTAAATCCATCCTACCCAACGGTATTAATTTATGGTTGATTTAATCACATTGTCTAGAAAAAAGATACATTCTCCTTTTTCTCCACTTTATCCTTTTCCTTAACTCTTGGTGAGGAACTAATCATTTGCTTATGTTCCATTCATTTGTTCACTTACCTTTTATTAAGTCAAGGAGCACACTGATTTCTGTAAGCTACTAGGCAGAGATAACCCTGCAGATCTTTATAAGTTACCCAGAGGTGAACGTTCAGCTATTTCTTTGTAATTCTTCATTGGAAAACATTAAGCTGGGGCAATGTCCAGCATTCTGGAGTTGGAAAAGTAGAAATAATTTGTTATTTTTCAGTCTGGAGAAAACATCAGAGTAGTTCTATGCATATCTGGCCCAGAAGTATTTGAAAATTATGCTAAAGTATAACAATAAAAACTGACGGGCTAAAATTTCATCATTAAAACATTTTTCCAAAAATAACCCAACTTTTTTTTCAAATGATAATCGTTTCTAAGTATTGTTTAATGCTTATATATGCAGTAAAATAAAACGATAGTGCATCTTTAGTACATAAAGGAACGATGTGTGGGGTTGGCCACTTTATGTTGTATATTCTGTAATCAGAACAAGCCCTTAGTATTTGTTGATTTTTGATATGTCCATGGGTCTCTTGACAGAGCAGCTTGTTAAACTGAAATGGCTCCAATTTCCTTGGTTTGAAGCTCTGACTCTCTCACTCTTACCCTGCTGGCTTTAATTCCTGCAGCACTTATGGATCAATTAAACCAAAACCTATTACTTGTTTAAAAAATGTTTTTGCAGAATATGTGCACCGTGGCAACTGTTCACAGTTTAATCATGTTGTGATTTGCAGGTTTACTCTTTAAAGTTTCATTTTAATATATGAAAATTTTAGAAGTTGCTTAAGTATTTTGTGACTGAGTTAGAATTTCACTTTATATGCTCTCTATAGTCATAATATTTATTCAACCAGCAAAATGTTGGTTGAATGTTAGGTATTACTGTTACTGTGATTTATACCATTGTCAATTATTAATTTTTCCTTTCTGTATCCTGGGTGAACTACATCATCCACCAACATTTTTATGTTTATATGTGTGGTAGAGTTTCCCATTGTTGCATAAAAGTTGGTAAGGTGTGACACATGAAAAAAAGTTTATAGGAGTAAAATTGTTAACAAACTTTTTCTTTAAAAATTAGCTTCTGGACTTAGATACTGCAGGAGAAAAATCTCATGCTCCAAATATCTTTTTTACGCATTCAAATCTTATTGTATTATTATTTTCTGAATTATAATTGGATTCTCCTTTGCTTTCGTAAAACAAACTTGATTACCAATATGATTTGTAGAATAGGCTGCTTTTCATTGTTTATGACTGATTTAGAAATCGCATTAATAATGCATACTTTCATTTTATGAATGTTGTCTACGATAGTATTTTTCTGATTTCTTCCATAAAAGTAATTAATCTCATATTTCTATTACCAATCCTCCATGTCTCACCTTTTTCTCCTATTTTTTTTTTAATTTTTTTTTTTTATTTATTTCTAGGAGAGAGAGAGACAGCGTGAGCAGGGGAGGGTCAGAGAGAGAGGGAGTCACAGACCGAAAGAGGCTCCAGGCTCTGAGCTGGCAGTCAGCACAGAGCCCGACGCGGGGCTCGAACCCACAACCGCGAGATCATGACCTAAGCGAAAGTCGGACGCTTAACCGACTAAGCCACCCAGGCGCCCCATTCTCCTATCTATTTTATACCCAGATCATTAGATAATTTATTTGAGATTCTTCAGGGAGCTGTGGCTTCATCAGGGTCCTCTGAGAAAGCCAAGTCATGGGCAGTGTCCATAAGATTATAGTGCCTTTAAACTCAGTTTTAGTTAACTGAAAAATGAAAATATGTGGGAAATAAGAGAGAAAACAAGCAAAAAGACAGAGTAGGAGAGAGAGAAGCAAACCAAGAAACAGACTCTTACCTATAGAGAACAAACTTTGGTTTCCAAAAGGGAGGTGGCTGGGTGAAAAAGTGATGGGGATTAAAGAGGGCACTTGTGATGAGCACTAGGTGTTATATGGGAGTGCTGAATCAATATATTGTAGATCTGTAACTAATATTACACTGTATGTTACCTAACTAGAATTTAAATAAAAACTAAAAATATAAAATATAAAATATAAAATATACATATTCCCCCGGAATTCTAAATAATATTACTAAGTATTTTTTTCTTAAATTATATATGTGTTTTTCCTTTTTTCTTTGATCACACTATCAAACTCCTTATCTGTTTTTCACTTAGTATTCCTATGACTTTCTGTTTATGCTCTTGTACTTTTCATACACAGATGGCAGTCTTTAAAAAAATAAGTATCAGAATCATGCAAATATTAACTACAATTTCATAAATGCCAATTATAAGGATTAAGAAATGCATTCTAAGTGTCAAGAGATTTTTAACTTCCCATACAAATAGAGGGGTACCTCAACATGATTGCTTATTATCAATAATTTTGTTCTGATTGTAGAGAGGTCCTATGAGGTTTCATCATCTTAACCTAGGTTGTGTAGCCTTAAAATCTTTTTCTTTCTACATTTGTTGCCCATATCTACAGTTTGTCCAAAGGGCTCCAATTATGTGGGGGGTTTTTTTGGTTGTTTTTTTACTCAAAAGGTGACCTTCCCTATTATTGGCCTGAGTGTGCAGAATGGGAAGAGGATTGGGGAAAAGGAAGCCTTCAGGGAAGGGAGTATGATCAGCCAAAACTTTAAAGAAAAAACAAAAGAGAGCAAACAACCAAACAACTCCAGAGCTGTTTGTAGTAATATGCATACTCTCAGAGTATGAAGTAACTGAGGGAGAATGAAACCCATGTTTATTAATCTTTTGAATTTTGCATGAATCTTTAACGTCACTGGGGCTTCTGGGCAAAGTAGAAGGTTCAAGTCTGGCTTAAAATTTTGGTTAATTATATTTTATCACAAATTTAATTACACGATTTTAATTAGAGAAATAGCAACATCCAGTTGGCAGGTGGCTCAGCTGAGACTAGTAATTAAACACATGTAATGACCCCCAAAGCCAAGCAGAGAAAAACAAAGGAAAATTTTTTTAAAAATAGCTTAAGAAGATTGAACTTTAGAATGTGATAAAATTTGCTTTAATCCATAAAAGTTTTAGGAACATGCAGTTGTGTCCACAGATTTGCACATATTTGTAACATGTAATTAAAAAATTTGTTATAAATACTGTTTTATTGGTTTTAAATGTCTTCCCATATTTAATTATGGATATAGCATTTACTTAATGCTTACAATGGATAAAATTCACAGTGCATTTCTTGGTTTTGAGAAAATTTCTCAAAATGCTGCTTACCTCTGATAAGAAATTGCATAGCATTGTAATACTCTTTTTTAAAATGAATTCATTTAACAGCTGCACTAGAAAACCATTTTGTTAGTAACATGCCACTTTATGACCATAACTGTATATTTATTTTATACCTTGGAAGTCAAAATTGGGTCATTTTTTTATTGTCCTCAGAATTCAGATTCCCAAATTCAGGTTTTGAAGTTATTTTACTCTTTATCAGAGCTTTTACTGGGAAAAGTTCTGAAAAATGTCTTTCTCCATATGGGGAAACTGGTATTCAGACATCTAGCTATTCTTTAAGTTCTCAAAATCCCAGTAGCTTGAAATTATAAAATGAGGGACATAAATATCCCCTTCTCAGAAAAGTCAATGACTTCACTGAATTCTATTAATATTTATGTAATATCTCAATAAATCTCTCTACTAATGAATAAATGACAAGCAGGTGTTTTGCATTACTTTGAGTGAATGTCAACGTTTAAGTCTTCTGTTCAAAATTCAGATCTAAAAATTCATATTCCACATCAGTCTAATGAATACAACGGCCTAAAATAATGGTTTCTTCAGGTAAGAGATAAAAATTTCATCCTTAAATGAGATTGGTATCACATATACTGATTGTACAGAAGTAATTTAAAACATTGATTTGACTCTATATTTCAATCTATGGACTTTAAAATGTACAGCATGAGTCAGAACACCTGATATTTTTCCTTGTGGAATGTAAGCTAGAAGCCTCTGCAGACAGGAAAATAATTCTGTCCTGGGTTGTGTCTCCCTGTCCCCCACCCCACCCCCTGCCTGCCAGAGTTTTAAGGATTTCTTAAAAACTCCCTTGGATAGTGAGAAAAGTTGGAAAGCCTTATCATACAGTAATTTCTACAAAGCAACTTTTTGTGTAGAGTCATGTCTCAGATAAGTATTATGTTGAAAAACTTTGTTTTGATACTAAGTACAGGAACTGGCAGTTGGGATTTGTAAGATGAGTTACAGAATTTTTCTAAAATGTGTAGCAAAGGAGAGGATGAAGAAAGGCTGGTCATTTTACTGACCACCTGTTGTTTTGGCCAACACAAATTAAAAACAGTTTTAAACCTTTTATGTCACAAGGACTTCGATAGAGTATGGGGCCTTAAATACTTGTTCCAAATAATTGCTACATGCAGTGAAAAATATGTTCAACATTAATATTTAATTCAGATATTTATGCTAAATTTCCAAGTCAGTGGTCAGGAATGGGTTCTTGGTTTCATTAAATCTTAAATTTTGAGGTAAAATTTAAACACTTTGAAATGCACAGTTCTTAAGTGTACAATTTTGCATTTTGACAAATATATACACCCTTGTAATCAATACGCCAATCAAGATACAATACTGTTTCCCACCAGGGAATCCCTGCTCCTCTACAGAAGTCATTGTTCTGATTTCTATTACTGTACATTAGTTTCCCCTGTTCTTAAATTTCACATGAATGAATTCACACAGTGGATAATCTTTTATCTGGTTTATTTCACTGAACGTAATTCCTTTTCACAAGTGTGTTTAGTATTTTATTCTTGGAAAAATGGCTCTGAAAAATCACAGTAAGACTGAAAATTAAAGTTGAAAGTTGACAATTTTATGAGAACATTTTGGAACACATATAATGACTATTAACTTTACAAAATTTTGGCCATAGATCTTATGATATCCCTCGTTGACAGTAGAATCCTGGTTTTCTGAATAGTTGCCATTTTGTTTTTCTTGTCGGTGGACATAGACTTACTCTCATGAGTTGCCTTCTTTGTGAAAACCGTTTATGTTACTGCATGAATCCATAGTTTATCCCTTTCATTACTGATTGGTATTCCATTGCATACATATACCACAATTTCTTGATCCATTCATGTTGACAGATAGTTGGGTGGTTTCTAGTTTTTCTCTATTATTAATAAAACTGGTATAAAAATGTGCCTGCAAATATTTTGGTATACACCTCTTTTTATTTCTCTTACATAAATCTCCAGGAGTGTACTTGTTGGGCTGTTAGGTTGGTGTCAATTCAGCTTTATGAGAAACTGCCAAATAGTTTTTCGAACTGTTTGTACCATTTTAAAATTGCACCAGCAATGTATGCAAATCCTACTTGCTCCAACGCCTTGCCAAATTTTGGAATTGTAAGTTTGTAAAGTATAACCATTTTTATGTGTGTGTAATGATATTTTAATGTGATTTAAATCCTTTTCTTGATTACTGAAGATATGGAGTACTTTTCCATGTGCGATTGGTCATTCATATGTCTTTCTTTGTGAAGTTACTATACAAATTATTTTTGTCGATTTTTTAAACTTAAAGTGTTTTTCAGAATAGTTTAGGTTCACAGAAAATTGAGAGGAAGGTACAGAGATTTCCCATGTACCTTCAGACCCCACACATCTACAGCTTCCTCTTATACTAACATCACTCACCAGAGTATATTTATTATGATTGATCATTCAATTGACACATATCACCTAAACCCTTGTCTTTAAATTTAATTTGTTTGAAATTGGTAAAACCACTTCAGCTTTCGTAGGCTTACAGTTTCAGGGAGTTGATTACATTTCTTCCATTCTTGACTTTCAACCTGTTTTTTATCTGTATATTTAAGCTACATCTCATATCTTGCTTTTAATTATATCTTATATTTCTAAAAATTCTTAAAATACTACTATTAATATAAGTGTTTTACATATAAATATTAAATGTAATACTTAGATACTTGGATTTGTAACAGTTGTATTTTTTTGTTTCTTTGTTAACAACCTTTTCTGTTCTTTGGTTCCTCATTTCTGCTTTCATTTAGGTAATCTAATAAGTTTCACAGTTTCATTTTAATTACTGGATTTGCTTTTAGCTATGTCTATTTGTGTTTGTTTTCTCTGTGGTTGCCAAGATACATAATGTGCTTCCTTGATGTATTACAGTTTACTTTGGTACTAAATACAGTCTCTTAAATTTACCCATATATTTACCATTCCTACTGTTCTTAAATCTCAATTTTCAACTGAATTTCTCCACTTTTTTCATCAGAAAATATATTCCTTGCACTCTCATTTTGAAAAGATTACTTCAGTGGTCACAAAGTTTTAGGGCACCATTTTACTCATTCAACACTTTGGGGATGTCATTCCATTTTCTTCTAGCCAATATTGTTTATCATAAGTTTGCAATCGTATATCATTGTACTGTGAATGCAATGCCTTTTGTGTGTGTGTGACTTGACAAACTTCATTATTATGGTATATTCACCACTACTATAGCTAGCTACCATCTGTCCCATCACATCACTATTATAAGATCATTGACTGAATTTTTTTCTTTGTTTTAAGATTTTTCCCTTTGTTTTTAATTTGTGGGATTTTCTATGTTGTGAGTAGGTGTGATTTTAATTGTATTTTATTTGTTTTCACCAAATTTTGGAGAAATGTTGTCCATTATTTAGGTTGGTTACTTTTTCCCTTTGATGATGAGTGTGTTTGTGGGTGCATATGCACATTTTCCTCATTCTCTCTTTCCTTTCCTAGAACTCCAATACATATATTTTTGATCACTTGATATTGTTTATGTTACTAAGGCTTTTTTTCCCCCTTTTTTCTGTCTCTTCAGATTAGATACTATATATTACTCATCTTCAAGTTTATGGAACCTTTCTTCTGCAGTCTTCAGTCTGGTATTTATCACATCTAATAAATTACTGATACCAGGTGTTGTGTGATGACCATGAGTTTTACCTGCTTATTTTATCTCAAGGATAATAGAACTATGCTGTTTGTCTAGTGTCTAGAAACTGCTTCCTTATACATATTTTTCTGTTATTTAAGTGTAATTGGCATATAACTTATTAGTTTCAGCTACAATATTTCAGTTCAGTACAATATTGATTTGACAATTCTATACATTATTCAATAAGTGTAGTCATCATCTGTCACAATAGAATATTATTGACTATATTTCCTTTTCTTCTATGTGACTTACTTATTTTATACCTGGATATACTTATTTTATATCTTAATCTGCTTTATATCTTTCACCCATCCATTCACCCATCTCTCCTATGGCAACCATCAGTTTTCTGTATTTAAGAGTCTGTGTGAAATCATAGGGCATTTGCCTTTCTCTGCCTGACTTATTTCATTTAGTTAATACCTCTGAGTCCATCCGTGTCATCCCAAATGGCAAGATCTTATTCTATTCTATATCATGACTGAGCAGTATTCTATTGGATGTATGTACATATATACATACACACATCTTCTTTATCCATTCATGTATCAGTGAATACTTGGGTTCCTACAGTATTTTGTTTATTGCACATATTGCTGTAGTAAACACAGGGGTGCATATAATCTTTTTGAATTAGTGTTTTCCTATTTGGGGGTAAATATCTAATAGTGAAAATTTTGGACTATATGGTATTTCTGTTTTTAATTTTTTTGAGCAACCTCAACCTCCATACTGTTTTCCATAGCATTGCACCAGTGTTGATTTTAGAAATCAATAATGTTATAATTTTATATTGTTTTCCATTTTTATAATATTACTTAAGACTCGTAATTGTGTACCGATATAGTTGAAATATATCATAGTACTAAGAGATAGAAGTGCTACATTAAAAAGAAAAAAAAAAGGTTTGAGAGAGATAGTGTTTACATTGTCCCATGTCTTAAAGTGTAGTTACTGGTCACTAGGGCACCAAGCATGAAAGTGTGCTGAAGAATCAAAAAATACCAATACTGCTTTGTTGAAAATGACTTGGTGCCCAAACCTAATAATTTTAGAAGGGAAACATTAGCCTGTTACAAAGATTAGTCTTGATTTCAGTTAAATACTTTATATTTGTATTTCAAAAGCATGAAGTTTCTTATGGGTATGATTTAAGTGAATAAGCTAGGAAACTTATGTATCTGTGTTGTATAGAGCATGGGGCGACTGGGTGGCTTATTCACTTAAGTGACTGGCTCTTGATATCAGCTCAGGTCACGATCTCATGGTCCATGAGATGGAACCCTATCCCGCGTTGGCCTCTGCGTTGACAGTGTGTACCTGCTTTGGGCTCTCTCTCTTTCTCTCTGCCCCTCCCCTGCTCATTTTCTCTTTCTCTTTCAAATAAATAGTTTTTAAACATGTATTGTGAAGGCAGTAGATAATATAAAGTAATGATATATAGTACATATATTCAATGAATTTATAGTTACATATGAGAACATTTCAGTAATATAAGGCTATCATATTTGATGTTAGTATTGTCCTATGAAAATATATATGAAATAATTGGGGAGAAGTAAAAATAAAAGAATAATAGAAGAAAAAACACACATTAGGAGGCTGGAAAAACAAAAGGTATGTTTTACTAAAAAAACTTTTTAAATTGTGCAAGGTAGAATATGACAAATATATAAAAGGAGATAGTGAAAAATCTAATGAACTCAGCCAGTCTTTCTTCTAAGTCCAAAGACCAGGGATACTGTAAACATAGCATGGTGCTAGATTCTAGCATATAATAACAATCAAAACCCAAAACCGTCCTGGCCTCATAGAACTTACAGTCTCATGCAGATGAACAAATAGTAGTTTACACAGATACAGTCACAAATTAAATATAAACTTGAAAATAGGATAACTGATTTGAAGGAAACATACCTTTCTTATTATCAGAGCATATAATGGTATTTGAAATAGATAGGAAGGCCCCTGAAGACCTTTCCAAAAACGTGGTCATTGTGCTGATGTCTGATGGATGGGTAAGGGTTATTGAGGAAAAGGAGGAAGAGAAAAGTGTTTCAGGCATAAGCTTTATGGCAGGAGGAAGATGGTAAATGAAACGGATCAGAGGAGTTTCCTTTATGAATCGAGGCAAGAGAAGGTGTTAGCTAGGGGTGAGAAGAGACTAAATACACAGATTTGGCAAGGCCACTTGACGAGATTTTGCATTATTGTATGACTAGTTGAAGAACATTGGACAGTTTTGAATAAAGGGATGAATAATTAGATTCACATAGCAACAAGAACACCCTGTCTTTATGGCAGGCAGTGTGGCTAAATAGAGACAAATAGGCCTGCTCTAACCCCTTCAGAGTGACTGCAGGCTGATCTTTTGTGTAAGTACGAATGGATGTGTATAGCACTCAGGGAACCCTGAGTTACTGAATTGACATGATGTCAAGTCACGGAAGAGAGTGTTTTAAGAAGCATAGCGATCAACCTCGAATGCTGATTGAATCAGCAATTAAAAATAACCTCTATTTAATGCTTACAAGTTGTCAAGCACTGCCCTAAGCTCTTGGTGTGGATTAATTTATTTAATACTAACAGAAACCCTCAGGGATGAACACTTTTACTGTTATAATTTTGTGCCTAAGGACTCTGAAGAACAGAAAGGAGGTAAAATCCCATGGTCACAGAGCTAGTAAAAGGAACATTAAGGATTTGAACTCAGGTGGTCTCCACTGTTTTTGCAACACCATGAAAACTGTCGGTTTGATTTGGTGTCAAGGAAGTCATAGACTTTGGCTAGAGATGTTCCCATGGAATATTGCAGATAGAAACGATAAAAAGTGGATTGCAGAGTGTTGCCTTTCATACTCTCAGACAAGTGGGAGGGGAGGTAGAGACATTGCTGGGAGTGGGAGCGATTTCTGGGTTGTATGAAACACTGAACTGAAGAGAGGATATTTCCCTTCTGGCAGAGCACTTAGTACATGTCCCTGACCATAGCTCATGTCTTCTGATTAAGGCAAATCCAGGGCAGTGTGGCTACCTGTTGGGAGGCTGTCCTGTCACCCAGACCCTTACTTCCCCCTGGATAAATCGAGGGCTTTCATAGTCCACAGGTGTAGATTACATCGGCTCATGCCAAAGAAGCATTTTTTTCATAGTTTTGAAGCCTTTTGCAATTTTCAAAGTGTATATGTGCAGACCTCTCAGACTGGGAGTGATCAGACATGGTTTCTCTGTAAACCATGATTCTGTTAAGAAAGCAGCATCCTGTGCCAAAGAACATGACTTTTAAGGCTATCATTGACTGCTTACTAGACTCTTAACTTTTTTTTCCCTACATTAAGACCAAAAGGTACACAAATACACAGACATAATGCTGTGGGAGCATTGAGGAGTCTGAGATGAAGTACACATGAATTTTCTAAATGGAGTAAAAAATAATGTATCTAAAAAGTGGTTTGGGTTTCTAAATTCTTTCACCCTTTTTCTTTCTAATATGTGGCTTTAATTTTCCACTAGTAACAGTCAACTTTGTCATGTAGTTTGTGAGGTTAAGTATGTTTGCCCTTACAAGTTTGATTGGAAAAAAAAACTGCTCAATTTTTTTTAAATTTTAATTTATTTCTAGGAGAGAGAGAGAGAGACAGCGTGAGCAGGGGAGGGTCAGAGAGAGAGGGAGATACAGACTCTGAAATAGGCTCCAGGCTCTGAGCTGGCAGTCAGCACAGAGCCCGACGCGGGGCTCGAACCCACAAACCGCGAGATCATGACCTAAGCGAAAGTCGGACGCTTAACCGTCTAAGCCACCCAGGCTCTCCGCTCAACTTCTTTTTATATATATTTCAGTTGTTCCCATAGCCAATAACAAATGCTGAAATGTTACTCAAAATTATTATATAAAATTTCTTCAGAATTAATGCTAAATAGTAGATCCATGACAACTTTTTAAATAACTTCAATTTGATTTTATCGCCTAACAAAAAAGCTGACAAAAATGATTTTAAACAATATAATATTTCCTTAAAGTGTGTATGAATTGCCTCTGAACACATTCAAGTTAAATCAAATCCCTTTTGCACAGAGGTCTATTAAAGTTTCTCATCAACTAGCAGTAGAGCAAGAAGGAATCAGATGCAAATAACTCTTGCCATGATTTACAACTAACCCATTACTTTCTCAACAGGGTAAACTGAACTTCTCTATGCCTAGCTAGCTTGCAGTCACTTGCCTTGGGCTAGCAATTAACCATTTGCAAAGTCCCGGAGTGTTTAATGCGAATGAAACATGTTGTAAGATTGATGAAGACCATAAATAAGAAGTATCATTTTAATAGGAAGAAAAAGCTCACAAACTTGACTTTGTCACACCTGCTTACCCACCTGTACCACCTTCTGTCTTGTTGAAGACAATTTTCTAATTTTGTGTTTGAAATATGATGCATCCTAAAAAAGAAATTTTAACATCAGGGGTTAGGGAGATAAAAATTAGAAATTTACAAAGCATTTTATCTCCCTTGTTTCATTATTAATCAAAGGATTGATTTGTTTTTCTTTATGAGTTAATATCAGCACTGAGAAAATAAGGGGAAAATAATACAGAATTCTAGAATGATTTTGGCATTAGATGTGCTAAGATAAACATGTTAAAGATAAGCTTATGTTTTCCACTTACACTATTGCCCAGTTTTGCAGAGTAATGTTTATTTTTTTAATGTTTTATTTATTTTTGAAAGAGAGAGAGAGAGAGACAGAGAGAGAATGAGAACAGGGGACGGTCAGAGAGAGAGGGAGACACAGAATCCAAAATAGGCTCCAGGTTCTAGGTTAGCTGTCAGCACAGAGCCCGACTCAGGCCTCGGGCCTCGAACCCACGAACCGTGAGATCATGACCTGAGCTGAAGTCAGATGCTTAACCGACTGAGCCACCCAGGCGCCCCTGCATAGTAATGTTTAGAGCCCCAAGTTTTTATATCATAGTTGCCTGAATCAGAAACCTGCAGGAAGTGATTCCTATTATTTTAAAAAGAACTATAGAATTTGTTTTGTCATTGTGCTGCTCATCTAAAAAATTACAAAAATATATTGGGAAGCAGTTTCTAGAGGAAGTTTCAAATCGATCTCTTTGCTGTTCGACTAAAACAGCATTTCTAATCGTGATTACTAGTTCCTTGAAAGTGCTTCAGACTTGGACAGGATATACAATTGTCCCTCTGCTCCTGGGGCTTATTCACTTTTGGTCTTTGCTCTGGAAGGGAAAGAAAAGGTATTTTATTTTACTATGATGATCATAGCTCTTTCCTTCTTTCAACAGTTAATGATTTCAAGATTCTTCTGGCCAGGTTTTGAGAGGCTCCTCTCTTGTTTACATGATTAGCTAATCTAGACAAGAGTTTAAGGGCAAGTGTCCCTAGGAGGTGCTAAGAGCCAACAGCGAGATGGACAGAGGTGAAAATAAGGGAAGAAAATTCATCTACATACCCAGCAGGTAGATAGGTCATTTATATATTCATCTGTTTTCAGTTCTCAACTTGATAAGAGTGTGTCCATTTCATGGTGCCGTGCAGAGAAAATGAAGTGTGTAAGGTCATTCAATAAAGATTAAATTAAAAACATATTCCTATTGCACCCTCAGGGTCCATTAGCCTTGATGAGTGTACAAATACGTTCTTTGTTATATGTGCTCCATCCTGAAAGAGATTGTGTGCTTCGCTCATTATGAATGTGCACCTGAAAAGATTGAACATTATCCCCTCTTTTTTAACTGACCTGTGGCCACCGCTGGGTTCATTAGTGCAGAACATCTTTTCCACTGGCTGAGTCTGCCCTATTGTTTGCCTTGGCCAGGGTCAAGTCAAGGGCACCCAGCCTAGATTGGACTCATTTGTCACAGGGTCTAGCAACAAAGCTGATTTCAGCAGAGACGGGGTGAATTTCATGGGGCTGAAACACAACCTTTGACACCGAGTGCCCAGGGCTGCTCAGAGTTGCACAGACAGCCCGCCACCCTTAGGCATCCGGGAACAAAGAATTGGTGAATTATAACAAAAATAAAGTTTCCACAGTCAGCATATATTTTAAGTGTTTAAATTATTTGCAGGGATTTTTGACAGTCTAAAATTGCATCTTGAGCACTTGTGATAATCGCTGTGCTTTTTAGACTATGAAGGAAAAAAACAATTCAGTTGGGGGCTTATTGCTTAACTGGTGTAACGGTGTAAAGTGTAGCAATTTAGTGTGGAGTGCGGGTTTTCCATGGTCAGCAGGAGCCGGCATGAACAATGGGTCGTGCTGAGGTAGCATGTGGAAAATGACTTTAATACACTATATAGAATGGCTTATTGCCTTGGTCAATAGGCTGCAGTGAAGATGGTGTATTCAGCCACTTGGGAAGGTTAAACCTGTCAGGGAACACCGTGACTGATATGCAAGGGCTGCTTATGAGGTCTCTAATGGAAAAACCTGACAAGCAAAGTTATAAAGGTTACACTTGACACATACTTCAGCATTATGCCTTATATTAATCCATTTTTTTAAAGGTAGGGTACTTTATATTTGTTAGAAATTGATGCCACAATAGTATTAACACTCCAGAGGAAACATTTAAACTTTGCAGTAAAGTAAGGAGCATTATAGGATGAGATCACTGCCTGAGGAAGGACACTTGTCCAATATGCTGGCAACATATTTCTCTTTCTCCCAAGAAATAATCTGTTAAATTATTATACCATATTATCATCAGGGTTTGTAATTTAATAAGCATCCCCATATTTTCCTTTTGTTTTTAGAAGGAATATTTATTGTGATGACATGATGATGTATTCAGGAAGAATTTTAAGAGAACAGTAAATTTATGTTTAGGATGTCTTTCCCTTCTCATTTGTAAAGAAAAAGGTGCAGAATAAAATACTACCTTCTCAATGATATTTGGGACTGCAGTAAAGTTCAATATAAGTGAATGACCTGAAGTTCTCAAAATGATACCTCCACAATTCTACCCCTGTCACAATATAACTCCCCCATTATGTTGTTATGTTAATCATACAGTGGAAGTTTCCTTATGCAGTTAGATTCGTCTTATTAGCAAAAGTGAACACAAATGGACACTTAGTTTAACTCTATAAAGAATGGAAAGCAGGTGACAAACATTTTTTTAAAGCTTGAGTGTTAACTGGAATTCCTTACTTGTTTGTTTCTTTTTGAGCATTGAATCAGATACTTGATCATATCCCTCAACTTATACTTAAAAATCAAAGAGACTGATGAAGAGTAGCTTATTTTTTCCTGAGGCCACAAAGAATCCTGATATTTTATTAGTAGTAATATGAAAACATTCTGAAAAGTAAACAGTAGAACGTACTCAGGAATATTAAACTGGGATATTTCACTTTTTCATTTTTCTCCTCACTTTCAGTTTAATGAGAATCATAGAAATTGTTCTCGTTTGTAGGTTTTAGAAGAGTTGTCCGTGAAAAGTGTTAGATTGACAATACTGGGTAGTGAGGCCCCTTATATTAATAAATTTCCTTAAATAAAATTACCCTCAAAAGATTCATGTGTGTTTTTTCAAATGCTGATATTTTTAACTCAGAGGAATCTAGAATTAAGTGTTAGATTTCTAGCCCATTTTTGACACGTAAATATCTGAGGATAGCAAGAATTCAAAATGCAACTCCATAAAATGACAATTTCAAATATCTAACTGTTGAAGGCAAATTGTTCCTGGCTGAACTATCTTTGTGAATATATAGATGTTAAATTTATGTAAAAAAGCCAATAGCCTCCCATAAAATACTATGTCTTGGATGATTAAAATCTACATATTAGCTATGCTTGTAGAATTTTACAACAAGAAATTTTAGTTGTGAATATCAGTTCTCCTGTGAATGTACAGATACACCTTTACATATATTTTATTGTGTGTATAGATGTGTACACATGTGTCTTTTGAGTTACATATATTAAGTTTGAAATCTGGTATTTTAAATAAGAACCAGAACTGCATTCACCGAACAGTAGGTACTGGCTGAACTATAACCCCATTTTTAAAAGATATTTGGAAAGAAGTTAGATTTAAACATTTTTTTTTCTCTGCCTCATAAAGTGAAAACATATAAATGGTCTCTTTATCTCCTTTTTTCCTTGCTGAAGTCAGCCTTTTGTTAGGAAGTGTTCTCCCAATCAGAATTGAGTAAGAATTCAAATGAGATATTTGCATTTTTAATGTTCCTTTATTAATTCATTACCAGTCCACAAAAGTTACCAACAGTGTTTAGACATGATAAGCAAAAGTTACATAGGGCTTTTAAGTAATTATGCACATATTTCATGTATTCTACATATTTTTCAAAATATTTCTACTTGTATCTTTGAAGTTATGCTTATATTTATGATCTGTATATTATACACACATGCTTATAGATATGAATTTATTTCTTTATATTTTTCTTCTTACTCAAGTGAAATTAAAATGATCTTAAAATTTAAGTCTTATGTACAGAGAGAATAAGAGATCATTTATGGAATGAGAAAAGTACGAATTACCTCTAGTTAAAAATAGAAGTGAAAGGACCCAAGAATAAAGACTATTATTGAATAAAACACCATAAACCAGGAACCAAACCATAGTTAAGCAACACCGCATCTCTATCCAGAAAAAAAATTCTCCATGAGTAGCTTGCTTGCAAATTGCTTCCTATCATGTTTCTCAACAAATGCTGTAGCTTGATAATCGTATCACATTATAGTTTGCACAAAGTATTTCCCCTAAAACTAATAAAATTAGAGTATATTGAGTACCTCAAAAGTTTTTGAGCGCCTCAAATATTCTGCTAAACAGTAAAGAAGATTCAAATGTATCAGATGAGGTTCTCAACCTCCAGAAGCTTATAATTCCTGTTGAACCAAAGGGATCATATTTCTCAATAAGGAATTTTTATTCATACTTTCTTTGTATACATGACTACTTTGTGAAGACACATTGTCTTCCAAAGCGCCAATCATTTTAAAAATGCACAAACAATTGTTGAAGTCAGTCACTGAATTACAATTAAATTAAATAAGTAACTTAAGGAAAATAACGTGAGTTATATTGTTAAATAAATATTTAACACTATAGGGGCGCCTGGGTGGCTTAGTCGGTTAAGCGTCCGACTTTCNTTAACACTATAGTTCAACCATATTTGAGACTGAAGAAACATATTACCAGTCTTAAAGAAATAACGTAATTTTACTGTTGTTTTCATTTGTTATTGAGTTTATCACTTATTTGTGTATATGTGCAGATCTAATTCTTGACGTGATTTATTTTTCCCCCAACAGAAAATTGGGTGATAATGGGGTATAAGTAGGATATGTTACATTGGTTCATGGTCACTTTAAACATGATCTTCCAACTAAATGGAAACTAGACTTTTCAGTTAACAATGTGAAATAAATTGGTCCTGCCAGTGCTCTTCCCAGTGAAAAAAAATGGTAATATTAGAAGAACGTCAATTGGTATTAACTAGCAGTTTCAACAGAGGCCACTGAGTGGATAAGGAAATAAAATTACGTTCTCAGTCCTGGAGCCGTATTATTGAAGTTTTTGAGTCTCAGAGAGGGGAAAAAAACCCCAAAACTTGTACATCTTATGTTGCCTTTGCCTTTCTTAAAGATTATCATAAAATTTTATTCCCAGAAGTTATCCTGCACACTGAATTTTCTTAAGAATGATTTTTGGTAAGTCAGGATTATGTGATTAAGGTTTCACAAAGTCTCAACTGGAATTAATTTCTAGAAGACACTATCCCACATCCCCTGATTCAGCATTTCATTCTTGATACTGACACAATAATGTCAGCCTACAGGCAATTTTACCAGCCATTTTTTACTATATTTTTAGATAGTTATTATGATAATTTGTGTGATACATCTGAGCAAGAAAGCAAAATAGTAGTCTGGAAAAATATAGTATTAATATTTATAAAGGTGAGTTTTATGAAGTTTCAATTTTTGCTAATTTTCCTGGAGAGTATGAAGGAACTCCCTTTAGGCAGAATCTGTCCATTGTTGCTCTCTCATCTAACATCTGCAACATCACTTTATAAATGATACCATGCATTATCATAAATAGTTTCTCACTTAAGCGTAAAAGCAGGACTGAACATTTTGCTGCTGAAAAGAAATTGTACTGTGGTCAGAATACCCAAAAGCAAATATTGTGGAGATTTTTGTCCTTAAATTGAGTATGAAGATAGTCAATATTGCATAACTTATGAAGGTAAACATCTCTTGCAGAAAAAAAAAGAAGATATAAGTGTATTTTTATAAAAGCCACTCAGAGTAAGCAAGACTAGTAAGTACATGAATCCTGAATAGCTAAGACCTTTATTCCCAGCAAATACATGATCCTTTAAGTTAGCAATGTGCTTTCTGTAGAAATATGGACCGTGAATGGCTGTCTTCCCAAGCTAAATGCAAACGCTCATTTGCAATTGAAAGGACTTTACTGAGCATATGAATATTAGAACGTAGATACTATTTTATTTATGTGGAGCCAGTGTTTACTGATAAAAATTTTGTAAATTAAGATGCTGTGGAACTACATAAGGGAAAAGAAATTATACTTGCCATATTTAAATTGACAATATTTTGAAAGCAAATAAAAAAAATACATTTTTATATCTTGTTTATAATTGAGTCAGGTCACAACCTCTTTGAAAATTACATGCTATATGTTACTTATGCCACAAGACCCTTTTGATCTTCTGTTGACTTGGAGTTTTGACCTTGCCTGAGAACACAAAGCATTTGTGTTAACTGATGGAGAGGTCACTGAGCTTACAGCACAGTTTTGGTGTTTTATTTTAACAGTTCAATAATAAGGTGAAGGGGAACACTCCTTAGAGTAGCCATAATAGATTTATTGCCTTTTTGTTATTAAGACCTCTTAAGATAATTGTTTTCAGAATTATAATAAAACCTTCTTAGAATTTCTAGACTTAACATTTATTTATTTATGCTGATTAGAGTCCACTTCTGCTGTTTCACATTGTGTTAATTAAGTTTGTAATATTTGAGACCCCTTAGAAGGTATTTAAAATTCATTACTTGGTTAGAAACATACAGTTTATTTTTCTCCTGAAGATAACAAGATCTAACTTATGGTCTGTTGCTCCGAGTGACCATATTAAATTTGTAAATGTTGTTCCTACATTTATATGTATGTAAACATGTAACAGTTTACATGTAAATATGTATTTAATATAGGTAAGGTCATAAAAATACATTTCAAATGGACACACCAGTATTATCCTCATTTAAAGATCGAAAAAGCTTAAGTAAACTTCAAAAGAAAATCAACATGCTTTTCTAGAATGTATCATGTCTGAATAAAATGTCTAAATGTTGATTTTTAAAACGCCATCTGTAAACTAAGTTAGTTTTTCCTAAAGTCCTTAAGAATCTAGATGACTTTAAATGTTAATTTTTTTAACTAAACCTTGTAAGTGAGAATTTATGATCACTTTACTTAAGGTATCCAATCACAGTTAGTGAAGGTTATGTAAACATTAGAATTCACAAAGATCCCCTTTGGAAAGTTAATTCATCTAGTCCCAGAGTTTCAGATGTTAAAGCAAGTGTTTACAATTTGGAAGGGGGGAGGAGTGTATTAACGAATTTGAAACATTAAACTTGTTCATATTCAGTTTGCCAGTTTTTCATATTCATCATTACGACTTTATGTAAATAAAAATCCTAGTAAACAATTTTTCCTTTCTGACTTTTTTAAAGGAGAGTTTTAAATATGTGAGTTCTCTTGTTACTCAACAATCTTACCTTAAATATTTACTAATGATTTACCAGAGTAAAAGGTAAGAAGAAATGTACAATTATACTGTCTTTTTCTTTTGATATGTGCTTTATTGATGTATTGTTAACAAATAAAAATCCATCTATCTTTTCTGTGAGAGTGTGAGTGGGGGATAGTGGCCAGGCTGGAATCGTAAGCAGACTTCACGCTCAGTGTGGAACCAGACAAGGGGTTAGTTCTAATGACCCTGGGATTATTACCTGAGCTGAAATCATGAGTGGGATGCTCAACTGACTAAGCTACTCAGGGGGCCCTGCATGCATCCTGTGTATGTAGTTTGATGAGTTTTCACAAATGTATACATTGGTATAACCACCATCACGGTCAAAATGTTAACAGTTTTAACACTCCAACAAAACCATGCTTGGTTTCATAGGCAAGCAATCCTTATTTGCTTGTTGGTGGGTTGGTTGGTTGGTCTGACCGTATGTAATCAGAATGATCCAAATTGTTCCATGTTTCCAGAGTTTTTCTTCTATTTCTAACTAGCATTATACTGTATTATATACTAAAATTTATCCTTTTGTATGTTGATGGAAATTTAGTTTGTTTTCACTTCTCAAATATTATGAATAATGCTGCTATGAGCATTCACGTCTAAGGCTTTGTGTAGTAAATGTCTTCATCAGTATAGAGTAGGTGCCTATTAAATTTCTCTAAGTGATATTTTGTAATTTTAAGTATCCAGAACTTGAGATAAAACTCATTTGTGATGATACGCGTGTTTTAAAGGTTTCTCTTTGATTAGTTTTGCCAATAAATTTCTAGGGATTTCTGCATCTATATTTCTTAGCCTTATTGTTGTATAATTTTCTTTTGAAATAATTTCTTTATCAGATTTTTATATCAAGAGTGTCCTTCTCTGGTTGGTGTATCTAGGTAATAATGCTGGTCTCCACACATGACTTGAGAAGTGTGTTCTGAACAGATTTGTATAAACTTGGAATAATCTTTTCCTTTAACATTTGATAGGCTTCTCCACTGAAATCATATGATCATAATTTTTCATTTATGGGAAGGTTTTTAAATTATAAGTTCAGTTACTTTAACATTGATGGGGTATTTAGATTTTGTCTTTATTTCAACAGTTCCAGTAACTTATATCTCTCCGGGCATTTATCCATTCCATTTAAATTGTTGAATTTATTAGTATCATTTATTATATTCCTCCTATATATCATTGTAACATCCACATCTTGGGTAAGGTGGTTGGTGCCTTTTCAATCTTGAGAGTGGGAAGTTTTTTCTTTTCTGTATTGTGTTGGTCAGATGAAAGATTTATTCATTTATTGTTCGTTTCAAGTAATGACTTTTGATTTCATTGATTTTTTTTTACCTGTTTGTCCTCTGTCTTTATTATTTATTATTCCCTGCTCTTTATAATTGGTTTCTTTTTACTTCCTTTGAAATTTTCTCTCTTCGGGGCGCCTGGGTGGCTTAGTTGGTTAAGCGTCCGACTTTCCTCTTAGGTCATGATCTCGTGGTTCATGGGTTCGGGCCCCGCATCGGGCTCTGTGCTGACTGCCAGCTCAGAGCCTGGAGCCTGTTTCAGTCTGTGACTCCTTCTCTCTCTGACCCTCCCCTGCTCACGCTCTGTCTCTCTCTCTCTCCTAGAAATAAATTTTTTAAAAAAATTAAAAAAATGAAATTTTCTCTCCTCTACATAATTCCTTTAGGTCATTTTACATGTTATTTAATCACGTAAAGCTAAAAATTTTCCTTAAAGCGTTGTTATAGCTTTGTCCTGCAAAGTGTGTACATGGTGTTTCCTAATCATTGTTTTTAGTATTTCCTAAATTTAATGTGATTTCTCCTTCTACCATAGGTTTTGGCATATCATGCTTAATTGACAAATTTTGGAGGTCTCTGGAGTCATTTTGTTGTAGTTTATTTTTCATATATTTCCACTGTGGTCGGAGAAAATGCTCTTTTAAATTTCTGTCCTTTAAAATTTGAGTTATTTTGTGACTCAGTGTATGTTCTATATTGGTGAATGTCTTATGTGCACATAGTGTATATTCTTTTGCTAGAGGTAGTATTTTATAATTTTTTTTACACTTGACATTTCTTTAAATTCAAGTCTTCCATGTGTTTATTTTGTGTCTACTTGTGGTATCAATTACTGAAAGGAAAACATAATCTCTCGTATAGTCACAAAATTGTCTATTTCGTCTTTTAGCTTTGTAGTATTAGTTACATTTGCTATATATTCACTTAGAGATGTACATATTTGTGTGTGTATATGTATTATTTTTACCACGCAGAAACATTTAGTTTTGATATATGTTCTTCATTAATCCCTTATTATTTAAAAAAATATTTAATGTTTTTTATTTATTTCTTAGACACAGAGAGAGAGAGAGAGACAGACAGACAGACAGTGTGAGCAAGGGAGGGTCAGAGAGAGAGTGAGATTAAGAATCTGAAGCAGGCTCCAGGCTCTGAGCTAGCTGTCAGCACAGAGCCTGACACGGGGCTTGAACCCACAAACTGTGAGATCATGACCTGAGCTGAAGTTGAACGCTTAACTGACTAAGCCACCCAGGCGCTTTAAATGATCCCTTTTTATTAGGGTATTTGCTTCTATACATCTAGTAGTATTCCTTATTCTGAAGCTAGCTTTGTACATTATTAATATATTCTGTCTCATGATTTATAGTTTGCATTCTATATGTTTTCTCAGAGTTTGACTTGAGCCTTTCTGTTTATTATTATAGTGTTTTTTAAAGACAGGATAGAGTTGGATTTTGCCTTTCATTCATTTTGAAAAGCTCTACGTTTTCATAGAGCAATTAGAAAATTTACATATTACTATATTAGTATTCTCAGTGTTAAGTATACTATTTTTCTATTCTCTATTCATCCCATGTGGTTTTATTCTTATTTTTCTTCTTGCTTTCTTCTTCTGTATATTCTTGTTTTTCATTGTATCCCATATTGGCTTATTAGAAATAATGGTAATATAACTTAATGGGATATATAATGTTTTTATATGCATCATTAATTTTTCATAGTCTACACTCAAGGAGTGTTACCTAATATTTTGCTTAATATTTTATCTAAAATATCTAATAATTTACTTAATGTAGAAACCTTTAAAAAGTATATTCCCATTTTTCCCTTCCATTATGTGTACTATCGTCATTCATTTTACTTCCACGTATGTTATAAACTCCAAAATGTATTGCTATTACTTTTGCTTTAAATATCCATTTATCTTCAAATAAATTATATGTGTGTGTGTGTGTGTGTGTGTGTGCATGTTGAAAGAGAGAGATTGATTGAGTTTAAGGAATTGGCTCATGCACTTATGAATACATGGTGAATATAAAATTTGGAGGGTAGGCTGTAGGCTAGCAGGCTGCATACCCAAGACAGAGTTGCACTTCAAGTCCAAAGACATTCTGCTCTCCACAATTCATAAACTGGTCCTTAATTGCATGTACAGCCATTTAATTTCCCCAAAGTAAATGACCAGGTGCACGGCTTGAAATTTTGCCTACAGGAGGATGGCCTTTTACCACTGTGTTTCAGGAATATCCCCAAAAGTGGGTTTAGGCCTGTAACTGTCCACTTTGCATGGTGACTGCAAAAGATGCATAAGGTGCAGAACCATGGTAAACCAGGCCCAACTTTTTTCCTCCTGTCAGTCGATGGTAGGGAACACTCCATAAGACCATAGCAGCAGGCTGGGAGAGAGAGATAGGTGGGCAGGAGTGGGAACCATAGTGATTTGGGTCACTTTTTCATGTAACTTGAGCCTTCAGGGAATGTATGGGACTCATCTTTATATGCTACTTCCTTTGATGATGGTTTCCTGCTGTATATGCCCAATTTTATGGCGTGGTGGGTTAGAGAACTTCCAGTTTACAATGGGCAGTTTAAAGCACATGGTACTTGATGGCCTATCATTAAACATTTGTCTCTACTAAGGTCCAGTAGGAGGCCAAAATATTTTTCTCAAAAGAGTAGTTATCCATAGAGAAATACAGGATTTTGCCCCACATTCTAAGGGCTTGGACTGTGATTCACCCACCAAAGTCACCAACCACATCCCTAGCTAACACTTAGACTTCAAGAACCATTGGATCAACTGTATCATGTGGCCCAACTGGCAGAGTAGCTTATTTTGTAGCATGGAATGTCTCACAGCTTTATCCTGTTCTGGTACCTACTCAAAACTAGCAATTTTTTAAGTCATCTGGTAAATTGGCCAGAGCTCTAAAATCCAAAAGCTTAGAGCAAAAGATGATCCAGTACGGTCTCAAAATTTATGCTATCATTCAGGCAATTCCAAATTATTTTCCGGTCGAGCAGCTCCACTTGGAAATTGAAGTGGAAAATCCTACCAAACTGTGTGAATTCAGCATGCAAGGTTATACAATTCCTAAATATTTCTTAGATTCCAGCTTAAAGGAAATCTCTAAATAGTACTGTGTAGTACCAGTAGAATACCCTGTAATCAAACATTCATTACCAATCTAAAAAGTTTTATTTTTCTTGGTAGTTATATTTTGGTATGAATTAATCTTTTAATTTTGTTTTAAAGACATGAACTAAGCAAAATCATCTTATTACTTTAAAGGTTTTAAGTTGCTATAATTTGGAGAGTATTAAGAAATTGATTAGAACCATAATTTGATTATTGTTGATAATGCTGCTATAATTATTGGGTTGGATGTATTCCTTTGAATCAGTATATTTGTATCCTTTGGATGAATACCTAGTAGTGCAATTTCTAAGTTGTAGGGTAGTTCTATTTTTAACTTTTTGAGGAGCCTCCACACTGCTTTACAGAGTGACTGCACTAGTTTGCATTCCTACCAACAGTGTGAGAGTGTTTGCCTTTCTCTTGCATTCTCTTCAATGCCTGTTTGTTGTGTTGTAGTTATTCTGACAGGTGTGAGGTGACATCTCATCATGGCTTTGATTTTTATTCCCCTGATGATGAGTGATATTGAGCATCTTTACATGTGTCTGTTAGGCATCTGGATGTCTTTGAAAAAATATCCATTGATGTCTTTTATCCATTATTTAACTGGATTATTTGTTTTTGGGGTGTTCAGTTTTAAGTTCTTTAAATGGTTGATAGGTTAAGGAGGTGATGAGAACTGGGTGTTGTATGTAGTTGATAAATCACTAAATTCTACATCTGAAACTAATATTACACTGTATGTTAACCAGCTGGAATTTAAATAAAACCTTGTAAAAATTGATTAGAACCAAAGAATTCCATATATATAGTAAAGGTAGAAAAAAGTGAATGGTGTTTCCATTTTTATGGAATTGAAACTCTGTTTACACAGAACCTGAATGCTATAGTTGACCCCACCATTTATTAGCTCTGCTACTGGTGATTAAATTTATTGAATTAAAATCTAGATTAATAGGATAATACCCAGTGAGACAGTAAGGCAGAATCACTTTAAATTGACTTTTTACAAACTATAGAGAGTATTTTCCATAAAATTCTGAGTAAAATTTTTTTCAAATTCCTATGGATTTATTCAATGATTGATACTTTATAATAATGTCTTCTTGCATTGATAAGAATGCGTTGAGACCAACAGTCAGAAGAGCATATTAAGAAGGCCAGGGGACTATTTAGGAAGTTATTACTTGAAAAAGTTACTGGATATATCCGAATACATTCTGATTGGCATACTATTTTGCCATTAATTCTTTCAGAATTAAAATATACAAAGAACAGGAATAAAGATTCACTTAAGTAGAAAAAAGCGGAAAACAATAAAAGTGACATCAGCAAGACGGTGTAGTTGGAAGCCAAAGACTATTTTTTTTCCCTGAGAAGTACACCATTTAGCAGTAACTCATAGACAAATCCCTCTTGGGAAAGATTAGAAACTATAAAAGGCTCTCTCACCCTGGAAAAAAACAACTGAAACCGGGCTCACTGGAGCCTGTCCTGAGACTCTTGAAACTCTCTCAACCCTACCCCTGGTATAATGCCACATGATGAGGAAGAAACCTCCTAACTCCCAGCTTCATCCAGGGGAGAAGGAAAGTTAGTGTGTATAATGTGCATCCCAACTTTCTAGAGGCTTGACTTCTGTCTTGCCACTCTTGGGGCTCTGATGGTCCAGCATAGTGTAGCTGCCTTAGAGGAAAAGACACACGGTCTGGCAGGTGCCAAAAATAAACTCAAAATGATAAAGATTTATACTAAGACCCAAAACTTAAACTACTAGAATAAAGTAAAGGAAAAAACTTTGATTAGTAATGATTTCATGAATATGTCACCAAAAACACATTCAACAAAACAAAAATAAGCAAGAGATACTGTATCAACCTAAAAAGCTCTAGAGCAAAGGAAACTGTGAACAGAGTAAAAAGGAAATTTATGGAATGGGAGGAAATATTTGCAAACCATATTTAGCTGATGAGGATTTAATTTCCAAAATATATAAATAAATCATACAACTCCTACCAACAGTTAAATGGTAAAAGCAAAACAAAACAAAACAAAAACCCTCATAACCTGATTAATAAATGAGCTAGGGACTTGAATACACATTTCTCCAAACAAGACTTACAAATGGCCAGCATCTATATGAAAAAAAAAAATTCAATGCTATTAAAAATCAGGAAATTGAATTTAAAACTACAGTGTGCTCTCACTACCTCGTAACCTCCCTATCAGGATGGCTACTAGCAAAAGCAACCAAACAAACAAAAACAAGTGTTGATGAAAATGTAAAAAAATTGGAACCCTTGTGCACTGTTTTTTGGAAGTGCAAAATGATGCAGCTGCTGTAGTAAACAGTATAGAAGTTCCTCAGTTATTAAAAGAGAACTACCGTGTGATTCATTGATCACATTTCTGGGCATATACCCAAAATAATTGAAATTAGGATTTTGAAAAAGTATTAACACTCCTGTGTTCAATGTAGCTTTATTTACAGTAGCCAAGATATAGAAATAACTTAATCATGCATTAAAGATTAATACATAAAGAAAATGTGATATATACATACATTCATCTGTTGTTAAACAGGTGTTTAACAACATGTTAAACAAGTCAGCCTTTAAAAAAGAGGAAATCTATAATAGGAGACATCATGGATGAACTTCAAGGACATTATGCTATGTGAAATAAGCTGTTCACAGAGAGACAAAAGCTTCATGATTCCACTTGTGTGAGGTATCTAAAATAGTCAAACTCAGAGAATCCAGGAGTGAGATGCTGGTTGCCAGGGATTAGGGAAAGGAAGAAATGAAGACTTACTGACCAACAGGCTTAAAGTTTCAATTATCAAGATGAATAAGCTCCAGAAATTTGCTGTATAAGTGTAGTTATTATAAAAATAAGTACTCTTATTCTTTGTACTTATTGTAAAAATAATGTACACTTAAAATGTTGATGTGATTAGATTGCATTTTATGTTCTTTCCACAGAAAGATAAAAATTTATAAAGACAATTATGAACATGAAGAGTTAATATTAGTTTCTGTTAACCATGTAGAAAACCAGGGCCATTCCTTTTTTCAACAATATTACTATTTTTTAAAAGAAATTAAAAAAAAATAAAGAACATTTTTATAAGATAAATGTTTACATAATCTAAACACATTCTTAAATCTAATGACCTGGGTGAGAATTAAATAATTACTTAAATTCTACTTGTTTTTAATCACTGTTTTACCAATCCTACTATTTCTTATTTTGACCTAAGGAAGAAACTATTTCTATACAATGCTTCAGGGAATAAGAAAGTACCTAATAATGCTTTCCTTGACGCTTGCTGCTCATATACCTCAGAAAGCTTGGTGTAGTTATTTGTTCTCATCAGAAATATCTGTCGTCTTTTCATAACCCAATACATCTAGAGTACTCCCAGGCTCTGAAGAGAAATCTTTATCCCACTCGGTAGTATGTAAGTTGTGTTTGTCTATACTTAAATCTCTTCATCTTTCCCTTCCAAGTTGAAAGTTACTAAATCACAGGAATCAAGGGAAAATAAAAACCATATCTTCTTTATCTCTTCATCTACTGAATGGCCTGTGAATTGATTCCTTATCTTGGCTTTTATAAATAATGCTGCAATAGACATCAGGGTTCATATATTTTTTTTCAAATTAGTGGGGCTTTAAAGTGGTAAATTACTCAGCCACAAAAAGAATGTGATCTTGCTATTTACAAATCAACATGGATGGTCTTAGAGAAGATAATGCTAAGTAAAAGAAAGACAAATCTCCTATGATATCATATGATATCATTCACATGAACAATTTAAGAAACAAATAATAAAAAAGGAAAATGACAAAAAATAGACTCAAATACAGAGAACAAAGTGGTCATTCCCAGAGGGTGGAGGGATGGTGAGGGGTGGGAAATGAGTGAAATAGATAGAAGAGATTAAGAGTACACTTATGAGAAGCACTGAATAATGTATAGAATTTTTTATCATTGTAGTATACATCCTAAACTAATATAATGCTGTATGTTACTTATGCTTTAATTAAAAATGAAATCAAGTGGAATAAAAGGAAAATCAAAATGTCAGAGTGAGCCCCTGTAACCTGTGAAAACTCCTTGATTGTTTCCAACTAGAAATGATTTCTTTGGAAAAGAGTCATTTTTTACAGAACTTTCTCCTCTTTCTGTAGCATTGAAGTTTACATTTGTACAAAACTAATGTGTTTCAAACTACTCAGTTCCTGACTGTTTTCATACTGCCTTTCAGAAATTTTTAAACCTTTTACTGAACATTTATTTTTCAATATTTTTTAACATTTATTTATTTTTGAGAGACAGCAAGAGACAGATCATGAGTAGGGGAAGGACAGAGAGAGAGGAACACACAGATTCTTAAAATATTTTTAATGTTTATTTATTTTTGAGAGAGAGAGGGGCGGGGGGTAGAGAGAGAGACACAGAATCTGAAGCAGGCTCCAGGCTCCTGTCAGCATGGAGCCCAATATGGGGCTTGAACTTATGCGCTGTGAGATTCTGACCTGACCTGAAGCCAGACACTTAATTGACTGATACACACAGGTGCCCCTTATCAAATATTTAAAGAAGAAATTTGAACAGAAGTTAAAATAAAAAGCCAGGAGAGAATAAAGTCAGCTTTATCACAGAGACCATTTTGTAAGTAAATACTGAGAACAATGTGTTAAGTCAAGAATTTCTAGTGGCTTAAAAATCTTAACTGTGATACTGTTTCTATCCAATTATTTATATCAATTATATGAATGATAATGACCTACCCTGTATCTCTGATCTTGAAAAATTGATGCACATAAGCTGCATTGTTGTTGGATGCCTTTAGTCTCCTGTTTTTCCAATGTTTTAAAATAAGCATTCTCTAACATGCTGGAAAAGAATAGAATAAAGAACATACTAAAAATACAAGCATGAAATATTAAATTATTAAGCAGAAAAATATAATTAAGTGTAAAAGTTAATATTTAACAGGAAATGCAATAAATAGAGAAAAACAGAAATTGGTTAATTTTAGGTGAGAAAATACAGTACAGTGTGAAGAAGAAATGAAAATTAGGTAAGAACACTATGAAAGATGTATTAAGTCATAAACTTAAGACTCCAGGTAAGATGAATTATTTCCTAAGAAAAATAAAAATGACATGTATTAATCACCAGAGTAGAAAACCTGTTAGGAAATATAATCTAAAATTTGGAAATAGTGATTCTCAACCTAGAGTGCCCATATTTCATTACTATCTCTGCTGTTCCAAAAGTGTATGATCATTCATAAATTACTTTAACATTTGTGCCTCAATTTTTTATTTGTTAAAATAAGTTGCAATGAGGGGCACCAGGGTGGCTTGGTAAGTTAAGTGTCAGACTCTTAATTTTAGCTCAGGTCAGGATCTCATGGTTCATGAGATCAAACCCTACATCAGACTCGTTGCTGACAGCATGGAGCCTGCTTTGGATTCTCTCTCTCCCTCTCGCTCTCTGCCCCTCCCCTGCTCATGCCATCTCCCCCTCTCAAAANAAGAATAAATAAGTCAATATTTTAAAACACATAAAATAGTTTGTAGTCATTGAGATAGTTATATAAATATTTGCAGTAAACAACACTCTAAAAAAATTGACATAATAATTAAAATTATGGCCTGATACCATTTTGGAATATAGATATTAGGAATTCAAATACAGCATACTCTTAAAAGAATGATGGGTTTACGTAAGACAATAATGCTAAAATATTCTTGTGTTTTAAGGATAGAATACATCTGAGTATGTAAGAAATATGTGGTAAACTAATACAGCTCTCAAGTAAGTAATTAATCAAATTGATTATTTGTAATTGATTATTAATCAAATAATTACTTGATGTATATATATATATACACACATATATATACACATATATACACATATATATATATACACACACACACACACACACTCAAATAGAGCTAAGCAGCCTGATGTAAATAGTAGGATATAATGTGTTATTTTAAGTTAAAGCTGAAGCTACAGATGCCTGGTAGGCATTTTCTAATCATAGTAAATAAGATACTTGCTTTTAATAAGAATGTAAGACTCATCACTTAAATTTCACTAAGATGAATAAGGAGACTTAAAAAGCTATATCTTACTGAAAGAATAGATGAGAAAAAAAAGTTCCACTATTAGAAAAAGGAGAGAAGAAGGTAATTACTGTGTTTCAGACAGAATTCCTGAGTTATAGGGGAGTGTGAGGAAAAATTTTTGTCTAAGAAATTCTGATTACAGGTATGAAGCTGTAGCTTATATTAATATCTTGTTCTCTAAACCTCAATATGTGAAACTAATCTTAAGCAAAGCAGTATTGTTGGGTATTCAGGAGTCTCTGAAAGGATTCCTTCTCAACCTGGAATTCTCAAAATTTCCCGAAGATGATGCTCCATTAAATATGACTTTAAATGCAAATATCAAATAAATAGTTTGCCATGGAAGGGGAAAAAACAGCTTACAATTTAAAAAGACTTAAATTTTAAAGACTATTTAAAACAGTTTTTTAAAATCAATATACATATTGAATATTTAGACATAGCAAAAGAGAGAATTAGTGATATGGAAAATAGATCCAAAGAAATTACCCACAATGTAATTCATGTAGGATAATAATGGAAAATATTAGAGATTAAAATACATGGAGAGTAAAATGAAATAAGGCATATGTTTATTTAAATTTTACATAAGAGAAAACAGGATAAATGTAATGAAATAAATTCTTCTCCACAGAACAATAAAACTTTGTAACTTTAAACTCAAGGTAGCAGTAAAAATCAAAACTATTCTAAGGCCCATGTCTTGTTTGAGTAGAAAATGTAGAGATACTGAAGAATTTTAATTTTCATGTCAGGCAGTGTAAATTTTATCAGTAACCACCAAAAGGATAGAGTAGTAAACTGCTGGAATAATATAGGGAATTAATGGTTTAAAAACAAATGAACTTGGGGTTCCTGGCTGGCTCAGTCAGTACAACATATGACTCTTAATCTTGAGGTGGTAAATTGAAGCCCCACATTGGGTACAGAGATTACTTTTAAAAAGGAAAGTCATCTAAAAAATTCCAAAGAAACTGAAGTCCTAAAATCAAGGGGGAAAAAAAAAAAACTATGGAAAAGTCATCAGATATAACCAGATTGAAATTAGATAATTTTGAAAATATTTTAGTAATCTTAATAATACAGTATAAAATTTCCAATTATATGTCCCAGGTTGAAAAATATAAAAAAAAATCAACTTACCAGCTTCTTTTAGAAACGCATCCATAGAGCTCAAAAACAGAAAGGTGGAAAATAAAATGAGAGAGCTATATAAGCAAATACTAAAGAAAATTATAGTATCTACATTAGTATTAGAAAAATACTTGGAGAGGAAAACCACAGTAAGACACTTAATTAATAATCTGAGAGAGCATCATAAAATTGAGACCAATATATAGAGAAAAATTAAGATAATTACACAGTTACTGAGAAATTCACCATCAGAGTGGAGGATTTAAATGATTTTATCAGTGTTTGTGGAACAAGAAATCAAAATTTGAATGGGACCTAGAAGATTTGTAAAACACCCTGATTAACATACCCATTAGTTTCAAGCATACTGAGAACATTCCCGTATTTTGATTCCATGTTATTGCACACAGTGAGCATCAAGAAAAGCCCGAGAATCTATATTAACACAGACAGTTCTCTGTGACTACAGTATAAATGACATGAGTATTTTAATATAAAAAAACTTCAAGCACTCCATATATTTGAAAATATATACCTCTAAACTTCTATTTCAAAGAATACATTTTCATGGAAGATAGAAGCAAAGAGTAATATAAACACAGTATATAAAAACTTGAAGAACGAAACTTCAGGGAAAATTGATAGCCTTCAGCAATTACATTAAAAAGGAATAAAGCTAGAAAATACACTAGCAGATGGGGCGCCTGGGTGGCTTAGTCGGTTAAGCGTCCGACTTTCGCTTAGGTCATGATCTCGCGATTCGTGGGTTCGGGCCCCGCGTCGGGCTCTGTGCTGACTGCCAGCTCGGAGCCTGGAGCCTGTTTCACTCTGTGACTCCCTCTCTCTCTGACCCTCCCCTGCTCATGCTGTCTCTCTCTCTCTCTCATAGAAATTAAAAAAAAAAAAACATTAAAAAAAAAAAAAGATAAAACACTAGCAGATAAAACTAATAATGACAGAGCAAGCCCAAATTATATACAATGGAGATATTGATAAAGAGCAAAATTTAAGGTTATAAATAGCAAATAATAGGGGCACCTGGGTGGCTCAGTCATTTAAGCCTCCAACTTTGGCTTAGGTCATGATCTCACAGTTCATGGGTTTGAGCCCTGTGTCAGGTTCTGTGCTGACAGCTCAGAACCTGGAGCCTCCTTCAGATTCTGTATCTCCCTCTCTCTCTGACCCTCCCCCGCTCACGCTGTTTCTCTCTCTCTCTCAGAAATAAAACATTTAAAAATTTTTTTTAAATAGCAAATAATAGAGAGGAACCAAAAGGCCAGCCCCCAAAAACAACAAAAAAAGTTCTTTATAAAAAATTAATGAAATAGAAAAATCATGGAAAAAAATTAGGGTCATCTATACAGTAAGCACAAATGTTATTATGAATAACAAAAATATATAAGCATGGATTGAGAAAAAAGAACATTTTAGAAATGTGTTCCAAAAACAGAATTTAAGTTAATTTTATATTTTTCCTAAAACAAAATTAGCTTATTTGCATAGAAGAAATAAAATTCCTCAAGGTATCTATAATTGTTGATCAAATAAAGCCCATATTTAATATTTATGACTACTTTCATTAACTAATCCTATGAGTTCTAAGTTCTATAAGTTGTTATCAAGTGCACTTGTTTACTAAGTACATTTGGCAAACTTGTATACTCGGTTCTATATAGTTATCATTATTAAAGACTAATCTTATTTTTAAAAACAGAAAAATAAAGGGAACTTTAATTTTAAATATCTCTAGTACATTCAGATAAGGGAAATAGTATGTTAGAGTCTTTTTACTTATAATTACAGAAACAAAAGGACTATATATTTGCCATCAATATATAATGCCCCATTTTTCATAAATATGATTTCCATGTTGAATAGTTCAGTCTCTAGGTTTTTTATTGTATTCCATTGGGTTGATAGTACTCNCACATTGTTCTTGAAAATTTTCCAGGTGTTCCTTTTTTTAATATCAATCACATTTTGATAGTCTATAAGATTTTGTGTAAAATTACACTGATTGCAGAGTAGTAGAGTTGATTTTTGTCATGTAATTTTCATTCCCAAACACTTTATGTTCCTTCAAAGTATTTGTTATTATTTGTGTTATTACTATTATGTTTTCTGTTACTGGCATATAATACAGTGTATTTTATGTATAGATCTTTGTCCAGCACTACTAATGAAATCCCTGGTAATTTAATCATTTCTTTATTTCACTCATGTCACTTCCAAATATGGAACTAATTTTCTTACATTCCAGACTTTACACAGTAGAATTTCTTTATTAAATATAAGTAGTATTTGTATGAGTATACGTTTCTCCATAATTTTATTTTAAATATGAAACAAATCACATTAATATATTTCCTAATATTAAGCCAATTTTACATTTCTGGGACATATCCAGTTTTGCCATGATGTATTATTAATGCAGTGTTGGACACCCTTATATACTTTTATGTTTTAAGTATAAAAAAGATTATTTATGTCATAATCATTATTGTCTTAATTAGAAGAAAGAGATTGGAAGATCCTAAAGACTAAATCTCACAGATAACAAATAATAGCAAATCAGTATTGAGTTTAATGGCCTTTGGTTTTATCAGTAAACTTCACATGTTTTTTTTTAAATGGCATAATTAGGGAAAGCTGACTGCATTTTCCAAAGTACTAATCAGCTTCATAAAACAACTCTGCAGTAGAAAACAGATCCCACAATGAATGTTGTCATAATTTACAAAGTGATATAGTAATGAGATTATCTCATAGTTGCAAATCAAATGCCTTTTATTTCTTTCTATAAGTACAGAAGAAAGATATTGAGCAATACAGAACTTATGAAAACACTGCTGGCCATTCTATTACTGTAATTATGATGGAGTCATGCTAATGGTGATCCCCATGCCTGGAATTCCTTCACATAAGTAACAGGTAGCATAACTCTTGTAGAATAAAAACCCTGGTACATAGCTAATAATCAAGTATTTTTTTCTTGAATGATTAAATCAATTGACAACAAAACAAGCCCCATACATTTCAGCAAATTTCTGTACCAATGGTATTTTATTTAATTTAAGCAGAATTGTGTGAATTCTCAGAGAGCCTACTTTTATGTTTGGTACTTGTTATGTCTAGTTATCTGGTAGTTTTAGGTGATTGTCAAAGAATATCAATAATGCAGGAGAGAATTCACACAATTTTAATGCAGCCTGGTATATTTCTTGGTTTATTTTGAAGCTGGATATCAGATGTGTCCTGGAACAGTTAATATATTCCTTCTGGAATCGATTTTTACATATTTATGCACCTTTTAAAAAATTTTAGTTGGAAATTAATAGAAGGAAATACATCCTCAGGAAAATTTTAAAAATAAAGATATGAGCAACAAAGAGATTCTGAATCAGTTATTAGTAAGTAACTACTCTAGAACTACAATAAAATCAGGTAAATTAGTTTTTAGAAATAGGGCAGAATCCATAAATATTATTCACTTTCATTAAAACTCCACATATAAATGGATATGTGGATCATTACCTCTGAATGTTATGCTTTGGAAAGATCCATTAGATTCTACATATATACATAATTATGTATACTTTAGGATTTTTCTTTTTTTTAATTTTTATTTATTTTTGAGAGACAGAGAGACAGATAATGAGCAGGGGTCGAACAGAGGAGACACAGAATCTGAAGTAGTCTTCAGGCTCTGAGCTGTCAGCACAGAACCTGACGCCGGGCTTGAACCCACAGACTGTGAGATCATGACCTGAACTGAAGTAGGCTGCCTAACCGATTGAGCCACCCAGGCGCCCAGGGTTTTTCTTAAATACAGAGCATCACTCATGTCTGACAAACTTCAAGGAAGTGGTTAAGCATAGGAAAACAAAGTGTTTTAAAACCTGGAAACAAAAAAAATATGCCTATGTGGGATAACACTGTGTAAAAGTCTCAAACACAGATCTTTAACTTAGTTGAGTGGATCACATTTCCTGAATTTGGCCCTAAATCTGTCGCTTCCTCCTGCTGTGACCGAATTCACTTAATATCTCTGAACTTGTTTTTATATCCATGAGTTGGATAAATTATTCAATAACAATCATCAAATTACTGAATAATTCCTAACATGTGGGATTACGTTTCTAGAAATGCTTGGAATTAATGTAAAGCATAAAATCTACATTTTCAATTCACTGTTACATTTACACAATTTGAGTAAAGAGTGAAAATGTTTTGATTTCATCACTTTCTAATTGTGGTCAGGAAGAAAGAAATTATAAATTTTCCTAAATTGAAAAAAAAAATTAAAACTGAGTGGAATAACTACGAATACAATTTCAAAACATAACCTCAGGATGAATCTTTGAAAAGTATTACTTGAAATAGTAAACTGATAAAAAAAAAAAATGGCACAGAGCCCAACGCGGGACTCAGACCCACAAACCGTGACATCATGACCTGAGCCGAAGTCAGACACTTAACCGACTGAGCCACCCAGGCGCCCCTAAAAATTTTTTAAAAATCTGTAAAATGGACCAAAGTTTTCAACTTAAAATTAGAAAAATGGCCCATGTCCATTCTTTAGCAAAATGATCACTCTTTTTATTTAAAAAAGACATCTGTAACCACTCCACAGATTATGAGAATTGTGATCAGAAACATAGCATATGGTATGAAGTGATGAATTTGAAGAGACACAGCTAAGTTTAGATCTAACCACAATTTCTAGGTTTCACTTTAAAACTAAATGTAAGAAACATTCTGGCATCATTTATCATTAAATGTGGATAATATATGATCTCATTCTTAACTGCTCTTTTAAAAAAAGTATGAATGTAATACATACTTCCTAATTGGTCTTCTGAGAAAGTCTTTGTTATTTTGATTTGTTTTTGTTTGTTTGTTGCTGACAGTTACATTAAAAAAATAGGATTGACAATAAGAGAAAAATATTAATTATGTACATATATAAAATTTCAGATGAATATGCAGATATAAAACTCATAAAAAAAGCATGCAAGTAGGTTAAAATTGTAATTGTATTCCAAAGCAATTCTGAATAATTAAGTTTTTCCAGATGATTTCTCTAATGCTGCAGTATCACATGATACTCATTAATTCATCCATGGTTATGTAATTGAAATAGTAGATAATGTAAAATTTATCATTTTTGAATCTTGAAAACTATTTTTCAGAAATTTAATTGTTTATGGATACATACAAAGCAAGGTATAAAATCTTTAAGTTTGTGCAAAATGCCTAGTGAGAACAATGGACAAAATCCTATTATTTGTAAAATAACTATTGTATCTCAATATCAAAATAAGACATTATTTTGAGACTTTTATTCAAGGATATATTTTCTGTTGATGGATCTCACAGTTCGTGAGTTTGAGCCCTGTGTCAGGGGGGCTCTGTGCCGATAGCTCAGAGTGTGAAGCCTGCTTCAGAACCTGTCTCCCTGTCCCTCCTCTGCTCGCATTGTCTCTCTCTCTCAAAATAAATGAACATTAAAAATTAATAAATAATCTTTAGGGCCACTTCTCTGGTTTTGAAAAATATTTTTAGCATTTATTTATTTTTGAGAGAGATCCAGCACGAGTGGGAGAGCGGCAGAGAGCGAAGGAGACACAGAATCTAAAGTGGACTCCAGGCTGAGTTGTCAGCACAGAGCCTGACACAGGGCTCCAATTCATGAACCGTGAGATCATGACCTGAGCTGAAGTCGGAAGCTTAACTGACTGAGCCATGCAGGTGCCCCTAGGTCCACTTTTCTGTTTAATTACTGTGCCGATTCTACCATATATTAGAAAAATGGTGGGGCCATCCAGTTGTGATCTGACACTAGTTGCATATTTGGACACAGAAGAATCACTGTATTGCTGTCATGCCATTGAGACCTGTGTGTACTCAGATTGGTGCAGCAGGNGATGGATCTCACAGTTCGTGAGTTTGAGCCCTGTGTCAGGGGGGCTCTGTGCCGATAGCTCAGAGTGTGAAGCCTGCTTCAGAACCTGTCTCCCTGTCCCTCCTCTGCTCGCATTCTGTCTCTCTCTCTCAAAATAAATGAACATTAAAAATAAATAAATAATCTTTAGGGCCACTTCTCTGGTTTTGAAAAATATTTTTAGCATTTATTTATTTTTGAGAGAGATCCAGCACGAGTGGGAGAGCGGCAGAGAGCGAAGGAGACACAGAATCTAAAGTGGACTCCAGGCTGAGTTGTCAGCACAGAGCCTGACACAGGGCTCCAATTCATGAACCGTGAGATCATGACCTGAGCTGAAGTCGGAAGCTTAACTGACTGAGCCATGCAGGTGCCCCTAGGTCCACTTTTCTGTTTAATTACTGTGCCGATTCTACCATATATTAGAAAAATGGTGGGGCCATCCAGTTGTGATCTGACACTAGTTGCATATTTGGACACAGAAGAATCACTGTATTGCTGTCATGCCATTGAGACCTGTGTGTACTCAGATTGGTGCAGCAGGTGTGTGACAGACTCTTTCTGGAGCATTTGCCTAAAAACATCATGAAAATATTTTTCGCCTTTAGTCTATTGGTTTATCATCTCCTATCTTAAAGCTGTAGGATAATGCTTAAGGGCACAAACCAAGAAGCCAGAATACTGGAATCCAAGCCTTGGCCCTGCAGTTACTTGCTGTGAGGACATGGGAAAATATGTGACTACTCTGTACATCAGGTTTTCAATTGTCAAATCTTACTGTGTTTAAGTTGAATAATGCATGAAAGTATTTTATGTCCATGCCTGGCCATATAATGAACACTTAAAAATGTTATTATAATTTATTTACCCTGACTTGCCATGTATTTCCCATTTTATTTACGTATTTATGTTTATCTGTTTTTGAGAGAGAGAGAGCGAGCATGAATGAGAGTGTGAGTGAGTGGTAGAGGGGCAGAGAGAGAGAGGGAGACACAGAATCTGAAGCAGGCTCCAGGCTCTGAGCTGTCAGTACTGAGCCCAACCTGGGTCTTGAACTCATGAACTGTGAGATCATGACTTGAGCTGAAGTTGGATACTTAACTGAGTGAGCCACCCCGGTGCCCTCTATTTATGTTTTTAATACCAACTTTCTCCTTCCTGGGCTCTTCATAGGAAAGATGATAACAGTCTCTCTGTGGGTCAGATGAATGTGGTTATTAAGTTCTTAATTTAGTCAAATCTTGGAGAAGGGATAAGTGATATCACCTTCTCAGAAATCTAAAACCATCTAAGATCTTGAATATGAATTATTATCAGTATCTTTCAAAATCCTCCCTTCCATGGTCATGAGAAACTTGATCTGGTGTCTTTATGTTGGAAACACTGGGAGCTTGGAAGGTCACATTTGAATCATGTATTGACTATGGCTTCTGTCTCCCCAGTGCCTATAGTTTCCAAATCAAAAATTATTTTCTTAGCCCTCTATACCACCTCTATCTCCATGTGTTAGTTTTGTTTGTTTGTTTGTTTGCTTTTAGCATGTAACAAATTACTACAAATTTAACAGGTTAATAATGCCCATTTATTTGCTCAGAGCTCTGTAGGTTAGAAGTCCAGGTGGGCTCCATGGGTTCTCTGTTCAGTCATAACTTAGGTGTCGGCCAACCTGGGCTTTTATTTGGAGTCTCTGGAGAAAATTCTTCCAAGCTCCTTGTTGAAGTGTCTGGTTTTGTGCAGCTATGAGACTAGGTCCTATTTCCTTGTGAGCAGGCAGCTCACGGTTGCTGTTTCTAGGGACCTCTCATGTTCTTTTCATATGGCCCTTCGATTTCCCAACCAGCAATAGTTCCTTAGAGTCCTCTCAAGCTTCCAATCAGAAATTTTAGCTTCTGCTACCAATTGGAGAAAACACTGTTCTTTTAAATAGCATGTGTGATTGCATTAGGCATGCTCTGATAATCTCTCTGTCTTAATGGCAACTAACTAGTAACCTTAATGATATTCACAAAATTCCTTTGCCACATAATATAATTACAAGATTAAAACCATTGAATAAAGGGCATGGAGACCATCTTAGAATTTGGCAAATCACACTCAGGCAAGGAATATATGAAGATAAAGGCAGTTGCTTCTATGGAGAAGAATTAGGGTAGTAAAAATCACAGGAAGAAACACTGTCAAATAATTATATTTTATCAACACATGCATTGTATGCTACTTCCTTTTTCATATTTGGTTGCTTGCCTAAACAATCATGTCATGAATTACTATTAAATGAGTAAATACATAACAGTAAAATGAGAGACAAGGGCCTCATCACATTTCTATGCTCTCCATTTTGTGAGGGTAATTGCTGAGTATTAATTCAGTCATCTTGTCCTTAAGATAAACCTTTTCTTATTCCATATGTTTTACAACTTTAATATCTACTTTCAAAATGGGCCTTACTTCAAGTTTTTAAAAGTGTTTTGTTCATTATAGAATGCTTTGTTTCAATTTTTCTGTTTTTAGAATTTTGTTATTTTGAACTTCGTGTTCATTTCTGTTGCCATTTGTTGCCCGTGTGTTTAAAAATTTTGATTTATTAGAGGGGTATTGGCTTATAATTTGCTTTTTGCTACAAGATGTTAAAATTTGTTTTGAATATCATGAAGATTTATGATTGCATCAAAAAACAGTTTTCTTCTTATTCTTTTTAATCCAGTCTTTTGAGTAAGAGCTCAGCATATTATTCTCTGATCCTCTCTATAAAGGAAATAGCCATTTAGGTATACATTTCTTGATAAACTTTAATTTTTTAATTATTGGAAATTGACATAAAACATGCATTTTTTTAATGTCTGTACACATGAGTGACTCTGAGCAATGCCAGTTTTCTCACTTAGTCTTTCTGTTAATCAAATATATAACTTAAATACTAGGAATATACATTTACTCTGTCCAATGAAAACAGAATTTAGCATTTGAGCTATTTTATTTGTCTTGATTTCACTTATGCAAAAGTTGATATATTTGGAGCAAAGCACTTGAATAATTTGGTGCTAATGGGTTTGGCTTTTTGTGAAACCACAGAAAGTTCTCTAGCATTTGGATTCTCTTTTTATGGGGGAGGAAATATATCTTTTAGGCCTCAGAAAGAGAGCTTTCCCTCACCACCATCATCTATATTTATCTGCAGTCTGTCATATAAAGGCATTTGTGTTTAAATATCTACTTCAGAAGTCATAATTTCCATTTGAATCCTTTAGAACCATGCACTCAAGCTTCTTAGATATAATCTCTTCTCTCACTCTACATGTTGCCTTTCCAAACTTAATGTGACAAAATAGTAAGATATTTCCTGTACCTGCCACTGACTGGAAGTTTCTGAATTCTGGAAGCATCTGTTTCCTCTTGCTGTTAAAGAACAAGAAATCCATCCAATTAAAAAATGGTGTAAGAGGATGGAATAGTTGTCTTGGTTTTATAGGCAATTAGCCAGTAGAATTTCATGCGGAATTTCAAATCTTGGGGAATCTCAATTATGTGATAGATAAAATTTTACCCATTCTAAGAAATAAGGTAAACTGACTTTGTCAACTTTTACATATCTTTAATTAAAATCAATTATTTCACCAATACTCAGTGATTCCTTTTATTGACTATTATTTTACATGCAACCATAGCAGAGAGAAGACAAGTGTTAATATAAATTTCAAAGAACCCATGCATATTTTATGAAGCTGCAATAATTGATAAATACAACAGACCAAATGAACCAAAAATTTGATATCTGGGGGTAATTCTTGGATCAGCTAGTGAAATTTACTCCTACTCTGCTCAAATAACATGCTTATATAAAGAAGAATGGCCAAATATGTATAAATGTCATATAAGATTTTATCATTTTCTCTACTTAGTTGAACTCCACTGGAGTCCTTTTTTGCGTCACAAAGGAAAATGTGACCATTACCGTAATTCCTTTTTTTCTGTTAGTGAAAATTGCAATACAAAATAGGTAATGCAACTCCACTGCTGGCCATGAACAGTAGTACCTCAGCATATCTCTACATGAAAGCTTATTTTACTATCACTTAAGGAACTCATTACCCTTTTATGAGGCTTACATGCTGCTTTACAAATATAGCACTCTAGTAACATTATGGAAGCATCATTATTCTTGCCAGTGGCATTTTTTAAAGCAAGGAAAAACTAGTTTGAAAATAACTTCCTTAGTGTTCTTAGTCTTTTGTACTATGCTAATATTTCCCCAAACTTTTGTTGAAATCATAGTTTTATTTTAGTTCATCCACCATCTGGAAGTTATTAAAATGTGAGAAAGCCTGTATGATTCTGATTTAATTGTTGAGATAAGAAACTTCTTTGGATCATCTTTAATAGAACAGGCTACAGGCCCATTTCTACACAGGAGCCAGTGGAACTGCAACATGAACACTAGCTTAACACTGAAACTGTTTTGATTAGAATATCAGAACAAGTTATTTTAGTTGCACAAAAGTCCAGTTAACTTAAAACCCAGCTACATTACATTAACACTTACAGAAGCATATGGTAATATCCTATATGAGATGGTCATCCAAAGTCATTTGCTTTTAAAAAAAACTAGAATATGAAAGTTGCCTAGTGATTATAAAAGAGAAAAGACTCAAGGTTTAAAAAAAAAAAAAAGATTGTTACCCTCACTTAAAGATACTTTATTCTTGAACAAGAAAGTAGATGATCAAGTTACAGCAAACTTGTGGATATTGTAGAGAACACTGATTGAATGTATCTTTTAGGTGATATTATTTCTCTGGGTGTCATGTGAAAATAAGTGCACACAGAACCAACTCACGGTAGAGGATACTTGATTTGCTAACGTAGGACATCCCAATTTAAGGCAGGCTTTTAAATCTGCCTGTCTTTTAGAAAAGGATATTTAAAAAATAACAAGATATTATGACAGGAAAATTTTGCCACGTAAATGACAATGAGAGAATTTTATGAAATGTGTTTTAATATATTTCTTAAGGCAATAAAACCACGACTTCTAGGAAACAGAAGGTAATGTCTCAAATACAGCAGAATGGATAGCTAAGGACTTGTTAATTTCTCTTGCTCTCTGTAAATGATTTAGTTATATGGGCAATCTGAACTGTCTAGAGTTAATATCCAACAGCTGTTTTAAAATATGAATAAATTTGAATTATTTATTAATATCAACCAACCATCCCTTTTACCATTACCTACCTGACTACAACCTTTCTAAAAACAAAATGAAGATATTTCTCTATATCATAGAGAAGGACCTCCAAGAGCTACCTGTTCAACTTCATTTATTTATTTATGTTTGGCTGGCCCTGATTTGAACCAGGATGTATGCCAGGGCAGCTGGGGTAAGATGACACTACAGGGATATGAAAAATTCATAACTATAAAGTATCAGGTAATGAATAACAAATGTATTCACTATTTTGTACATTACATGACAGCCAGCTTTAAAATGCTACATATTTTTTCTTACAGTGAGAACTCATTATAAAATTATTAATAGAGATTTTTATTACCCATCCAGGAACTTTTAGAAGACTAGACAAGATATTAGAATTGAGGCTTTATTTTTTTTTAACTTAGACAATTGTTGATGTTAACATTCTAAATGCAATTTGTAATTTTATAACTGAACTTAAAAATGTGTCAAGTACATTTGTCAGAAATATCAGTTTTTCAGATAGACAAACAAGACACTGGCGTGTTTCATTCATTTGTCACAACATTATAATATGCTAATCCAATTTATTTGAATTTGAATTATTTTAAGCTTTAGAAAACTGACTTGAGAATCCTTCTTAATGAACTTTTGATTTCTTTCTATCTAAGTCATTATTGGCTGAAATTAATTTTGAATTTTGACATAAGTCCTGATACACAATTATATAATTTAAGCTTGAAATTTACATCTGTTAACTCTAACTGTCCATTTCAATTCACTTTTCTGTGTGTTAATCTCACTTGATGGGAGGAATAATATATTGTGTTCAGTAATGAAAAATTTCTAAGAAGGAGAAAACTACTCAAAACTTTCAACTACTTGGCAAAATTGTATAATTTATGTATATGTTGAGATCTTTGTTTCAATATAGTCCAGTGAGGTATTATTTATATACAAAATATCAATGCACAGTATCTTTGTTGCACTTGAGCATTGGTAAAGACAGAACTATTTCAGAAGACTGGCCTTCACCATTCTTGTATTTCAAAGATACGGCTTTCTAGGAAAGGAGACAATATGGGTGACTTTTCTTCATCTCTGGTGATACAGAGGCAAATATAGACAAAAGGCTATACAGAAAAGCTCCTCAAATTAAATTTTAGTTAATACCCACACTGAGAAGATGAAAACAGTGGATTTTTNATTTCAGTATGAAACAGATATTTAAAAGATATGAGGTATGAAGACAAATGAAGTGTAACACTTTTTTTCCACTAATAACTCATGAAAGTAATATTAACATTAAAAAAAATCAAGGCAGTTGGCCAGATCACTTAGTACAGCTTTTTTTCCCCCTAAGCAATAACTCCATGTGATGGAAAAAAGGTGCCTGATTTGTTTTTCTTTGCATTTTTCTAATTTTCCATTTAAGTCTGGTAGAGATGAATATCTGTCACAGAATAAAATTATAGCATTATAGCAAAGGCTGGAGTATTGATTCAACCAAACACTGTATAAATCTAGCATGTATTAATTGAACAACTTCAAATCAGTAAGTTAGTGTTTTATAAGCCTTTGTATATTTTTGCTTGTGATAGGAATTTTCAGTGATCTTTGACTTTTTGCCGACTTTATTATCAATGCCTTAACATCAATGACATAGCATTTTAACAATATAAAGTGTCTAAAAATAAGATTGCAATTAAGACATTTTAAAATTTTACTGTAGAATTTAATAATATGTTCCATTAACTATGGAATCACCCTTCGTTTTTATGAAAATCAGTAATATTAAAAAGAATAAATTTAGGATGAGAGATGACAAAAAGCTTTATCTGATTTAGATAACATTAATGGGCAGTATTTTCCATAGTATGGTGTCTGGAAAGTTTATCTGCATTCTGGTCTAATATGCTGGAATATATTTGTTTGAACAAGTAAGATAAGCTTTTTTATCTTAAGATCTCAGAGATCTGATAGATCTCGGGATCCAGGAGGGCATTGATTGTTTTTATCTTACCTTTAAACATTTAGTGTGAGATTCTTAATAAATATTCCTTTAATTAATGAATATCAGAGTGCTAATGATTTTCCAGAATGAAAGTGAAAATATGCAGTCATTCTCAAATACATTTGGCCATGGGACCATTTTTTTTTTTTGCTATACAGACACACTTTGAAAAATGCTAATTTTAATGTAATTCATAGAAGAAGAGATTCTATTACAAAGAATACTTTTTGCCCAAACTTCCTCTAGAAGTTATGCAAAGTATATGACATATGAAGATTGGTCATAGTCAAGTCCCTGCCTTCCATATTTTTCCACAGAGCACTGAAACAATCTGTGCTTACCTAGTTTACTGTGCTGTAAACACTAGTATGCAGAGGATGCTATAGAAGCACAGAGAGGAGGCTGTTTCTCCAGCTGGGTGTTCAAGGGATAGCTGTGGGAAGACCTGTGTATGTAGGGGTAGGCATGAGCCATGCGAGAGTAGCATGGGCATTGCATTACAAGGAGTTGCAGTGGTTGAAGTGGTAAAACAGAAGTTTTGCAGAAAACTCCTGGAGATAGAAGTCAGAGAGTGGGCACCGGTGAAGCTGAAGGCACACAAAAGATCTCAAAGGAAATACTCTGCTCAGGAAGGTGCTCAACAAAGGGCCAAGTATTATGGGAGCCTCAGTAGTGTCTGATCCATCTCCAGAGACAAAATTTCTCCAGGAAAAGTTAGGAACAGATATAAGTGGCATTTTGAGGCAGCAATAAATGGGGAATAAGGGAAGAGAGGTGCCAAATGGCATTTGCTATACACATACTATGTGCCAAGCACTTTATGTTTGTTATTTAATTTAACCCACTTAATAAGGCTATGGATTTGGTAACTATCATACCCTGCTGGCACAAATGTTGAGAGGCAGTATACTACGCTGTAGAAGAACATGGACTCTGAAGCCAAGGGATTGGAGTTTGAATTCTATTTGTGCAAATTGTAATGTACCTTGTACATTTTACATTTGCTGTAGAGAGATACATAGAGAAAGATCTGTACACTGTGTGTCAGTGCATTTATGCAAAAGGACTCAAAACACCACTTATTTTAGGGGGCCATTGTATGAGTTAAATAAGTTAATACATGTAAAGCATATTAAACAATAATTGGCACATGGTCAAGACCAGAGAGTTACTCTGTTACAATACAAGAAACTTGCCTAAACTCATGTATCTATTTTACAGTAGAGTCAGGATTCATTTCTGGCCTGTCTGACTTCAAAGTCTCTGCTCTGTTTTCACTGTCTGCAGATGCTCCATGATTAATTTCTAAATACATTGTACAGACAAGAATTTTACAGGGGAACTTAGACCTAGGAGAATTCACTCCAGGTAGAGGTAGTCAGGGAGATCTTTATTGAAGAGGTGGGATCTGAGGCAGGCCCTGAAAGATGAATGATATTTTGAGCAATTAGCAGAGGAGTGGCCATATAAAGCGAATGTATTGGCATGGGTAGAGGTATAGTGTTAGAAAAGTGCAATAACTGTAACTTGATATTTTTTATTGTGACTTGGTAATCCTAACAAAAATATAGCTCGGTAAAATTAATTTGAAAGGAAAATACTAACTTGAAACCTCGTCACTCACGTCATGAAATGTTTACTTTTTTCATCTTTTGTGTTATAAGTATTATCCACAGATAAATATATTAATTCTTTTAATATTGTGCTCGTGCTAAAAATCAGTATTAAACTATTAGTCAGGTACTGTATGGCATGTCTCTCTTGCTATAGTATGCAGCAATTGAAGAAATCACTGTATTGTTACGGGTATATTCCATCATACACACACACACACACACACACAGATGCTTATGTATATATACATTTATACTTATACACATAAACACACATAGATTTATATAATACTCTATTATATGTCATTTAATGAATTTCATTATTCTGAAGCAAAATGTCTAATCAATATCATTGGATTATGGTATATATTGAAAGAATTGATAAAACATTCATCAGTTTAGACTTTCTTAGTTTCAAGAGTAGGAAACTGTATCTTCATTACTTTAAAATCAATGCATGAAGAAAAATTAATTGACATACATAATTGTGAATACAGGATTCTGAAAAGTTTCTATGTTGAGCTCAAGGGAATGCTAATAGCTGAGACTCAAATCTTACCATATTTTGGTAATTATCATATAAATTCATATCTAATATAGTAATAGCTAACATTTATGGGTGCTTATAGAACTTTTCAAGCACTATTCTGGGCATTTTTGAATACTTACTTTTTAAAATCATTTAATTTTCAAATCAACTCACTGAGATAGATGGTTCGGAAATTTAGGCAGGAGAAGTTAAATGACATTCTCAGATCCATCCTTGAAATAATCCCAGTGGTGGTGGTTGGGGCAGGGGACAGATGGAGTACTGAAATTGCCAGGCATCGATGACGTGCCCACCCGGGTGATGATCTGGATGGCAGAAGGACTCACTCTCTCCAAAATCACAAGACAGACATCAGGAAGGAATTTGAGAGCTCGCATAATTAATGATAGACGTCTGATACTGAAATCCACGTAAGGATTATAAAGACTTATTTTGCTTCCCAGGTTCTTTCTGCTTTCCGCCAAATAAAAATTCAAACTTCTTGCTTGAGTAAAATCACAAAAAATAAGTGCTAAAATTGCAGATTGTTTTCATTTGATATGGTAAGTATATATTCTTACCATTTAGATTACATACTTAATAGAAGAGTTATATGAGAACATTAGCATTGTCCTATAGCCACTAAAATATAAAATCCTGTGCCTGTTTGAAAAATAGCAGCATAAAGGCAGCTTTTTGATCTCTACATATGAAACTGGACTGATATGTCTACTTGAAGCCTAAGAATAACTAGTTCTAAAGCAGAGTTTAAATTATCCAGTCCAGACCTAGATAAAGTATTTGTTGGGGGAATCATTTACCAAATTGTACTCATTTACATACCAGATTTATGAACTTTGTTCTCTCTAAATTAAATTAACTAATAATTTTTAAATTAACGTTTAAACTAACTAATAACTTTTACTTCAAATGGATTATTTTAAAACAATACACTAAATGAAAGTACTTTCCAATATACTTTTAAATAAAATTATCCTAAATTTTTAAAACGTGCCTTTGTAGTACCAAACTCCAAACTTACACTGTCAATGATAGTTATATTATGTATTATAAAATACTAGTTTTGGCTTTTTTTCAGGGACTTTATGAAGAAAGATACCCAGCTTCCTTGGCATTGGCATTCTTTAAATACCCTTCACTAACAACAGGCTAACATTACAATGTGGCATTTCTCTTTGAGTAATATCTGACCTCTTCTATATGGGATATCAGCAAACATAGCACACAACAGTCTGTGAAAAAGCAGAAGTCATCTATTCTTCAATTTATGCTATATTTTGAGATTGTCAGTTTTTACCAGTTAGAGGTTAAAAAGGAAACAATACTTCAAGAAAGATACAGGAAAAAGAAACTTATTCACTGTTTTTATTTCCTTTTTCAAGTTTTTATTTAAATCTAGTTAGGTAACATATAGTGTAATATTCGTTTTAGGTATAGAATTTAGTTATTCACTTACATACAACACCCAGTGCTTATTGCAAGTATCCTCCTTAATATTCATTACCCATTAACCCATTCCCACACTTCCCCTCCAGCAACCTTCACTTTGTTCTCTACAGTTCAGAGTCTATTTTATGGTTTTCCTCTCCCTTTCCCTCCCCCATATTCATTGTCTTATTTCTCAGATTCCACACATGAGAGAAATCATACAGCAGTTGTCTTCTGTCTGACTTCTTTGGGTTAGCATAAAATTCTCTCGCTCCATCCACATCATTGCAAATGACAAGACTTCATTCTTTTTTATGGCTGAATAATATTCCATTGTGTATATATACCACTTGTTATTTATCCATTCATCAGTCAGTGAACATTTGGTCACTAATACTACTACACATATCAGAATGCACGCATCTATGCATTTGTATCCTTTGGGGAAATACCCAGTAGTGCAACTGCTGGATCATACAATAGTTCTATGTTGAAGTTTTTGAGGAACCTCCATATTGTTTTCCATAGTGGCTGAACCAGTTTGCATTCCCATCAACAGTGTAAGATGGTTTCTCATTCTCTGCATCCTTGCCAACACCTGTTGTTTCTTGTGTTGTTCGTTTTAGCCATTTTGAAAGGTGTGAGGTAGAATTTCATTGTGGTTTAGATTTGTATTTCCCTGATGATCAGTGATGTTGAGCATCTTTTCATGTGCATATTAGCCACCTGGATGCCTTCTCTGGAAAAAGGTCTATTCAAGTTTTCTGCCTATTTCTTCACTGGATTATTAATTTTTGGGGTGATGAGTTTGCCAAATTCTTTATCAGTCGTATATGCTAACCTGTTCTCAGCTATGTCATTTGAAAATATCTTCTCACTTTCCATAGATTACTTTTTAGTTTAGTTGATTGTTTCCTTCACTGGGCAGTAACTTCTTGTCTTACTGAAATCCCAACAGTTAGTTTAGGCTTTTGTTTTCCCTGCCTCTGGTGACATATCTAGTAAGAAGCTGCTATGGCTGATGTCAAAGAGGTTACTGCCTGTGATCTTTTCTAGGATTTTGATGGTTTTCTATCTCATATTTAGGTATTTCATCCATTTCGAATTTATTTTTGTGTATGAAGTAAGAAAGCTGTCATTTTCGTTCCTCTGCATTTTGCTGTCCAGTTTTCCCAATACTATTTATTGAAGTGACTTTTTCCCCTTGTATAGTCTTTCCTGCTTTATCATGGATTGGTTGAACATATAGTTGTAGGTCAATTTCTGGGTTTTCTGTTCTTTTTTTTTAATTTTTTAATGTTTATTTATTTTTGAGAGAGAGGGAGCAGGGGAGGGGCAGAGAGAGATGGAGACACAGAATGTGAAGCAGGCTCCCAGCAGTCAGCNTTCCTTTTTTTATTTTATTTTATTTTTTTCCCACTTTAATTGGGTGCTTTTATTTTTATTTATTTATTTTTTTTACAAATAGTTTATTGTCAAATTAGTNTTTTTTTTAAATTAATGTGGTGTCTTACATTGACTGATTTGTGAATATTGAACCACCCTGCAACCCAGGAGTAAATCCCACTTGATCCTGGGGAATGATTTTTTAAATGTACTGTTGGATTCAATTTGCTAGTATTTTGTTGAGATTTTTGCATCCAGGTTCATCAGGGTTTTTGCCTGTAGTTTTCTTTTTCAATGGAGTCTGGTTCTGGATTCAGGGTAATAGCGGCCTCATAGAATGAGTCTGGAAATTGACCTTCCAGTTTTAATTTTTGGAATGGAGAAGACAAGGTATTAACTTTTTAAATGTTTGGTAAAATTCACCTGGGAAGCCATTTGGCCCTGGACTTTTGTTGTTTGGGAGTTCTTTGATTATTGATGCATTTATTTGCTTTTTAAAGATGTTTTCTATTTCTTCCTATTTCAGTTTTGGTAGTTTAAACTATTTTTTTAAAGTTTATCTAATTATTTTGTGAGAGAGGTGCAGAGAATGCGGGGGGAGGGGGTGTGGAGAGAGAGAGAATGAATCCCAAGCAGGTTCCACACTGCCAGCATTAAACTGGATGTGGGGCTTGAACCCATAAACCGTGAGAGCATAACCTGAGCTGAAACCAAGAGTCAGACATTCAACTCACTATGCCATTTGGGTTCCCCATCAGTTTTGGTAGTTCATATGTTTCTAGGAATTTATCCATTTCTTTCTGCGTGTCCAATTTGTTGGCATATAGCTTTTCATAATATTCTCACATAATTGTTTGTATTTCTCTTGTGTTTGTCGTTATTTCTCCTCTCTAATTTGTGATTTTTATTGATATATGTCCTTTTTCTTTTCTTTGTGTTACATCTGGCTAAGAGTCTATCAACTATTTTAATGTTTTCAAGAAAACTCCTCCTCATTTCATGGATCTGTTCTGGTTTTGGTTGTTGTGGCTGTTTGTTTATTTGTTTCTATACCATTTATTTATGATCTAATATTTATTATTTCCCTTCTTATGCTGGCGTTAGGCTTCATATTTTGTTCTTTTTCTAGCTCCTTTAGGTGTAAGATTATATTGTGTATTTGAAATTTTTCTTGCTTCTTGAAGTATATACCTGTGTGTGTGTGCGTGCATACATGTGTGTGTGTGTGGTATATATATTGGTATGTACTTTTTACTATGGACTCTTTTCCTGCATCTCAAATGCTTTGGACCATTATGTTTTGATTTTCATTTGTTTCTATGTATTTTTTGTTTTATTTTGTCTTTGATTTCCTGGTTGACCCATTAATTGCCAGCGTGTTGTTTAACCTTCATATATTTGTGGTCTCTCCAATTTTTTTTCTTGTGATTGACTTCAAGATTCAGAGTGTTGTGGTCAGAAAATATGCATGCTGTGATCTCAACATTTTTGTATATGTTTAGGACTGATTGGTGATCTATTGTGGAGAATGTATTTGATCTATTGTGGAGAATGTCCCATGTGCATTCAGAATGAATGCGCATTCATTCTGCTGCTTTAGGATGAAATATTCTGAATATACTGTTAAGTCCATCTGGTCCAGTGTGTCATTCAAAGCCTTAGTTCCTTGTGGATTTTCTGCTTAGATCATCTGTCCATTGATGTAAGTCCATTGCTGTAAAGTCCCCTAATATTACTGTATTACTATCAATGAGTTCTTTTTGTTTGTGCTTCCAAGTTGAAGGCATAGATATTTACAATTGTTAGATCTGATTGTTGGAGAGACACTTTTATTATGACATAATGCCCTTCTTCCTCTCTCATTACAGTTTTTGGTTTAAAATGTAGTTTGTCTGATATAAGCATGGCTACTCCAGCTTTCTTTTGATGTCCGTTTGCATGGTAAAGTTTCTCTCTCACCTCACTTTAAATCTGTAGGTGTCCTTAGGTCTCAAATGAGTCTCTTTTAGGCAATATATAGATGAGTCTTGTTTTTTTTTAATCCATTCTGACACTCTGTATCTTTCATTGGAATATTCATTTTCATTCACTGATACATATGAATTTATAAATAGGAATTTAGCACCAATTTATTATTCATTTTATAATTGTTTCTGGAGATTTTCTCTATTCCTTTCTAGTCTTCTGTCACTTTTGGTCTTTCTTCCCCACTCAGAGTCTCCTTTAATATTTCTTACAGGGCTGGTTTAGTGGTCACGAATTCCATTAGTTTTTGTTTGGGAAATTCTGTATCTCTTCTATTCTGAATGATGGCTTTTCTGGATAGAGTATTCTTGGCTGTAGATTTTTCCCATTCAACACATTGAATATATCATGCTACTGCCTCTGGCCTGCCAAGTTTCTGTAGAAAGGTCTGTTGCTAACCTTATTGATTAGGATTTTTTAGGAAAAATTAGGATTTTTTTTCCTTTATGTTTTGTAAATGTAGCTACAGTAAGTCTTGGTGTTGTCTGCTTTTATTAATTTGAAGAGAGTTCTCAGTCCTTCCTGCATATGGATGTCTGTTTCCTTCCCTAGATTAGGAAAGTTGTCAGCTATAATTTCCTCAACTAAACATTCTACTCCCTTGCCCCTCTTTTCTTCTTCTTGGACTTCTAGTACATGAATGTTATTAAGCTGAATGGAGTCACTGAGATCCTTAAGTCTACTTTCATGATCCCAGAGTTTTCATTCCCTCTTTTGTTCAGCTTAGTTATTTTCCATAAATCTGTTTATATATCACTTCTTTGTTCCTCTGCTTCTTTCCTCCTTGTGGTCGTATACTCAGTCAGTTTTGAATCTTAGGTTATTATATTTTACATTTTGGCCTGATTAATTTTTAGCTCTTTTATTTCTGTAGTAAGGGTCTCCCTTGTGTCTTCTATGCTTTTCTCAAGTGCAGGTAATTTATTTATGATTGTTGTTTTAAATTCTGGGATAGACATATTATTTATATCTGTTTCAATAAGATCCATGGCCATGACCTTTTCTTGTTCTTTCTTTTGGGATGAATTCCTCTGTCTTGGTATTTCATCTTCTTGTGTGTGTTAGGAAAGCCTGTTACATTTCTTGTTCCCGGGAGTAATGGTTTTATGAAACAAAGGTCATATTTCCAGGACCTGGTGCTTCAGGAAATGTTTCTGGTGTGCTGTATGCACTCTGTTGCTGTGTCATGGCTCCTCTATTTCTCAGGTCAGTCCTCTGCAGAGGTTCTTCTTGGCCTGCAATGTGGAATGTTTAGGCCTTGACCTAAACATTCCCCTTGACAGTGTGGGAAGTTTTAACTATGTGTGTGCTGGTTGGCTTCTTTTTGGTTTTTTTTGTTTGTTTGTTTTTTATTTCTAGGAGAGAGAGAGAGAGAGAGAGAGAGAGAGAGCGTGAGCAGGGGAGGGTCAGAGAGAGAGGGAGTCACAGACTGAAACAGGCTCCAGGCTCTGAACTGGCAGTCAGCACAGAGCCCGACGTGGGGCTCGAACCCACGAACCGTGATATCATGACCCAAGCGAAAGTCGGACGCTTAACCGACTAAGCCACCCAGGCGCCCCTGGCTTGTTTAATAAGACTAAATGCTACTACTGTCATAAGTGTTGCAGAACTCTGTGATCAGTAGACATGGTGCATGTAAGGGTTTGTGCTGGCTTTTGTGGTGGAGGGGCCCGCTAAGCTGGTCATTTGGCACACTTGCTCGCGAGAAGCATTACCAGCAGAGCTCAGCAGTGCGAGACTTGGTGTACGCAGGTTAGGCAGTCAGCATTAGTACAATGTTTTTGACTGAAGTTGGTTTATGCTGAGGAGAGGGGGAGAGAAATAGTGCCAGTGCACTCCTTTGTCCCTGGAGAGGTGAGCTTGTGCTTGCTGCTTTCAGGAAAGCACTTGCGGAGGAGTGAATAATTTCCCCTGATGAATCACAGCCATTTTTCAGATTGCTGATTTCATATCATTCATCTCCGGATCATTGCCTCCCTGGAGCACCACAGAGCACTTGGAGTTCTATCCCACACAAGACTGCTGACTTTTTTTTTTTTTTTTTTTTTAAGCCTCATGACTTTTAAAACTCCAAACTTTAGGGACCTGGTGTGGTAGGGACCTGAGTTGGTCTTCTGGGAATTGTCTCTCTGCTCTGGGACTGGAACAGGTTTGACCCAGAAGGGCAGAGAGTTGAGGGGCATGGGATTTGGAGCAAGCAGGAAAAACCGCCAGAGCGAAACATTACCAGGCTTCAGGTAATGACAACTCTCACAGATGCCCTCCAAAAATCTTAATAATAGCCTCTCCCCAAGCCACTTAGGTGATTCTCAAATTGCACAGTCCAACCTGGGATTGTTTACCTGCCTCTGCTCCTAGAGTATGGCATCGTCCTCAGGTCTCTTTCCCATCCAAGATCAGGGACGTCTGAAACTGAAGTTTTTTAGTCCCTCTGTTTGCAAAAACTTAGGAATATAAGCCTCTCTTGTTTTCCCAGCCAGTGGCTTTTGGGAAATCTTCGCCTTGCACTTATCCCAGTGTGCTTCACTTTGTCCATAACTAGGGCTCCCTCCTGCAGTTTGTTCTATTGGTCCTGAGGTCAGTGTAAGGAGTATACAGAATGATTTGATAGTTATCTAGCTGTGTTCAAGAGACCAGATGAACCCCAGGTCTTTCTATGGAACCGTCTTAGCTCCTCTGCCATTCACTACTTTTTGTTATTATAATGAGGAGAAAGTTTCACTGAGTTGAATAACATAAAAGTTTTTACAGTATGGAAAAAAAGGAGTTGATTTAAGTTCTTCTCATGATTAGCCCCAGAATTCAGACTTGTTTCAACATGCAGTATCTTCCAAACTGGGCAAGTCAGAGTTTAATTGTCCCAGCAAATATTCTTGATTTGCGAGTACTGGAATGGAAAGAGATATGTATGTAAAGGTTGGATTGGAAACGGTGGAAAGATGCCTTAGGTTTGTAGTCAACTATTTGGAAGTGATGAATTGAAATTAAAGCCATCTAAAGAAAAAAATAGAGATGTCCATTTCCCCTGACCAATAATTGCTTTCCTGTAATAAAGTGGAGACTGCTTGTGGCTTCCTCGTCCTGAATTCCCATTCTGTCATCCTGAGAGACATTTTGGGAATATGTCTGAAAATACATCGTGGATTCTAACTGGAAATTTGGGTAAACAGCATAAGATAAGAGGGAAACATTACCAGGCTTTAGGTAGACAGGAGTAACCACAATTTTCCTCCTCTCTAAAGCTTTCACATGCAGTTGTTCTATTTTATGTATTTTTGTGTTGGCTTATTTTCTTGCTTATTTGTACACACATCTACCTCTATTTCAAGCACACTGAGGCTGGAAGCCATGTAATATTTATCTCTACATTATGAATGAGTAGAATAATTACTATGTTACAAAGTTGTAAAGATTAAATAAATTAATTCATTTAACATGTTTTGAATAATATGAGCCACATAAATCCTTTTTATTTATTAAAAAAAATAATGTTTATTTTGAGAGAGAGAGAGAGTTGAAGTGCAGAGAGGAGTGTGGTGCAGAGAGTAAGGGAGACACAGAATCTGAAGCAGGCTCCAGGCTCTGAGCTGTCAGCAGCCAATTGCAGGACTGGAACTCATGAACCATGAGATCATGAGCTGAGCCAAAGTCGGATGCTTAACTGACTAAGCCACACAGGCACCCTGTATGAGCCACATAAACCTTAAAAAGTGGTAGCCCTTGTTTTGACTATACCAGAGAGAATTGATAAAATCTGCCTTTTCCTAGATTTCTTGACCCTATTGAAACTTTTATCTTCACAAAAGAGTTAATAAAAAAGCTGTTTGAAAACTTTTTCTTACCTTTCTCCTCTCATCTTAACCAGCTCTAATGGAAACAGGAATGCTTTGAAGAGAATACTAGTACTGCAGGTCACTATCTAGTTTCATAAATTTTAATGCTACTAATGGTCCTATATCTCATTTAGGCAACCCTCAAACATTTACGTTCTTACCCCCACACATTGTCTTAAACAGAAATTGTGATGAAACGAACAGCAATTTAATGGAAAAAAAATTTGCAGGTCGATATTTTCTACATTCTGACACTGATGAGAGCTATCAATTTAAAACTGAATGACTGTGTGTGACATGGTTTTAAGAAATTTTATATTTGATAACTTGTTTAATTTTCAGATTATTCTTATAAAATAGGTATGTTAATCTCTACTTTTTAAGTAAATTGAGGCAGGGAGGAGTCAAACAATACCACAAGGATTAAAAAATTAATACATAATGGAGTTTGAATTTAAATCAGACTACATGTTCATGTTTTATCTCTTAAAATATGCTGCTTTTTTTCTGTTGGATCCTGTTTTTTAATTTATTAAGAGAGTATTTATACCCTGTTTTCATACTGCAAGCATTATTATCCTTGCTTATCATCTTGATAAAATTATTCTCTTCTTTTTCATATCTGACTTCATAAAATGGTGCTTAAATTACTCCCTAGATTTCCCCCCCTTATGTAAATCTGAATTGATATTAAGAGAAATAAAACATTCTTTCCATGTTCAAATATTTAGGTCTCTCTGAATATTCCCCTTGAGGGGTTCTCTTCCTCTCTACCTCATAAATCATGTAATCACTATCCGATTTTGTCATGTCAACTAAGTAGTTACAGATATATCACTAAGTGACATGTGATTTATAGTTCTAGTAGGTAATCTCTGATGGCAAATATCCTTTAATGTCTTCTTTCATAGGACTAAGTGCCCTTTATTAGTGATTTCTAGAAGTTTAAAAAATTGAATAATAAATTTAAAAAAAAGTAAAACATAATCAGAACTTCTTCATTGGATTCAGCCAAGCAGTGTGTGTCTATTGTGTATGTGCACACAAGTGCTGTATCTGACCTCACATCATATGATTAAAATTTTATTCCTTGAATTTAAAAGAAAAATACAATTCCTGTGTACAACCAGAAGAAACTGGGATTGCTATATTGTTTTTCTAAGTATCAAGTTTGATAAGTTTTCTAAAACATATTAATGAGGTATTCATATTGCTTTAAATTTAAAAAATAACTAGTATTTAAAGATGAATATATAAATATATATTTATGTAAAACATGCACATATAAATATATATTTATATGAATACAAATATAAACATATATGTATATATTTATATACATATACAAATATAAGTATATGTATTTGTNATTTATATGTTTAATAAAGTATATACACACATTTAATAAATATATACATATAAAATTATTTATTAAATAATAAATATATTTTTGTATGTAATAATATTTAATAAATATATAAATGTGAATATATATGAATATATATAAATATATAAATATTTTTATAACATGCAAGGAATAAATGTGCCATATCTTATGCCAATTATTATAAAGAGCTATTTAAAGATAGTATTTTAACAAGCTTAGTGCTACACAAAAGTTTTACTGTAATTCTTAAGTAATTTGGACAGCTGGAATCTATGTCTGAGAACAACATTTGACTTAGTAGTATAAAAAGAATACCTGTGCTTTCTCTAAAAGATACTAGAAATAAAAATCTTTTAAATAATTAACAGTCTATGTAAAGTTATAGCTACTATTTACTGACATTTCTCTAATCTTCATGTTTGAGGAATACTATGCCCCTCATGTCTGAGGAAGTATCCCTTGATATTAAAAAAAAAAAAAAAAACACCCCCAAAGAAAGAGAACTTCTACAAACCACATTTGATCCCTCTTTTAGACTTGATTTTTTAATGTCCTTTAGCCACATTTCTTTGCACTCACATGTGCCAGGCCATGTCAGGGTCCCTGCAACATTACTGAAACTTGAATTTAAGGGTCCACTGTTCTATGGTTTGCTGAAAGTGCATTCTTGACAAAAATGTGTAAAGAAATAATAAAGCAAGGAGGGAAATGTGCCCCAAGCAAGGATGAGTTTTCAGATAAAGTCTAGCTTCGCCTTAGCCTGGTCGATAGTGGGGAGGGTGCTAGACCATAAACCGGAGCTGCTCCTTTCACTCACCCCATCCATCCTACTCCTCGTAATGGCATGGTATACAGAAATCCTCATCTCCATTAGGTGCTTTTATATACATATTTATAAGTGTCTGGTGTAAATATAATGAAATTTCGTATACATAGTCTTTGAGATTTTGCTTCTTATACTTTCTCAGTGTGGCTGGGGAACTTTTACCAGTATATGCAGATTTATGTCACTCTTCTTACTTAGTACTTCTTACTAAGTACTATAGTACTTACTGCTTTAGTACAAAAACTAAAGCAATGAACAAAATTCTAGCTTCTCTTTGGGTATGTTACTATGGAGGGGTACTAGAGTGTTAATAGAATGAGGAGGGTAGAAGAGATGAAAGGTAAGCAGATTTTTAAATTTTGTCTTTTTTATTTCCCCCGATGTTCTGTTTTTTAAGTTATCAGAACATGTATCATCTTCTAAAGTAGAAGTAATACCAAGAATGGTATTTAAATGAAAATAAAACTATAAATTAATAATAAAATTAAATAAGGAGGAAAACCCTCCCAAGAAAGCTTTTGAAACTGTTCATTAAATAAGACTTGTGTCAAAGGAGAATGCAAACTGAAACTGAAGAAGTCCTAAAAATAATGACATTGAAAATCTCTGTATCAACAACTAGGGATACAATTAAGTAGAGTACAATAGAAAACTAATAGTATTAAATATCAGAAAAGTGAATAAATGAATGAATGCATAAATTTTAAAATAAGTATCAAACGGAAAGTGAAAAAAAGGAAAACAGAAGCTAGAAAATAATAAAATATTCAAAATAAGAAAAGTAGCAAACCAGTAATTAAGCAGAAATACTTTAAAATCATTAAAATACAAATCATACATAAATTGAATCAAGACAAAGGGAAAGGAATTACATGTATGTAAAATAATGAGAAAGTAAACTCTGAATGTCAGAAAACTATTTAAAACTTTATAAAAAATATTTTGTACAATAAAACTAATTTGAAAACATGTTGTTAATAATTTCTTAATAAAAAATATAATTCCCCAAAATCAATCCCTAAAAGAAAGTTTAGTTACATCAATTCTTATATAAGACCTACAAAGTTATCAATTTATAAAAAAGAACCAGGCATGAGAGGTTATGCAGGGGACTTTTTCCTAAATTTCATTTTGGTTAAAATTTTCAGTGAAACAGTAACATTGTTTTCACTTACATTTCATTGAATATTAGTTGGGTGGATATTTTCATGTATTTATGGTCCATGTCATGGACAATTTTATTTTTACAGATATTATTTATTTATGTTGCCAATATTTTATTCCAGTCTGTTACATGCCTTTTAACATTGTTTATGGCTACTTTTAAACAGAAGTGCACAATATTAAAATAATCAACACTGCAGTCTTTCTTTGTGGTTGGGTCATTGCTCTTGAACATAAAGGTCTTCTCCATTCTAAATTGTAAAAAAAGTTCCCTTACATTTTCTTTCAGTACTTTAGGAGTATTAAAAAAAATTTTTTTTGAAGTATGTTTAGGACATATTATTGAGTACTGTGTGATATAAGGATCTAAACTTGGGTCATCCTTCATATAGATAGCATTGTCTCAATGCTAATTAGAATTACTATTTTCAACACAGACTTGAAGTTGTGTTGCCTTTAATATAATCATGAATGTTATCCATATGGTTTTGTCTGTTTGTGAGTTTTATTCCGTTTGACTATTTGTCATCTTCTGTACTCAACTAGGTAACATTTTTTATGTTTGTAGTATCCTCAGTAATTTTTCTTACATCTACGAAATATATACATGCATAAAAGATAAACAGTAGATATTATAGTAAGATTATAATGACATACAGTGCCCTGCTCTGTTACACTCAACTGCCAGAGGGAGGTACCACTTTTAACTTTATCTTTATTGATTCTGGAGTGTACCTCTAAATGATAAAAATAAATTTCAACTTACTGAAATATGTATAGTTTGATTTGCTTTGATTCTCCTTGTCTCTTCCTCCTCATCCCAGTGTATTCACATCACTATTTTTAGCTAATTTTAGCTATTTTATTGTTTATTGGAAATTTAATGGATATAGTTAACTCCTTTATTTTTGTTCTGTTCCCTACAGAATGATCTCTTAAATCCTGACACTTTAAGAGAAGGGTATTAGCACTTCTAGAATTTACCTCGTTCATCTTCCAATTGCTGTCACTTCTTAAATGACTTTTCCCCTTGACTTTTATAGATTGATTCTAAGTCAAGTGTTAATAAACAGTATTATGACTACATAATTATTTCTTACTAAAGATCAAAGTAGTTAATAGTAATGTATTTTATTTCTCGAGATGATTTTTAATGTTTTTTAAAACTAGTACTTATTTTTTTACAGAACTTTTTAAAATTGAAGTCCAGTAGTTCTTCTTCGAATATTTCTAGAATTATGTCAGGTGCATTAAATATCTTTTTTTTCCTGGGGCACCTGGGTGGCTCAGTCAGTTAAGTATCTGACTTCAGCTCAAGACATGATCTCAAGGTTAGTGGCTTCAGGAACCACACTGGGCTCTGTGCTGAAAGCTCACAGCCTGGAGCTTGCTTCAGATTCTGTCTTTCACTGTCTCTTGCCTCTCCCCCCCGCCTTCCCTCCCCCACTTGCATTCTGTCTCCCTGTCTCAAAAATAAACAAACACTATTTTAGTCTCTTTTTTTCCTTGAAAACACCTCTTAAAATACTCTACCTCCTGCCCTAGTCTGCATCCAGTATTCCCTGGTCCTGTTGTTTTTCATGAGGTTTCTCATTATAATTCTCTTTCAGTGGTTTATATTTTTTTCTTATTCTCATATATTTCACTTTTTCTCCTATTTTTTCCATTAATTTATCTAGTGAGAAACTTCTTGCATGTAAAAAATATTTATATTACACTCATACTTTATTCTGTACTATTTTCTATATTCCACTGAGGCTTTTAAACAAATTTAATGCAATTGTGATTAAGAATCTGTATAAGTGATCAGGTTCTTTCTCCCTTTTTTCTCTTTCCATCCTTTAGGAAGATTTATCATTTTCCATTTGTTCTTAGGCTTCTGAAATTTTATGACAATGTATTTTGATGGGAATCTGTTGTTTGTTGTTTTTATTTGGGTTACTGAATATTTAATATTTTTAATTTGTAAAATCCATGTATGTCCTTTAATAAGAATCCTAGCAACACAACACTGATAGAACTAGCATTTCCATAGTGCTTAATCAATGCCAGGTGCTTCTCAAAATACTTTGCTTTATATATCTGAACTTATGGAATCCTTATAACAACATAATGTTAAAGGAGATTCTATGATGTTCCCTTTTACTTCTTTCTAGCAAATTTTCCTGTTGGTTCCACAGGTAACTCACATTCTGATTTCTCTCTGTAGAATACTACTAACTCTTTTGAATATGATGGAAATGGAACAATAAAACACACTTCTTATGTCCAGCTTTTTTTATTTATTGCACCTTTTTGTGATTAATATTGTTGCATTAATCAGTTTTCATGTTAATAGTGATAGGTAATTTCCTGCCTGAATATACCATGGATTATTCATTATTCTATTGGTGGACATTTGAGGTTCTTCCAGGTTTTAGTTATTTAAGAAAAATGCTTCTGTGTACATATGTGAGAAATCTTTAAACATATGCTTTCCTTTATCTTTGTCAAATAACAAAGAAAGGTTAGGTGACAGGGTAAATGCATGCTTAACATTTTAATAAATATGCAACTGTTGTCCAGAATGACTTTACCATTCACATTTTTTTCTAGTAGTATATAAGCATGCAGGTTGCCTCCAGTTCTCACCACTACATGTGATCAGTCATTTTCATTGAGACTTTCTAATAGGTAGATATATTGTCATACTGTGGTTGTGATTAAAGTTTACCTAATAATTAATGGTAAACTTTTTTAATGTGCTTGCTGGACATCCATACGTTTGCTTGGGTGAAGAATATGCTCAAATCTTTTGATAATTTATTTTTATTTTTTAGAGCAATTTAAGGTTCACAGCAAAATTAGGGGAAGGTACAGATATTTCCCATATACTTCAACCCCACATATGTATAGAGTCTCCCAGGATCAACATCCCTTACCAGAATGGTGGTTTTGTTACAACTGATGAAACTACATTAATAAACAAATCAATAATCACCCTAGTCCGTAGTTTATTTTTGAGTCCATTCTTTGTGTTTTATACTCTCTGGGTTTGGAAAAGTATGTAATGGTATGTATTTACCATTTTAGTATCATAAAAGAGTTTTTTCACTTCTCTAAAAATCCTCTGTACTCCATCTGTATACACACCTCTACCCACCACCTCAAACCCTGGGAACCACTGATCTTTTCATTTTTTCATAGTTTGCCTTTCCCAAAATGTTACTTGCTTGGAAAATTAGGTAGCTTTTACAGATTGTCTTCTTTTGACCTAATAATATGCACCTAAGTTTCTTCCATGTTTCCTCAGGGCTTGATAGCTCAGTTCTTTTTAAGATTTAATAATAATCAGTTTTGTAGATATACCACAGTTTATTCACTCACCTACCGAAGGGCATCTTGGTAACTTCCCAGTTTTGCAAATATGAATAAAGATGCTACAAATATTCATGTGCATATTTTTGTGTGTAAGTTTTCAACTCCTTTGGGTAAAAACTAAGGAGCATGATTTAGGTCTTTCTCAGTCTGTATGCTTTTAATTTCTTTGCTTGCCATATTGCACTAGCTAGAACTCCAAGTATGATGTTGAAAAGGACTTGTGAGAAGGGATGTCCTTGCCTTGTTACTGATTGTAATGAGAAAGCTTGATTTTCTTTAGTATAATGGCAGCTCTAGATTTTTGTAGATCTTTATTCAGAATAGTTGAGTAAGTTCCTCTGTATTCCTAGTTTACTGAGTCTTTATCATGAATGGCTGCTGGATTTTATCATCTGCTTTTTCAGCATCTCTTGGTATGGCACATGATTTCCTTTTGTAGCTTATTTATGTGATGGATTACCTTCATTAATTTCAAGTGTACAACAGCTTTGCATATCTGGGTATAAACCCCACTTAATCATATTTATAATTCTTAACATACTGTGTTACTTTCAATTTGCTATTCTTTTGAAGATTTTTACATCTCTGTCCATGAGAGATACTGTTTTATGAGGGTTTTTTTTTGAAGTGTCTGTGTTTGATTTTGATACTAAGGAACTAAGATAACTCATACAATGAATTAGAAAGTATTCCCTCTTCTTTCCTATGAAAGAATACAGAGAATTGGTATGCTATCTTCCTTAAATGTTTGGTAGTATTCACCACTGAAACCATCTGGGCCTGGTGCTTTCTGTTTTGGAGGGTTGTTAATTATTCATTTAATTTCTTTGATAGATATAGGCCTATTCAGGTTGCCTATGTGAATTTTGGCAGGCTATGACTTTCAGGGAATTCTATTTCCTACCATTTATCAAATTTGAGTGGTTCAGAATATTCCTTCATGATTCTTTTAATGCCCATAGAAACTTTATTGGTCTTTTCTCTTTCAATTCTGATATTAGTAATTTGTGCCCTCTTCTTTCCTTATCCTACCTTACTACTATCTTCCCTGTTTCATTGTTATTTTCAAAGGGCTAGATTTTGGTTCTTCTGATTTTCCCTAGTGATCCCCTGTTACCAATTTCACTGATTTCTATTTTTGCTATTGTTTTTGTCCTGCTTACTTTGAATTAATTTGCCTTCTTATTTTTCATTTCCCAAAGTGGACACTTACGTTATCGATTTTACATCTTCCTTTCTAGTAGACACATTATATGCTACAATGTTCCTTATAAGGAGTGATTTTGCTGCATCCCGCAATTCTGATAAATTACTTTATTTAATGCTTCAAATTTTTAATTTGTCAGCATTTCTTCTTGGATGGTGTATAATTTAGAAGTGAGTTATTTAATCTTATGTATTTTGGCATATGCCAATTATCTTTGTGTTATTAAGTTCTAGTTTAATTCTTTTGTGATTTGAAAGCACATGTTTTCTGTTCTTTCAAATTCATTAAGGTGTGTTTTGTGGCCCAGACTGTGGTGTATCTTGGTGAATGTTTTAGGTGAGCTTGAGAAGAATGTGTATTTTGCTGTTGTTGAATGAAGTAGTCTATAGATGTCAATTATATCCAGTTTGACTGTTGGTATTGAGTTCAACTATGTCCTACTGGATTTCTGCCTGCTGGGTCCAGTAATTTCTGAAAGAGGAATATTGGTAAGTCCCCAACAATGATAATGGATTCAGCTATTTCTCTTTGTAATTTTATTAGCTTTGCTTCACATAGTGTGCACACTCCTTTGTTGGATGAATGGTTAATGATCATTTGTCATCTTGGAAGATTGATCTCTTTATAAATACACACCCATTTTTTTTTTTTTGCCTCTGATAACCTTCCTTATTTTGAAGTGTGTGCTTCCTAAAATTTATATAACTATTCCTGAATGCTTTTAACTGATCTTAGCACAGTATATTTTCCTCCATCCCTTTACTTTTGATTTATGTGTGTGTTAATATTTAAAGTTGATATTTTGTAAATAACATATAACTGGGTCTTTTTTAATCTATTCTGTTAATGTTTTAACTGTTATATTTAGACCATTGATTTTCAAATTGAGTATTGATATATATGGACTAATGTATCTATTATATTCATTAATTTTTTCTGATTTCTGCGTTTGTTCATAGTTTTAGTCTTTCACTCTTCGTCTGACTTTTGTGGTTTTTAACTGAGAATGCTCTGTGATTCCATTTAATCTTCTTTCTTAGCACATCAGTCATATTCCTTTAAAAAATAATGGTTGCTTTAGAGTTTACAATGTAATTACAGCTATTCAAGTCCAGTTTCAGATAAAATTATATTACCAGGTAGTGTGAATAGCTTATAGTAATTCAAGTATCTCAATTTTCTCATTCTGTTCGTTCTATCTTTGTTGTGATTCATTTCACTTATAAGCATATATGAATATGTTATATACATAAGTATAATAATTAAATACATTGTTGGTACTATTTTGAACAAACCGTTTTCTATTAAATTATGAATATAAAACTTAAATTGTTTTATCTCCCCTTAGCTTTCTTCAGTGACTTCTTTTGTTTAAGCAGATCTGAGTTTTCACCTACCATTTTCCTCCTCTCTGAAAATCTTGTAACATTTCTTGCTAAGTTGGTCAACTGGTAACAAATTCCCTTATGAATTAATTCACTTATGAGGACAATTTTGCTGGGTATAGAATTCTAGGTTAATAGCTTTTCTCTCACCATTTAAACTATTGGTTTAAACTCCACTCTGTTCTTGCTTGCATTTCTGAGAATAACTAGGAACAATTCCCACCTTTGGTCTTCTATGTATAAGGTATTTTTCTCCCTGACTCCTTTCTGGATTTATCTTGCTTAGTGCACTCTGAACAATCAGGTGGGTTGATGCCTAAGTAAGTTGAGGGAATTTCTGTCATTACTGTTTAAAATATTTTATTTATTCCTTTATGTTATCCCTTTTGTAGTCGTCCTACTGTCTTTGTTCTAATTTGTTCAATCTTCTATGTGCTGTTTTCATAGATTCTATTGATCTTCTCACTTAGAAATTCCTCCCTGAGTTGCATCTAGTCTACTAATAACTCCATCCAAGACCTTCTTTGTTTCTATTACAATGCTTTTTACCTTCAGCATTTCTTTTTAGTTGTTTCTTAGCATTTCCATCTCTCTGCTTACATTGCCCATTTGTTCTTGTGTGTTGTGTATTTTACTCACTAGAGACTTTAGCATGTTAATTATAGTTGTTTTAACTTCCCACTCTGCTAATTCTGACCTCTCTGCCATGTCTGGTTCTGATACTTGCTCAGTTCCTTCATACTGTGTGTTTTTTTTTCTTTTGTTACACCTTTTAGTTTTTTCTTGGTAACTGTATCTGATATACTGGGTAAAGGAACTTTAATATATTGACCTTTAGTAATGTGTTGGTGAAATGGAGGGTAATGAGAAGTGTTCTGTAGTCCTATGATGAAGTTACAGTCTGTAAATCATCCCTGTACCTCTGGACTGTGAACTTGACAGGAGTCTCTCAGCATTTTTCTCAAGGCCCCCTGTTACATGGGGCAGAATGGATATCGCTGCCTGGGACTGGTTATTTCCCTTCCCCAGTGATAGTTAAATTTTAACGGTAGTCCAGCATATTAGGCCCTGGTTAACTAGTGTACTCTTAGGGAAGGACTTTGTCAAGAATAAAGTATTCTATAATTAAAAATGGCTCTTTTTCTCATTTCCATGCCAGAAGCAAAAGGGAATTTTTCTTTGATATGTACTGTGGAATCCTGGGCAATTTCTGTAGTAAATTTGACAATATTTTCTACTTGACCCTTGACTGAATGCTCCTGATGCCTTTAACTGTGAAATTTGTACACATTAAGCCTACACCACTTTTTCAATTACATTTCAGGTTTTCCTATGACAGCACTAGTTTACTACATGGTTTCTGCCTGTGAATTCTACAATGGTAAGTTGAGACTTCCATATTCATTTTCTATATGACGTGACTGAGAAGCAGTGGTTTTCCCTGTGTATTCTCCTCTTCTGTGAATCCAAGAAGAGTTGATTTTTCAGTCTGTGCAGTTTTTACTTGGGTTTTGTTTTGTTTTGTTTTGTTTTGTTTTTGGCTTGGAGTGGTAACTTCTAAGTCCTTACATGTGGAAATGAGAGTGAATTCTGCTAGTTACCTTTTCAATTCGGTTTGTGTGTTTGTTTTAGTGAATTTTGAGTTTTCTTAATATATTCTGGATACATTTATTTTACCATACACTATTTATAAATGCTTCCTATTTTCTGAAAGAGTATGGCTTGTCTTCTTGGTTTTTACATTGGTTTTCAAAGATCAAAACTTGTTAATATTGATAAAATGTAATGTTTTATTTATGTATGTATGTATGGTACATGGTTTGGGCACCACAAAGAAGACTATTTGTCTTTTAAGGTAAGGTTAAAAATATCTTCTAGGGGCACATGGGTGGCTCAGTTGGTTAAGTGTCTGACTTTGGCTCAGGTCATGATCTCATGGTTTGTGGGTTTAAGCCCCACATTGGGCTCTGTGCTGACAGTTCAGAGCCTGGAGCCTACTTTGAATTCTGTGTCTCCTGCTCTCTCTGCCCCTCCCTCACTCGTGCTCTGACTCTGTCTCAAAAATAAACTATAAAATTTTTTTAAAAATCTTTTATTTTCATCTTAAAAGTTTTATACCTTTTGATTTACATCTGTTTTTCATTTTAAATAATTTTTAATATGGCAATAAATATGGTTTAAAGAGATTTTTTTTGCATATATATAATGATTTTAGCAGTACACATTAAAATGATTGTCTTTTTCCACTGTATTCACCATATATGTGTGAATCTATTTCTAGACTCTATTTTGCTTTAGTGATCTGTTATCATTCTAAAATTAAAAACACTTACTGAAGTTACATAGTGTAAATTCTCTGACTTGGTTCTTTTTTAACTTGTTTTGACTATGATAAGTCTTTAAGTTGTTTTGGCTGTTCCAGATGCTGTATATTTTTATACGATTTTTAGAATCAATTTGTCAATTTCTTCAAAAACATCTGCTGAGATATTGATTAGGACTATGTATCCATAGACCAATCAAGAAAGAGTTTTTATTTTTAAAGTTGTGAGACTTCATATCATAAATACAATATGCCTTTTTATTATTTGGACCTTTTAAATTTCTCTAAACAGTGTTTTATATTTTTCAATATAGGGGTCTTGCACATGTTTTCTTGGACTTAACCTTAAGAGATTTTTTTTTTTTTTTTTTTTTTTTTTTTTTTTTTTTTTTTTTTTTTTTTTTACTTTTATGCTGTTATAAATGGTATTTAGTATTTAACTTCAATATAATTGTCCTTTGCTAGAAACAAAATTGATTTTACTTCATTGATCTTGTATCCTGTATTCTTAGTAACCTCACTTACTAGTTCTATGATCTAGTTGATTTTATGACAGTCGTGTCATTTGGTAATACTAATACTTCATTTTTTAATTTTATCACTTACTCAGGGTTGACTAGGAAAGTACTCTAAAATGTGAGGGCTCAAAACAATGATTTATTATTGCTTATAATTTGTGTGTTGGTGGGGTGGTTTTATATTGGTTTTACCTGGGACTCACTTATATGACTACATCAAAACTGCCTTTGGATTACCAAGTTTCTATGGACAAGTTTGTATAGACTGAGAATATTTCTCAGGTGATTCATTTCTTAGGGAAAAGAAAATAAGTCTAAGATATCTTGATGGGAGAAGGCACAGATAATATTTCTATGTTTATCAGAGTATTAATACATTATACTTTTATATATTTCTTGATTCTATTAATATTTTATATAAATTTTGCTCACTATTTTTTGAGGATTTTTGCCTGAGTGTGTTGCATAGTTGTACAAAATATAATATTTGACAATATGAAATGTCTATGGGTATTAATGATCGAAGATTAATAATTTCCTAACATTCTACAGAGATATCCCATCATTTTTGTTGATATTGGTTATTATCTTTTTCTACTTGATCAATCCTACAAAGTGGTTATTACTTTTATTCATTTTTGTTTAAGAATCTGCTTTTGGCTTTCTTGATTTTCAGTGCTGTTTTCTACATCAATGATTTGTCATCTTTACCTGTGTATTTGTTTCTTTCACATATTTTTGTTCATTTTGTTCTTTTACTGGACCCTTTTAAGAAGGATTAGATAATTTATTTTTTCAAAATAAACTACTATTTTTATTTTTACCTCTTACCAAAATTTCACATTTTTATACATCATGTTTTTTATATCATTTTCTTTAAAATGTGTCCCAGGCTTTTAGCTTTACTGTGACTCATGGAGTATTAAGAATTGTATTGTTTAACAATAAACCATTTGTAAAAAAAAAAAAAAAAAAGAATTTTATTATTTAAATGTTAAAATTGGAGTGTGTCTATGTATATTTTATTATTTCTAATTTAGTGTTTTTTAAGGTCTGAAAGTATACTCTTTATAATTTCAATCCTTTGAGCTTGACTGAGACTTTGTTTATGGATTAGCACAGGGTCTATCTTGGTAAGTGTTTCATATGCACTTGAAAATACTGTTTCCTGCCATAGTTGAAAACAGCATGCAAGAAATTTGGTCATAGTTGGCATTTTCTTACAAAACTAAACATATCCTTATCACATGGTCCAGCAATTGTACTGCTAGGTATTTACCGAAAAGAAATGAAAACTCATGTCCATATAAAAAATTTCACATTAATGTTTATAGTGTATTTATTCCTAATTGTTCAAACTCGGAAGCAACCAGGATGTCATTCAATAGGTGCATAAATAAGCTTTGGTACATGCAAGAAATTGATTATTATTAAATGGTAAAAAGAGGTATCAAGTCATGAAGTAACACAAAAGAAACTTAAATGCATATTTTACTAAGTTGAAAAACAAAATAAATAAAGTTTATATACCATATGATTTCAACCATATAATATTTGGGGGAAAACTATATAGACATTAAAAAGTAGTTGACAAATGTTGGGGGTGGGGATCAGAGAAAAATGAATAAGCAGAGCTCACAGGATTCTTAGGGAAATAAAAATACTCTGTATGATGTAATAATGACTATAAGTCATTGTACTTTGTTCAAACCCATAGAATGTACCACTCCAAAGGTGAGCCCTAAAGTATTGGACTTGGGGTAATTATAATGTGTCATTGTAGGTTTGCTTTTGGTAAAAAATGGACCATTCTGGTGGACGATGTTGATAATGAGGGAAGCTATGCATGTGTAAGGCAGGAATGAGAAATCTTTTTTCCTCACAATTTTGTTATAAAAATAATATTTCTCTAAGAAAATAGTCTTAAAAATAATGTATTGGGTCAGGATGTTTTGTAAGTATTTCATTCTTTTTATATCCTCACGTTGCCTATTATACTAGTAAGTACTGTGAGAGAAGTATTAAAGTCTTAAGTAGGAGAGATTTGTGTATTTTCCCCCATTAGTCTTTTAGATGACAAGAAGTGATTAGACTATAGTTATATTTTAAGTCTACAGCCAATAGGATTTAGAGTTGCCATTTACTGAGCTGAGAAGGAGTACTGCATGATGTCTCCAGATATCAGTGGATCCAAGAGGAAAAGTGATTTAGACTATGTTTTTTGGTAATACATGTGGAAAATGGAAAAACCAATTGAACTGAACACTTTGAGGGACTTGAGTTTGGGTAAATTTTCCAAAGCAAATATATAATTACTGTGATGAACTCAAAATAAAATTCTCCCAGAAATCTTTATTCATTAACTATTTTTGTGAAAATCTCTTCAGAATTTATATATCCAGCTAAAACATATTATTCAATTTGTTGACATATTTCTTTGATTTACTTTTGTACTATTTTCTATTTGACTTAGGCTAAGTCTACTTACATGTTAAGGCCTAATGTTTGCTCATTATTTTTCATTTCTGCCTGGTGGTTAGAGATCTCTAATCTTTACAAACTATGAATTTATTAATCGAAAAAATACCTGTTTTGAAAGGAATATCAAAGATCATCTAATCTGAATGTCATCTATCAAGAGCATCTCAACTACAACATACCCACCATGGGATGAGCAGTCTTTACAAATAAATTTCTAGTGACAAGAATGCATTCTCTCTTGTGACAGGTATTTCCTTTATTGATAAACTAAAATATACTCAAAATTGACTGAATATCTTTTAATTACTTTGTAAAATTAATCAGAATACAGGTATCCATAGTTTTTAGAAAATACCATAAGTATTAAAATCTGATTCACAAAAAGGCTATCCAAGGACATGATAATTGGCTCTTTTAAGTCTGTCAGATTTTCTACCCATACAAGTGTATACCCATAAACACAGACTAACAAATCTGGATATTACAATCCTGTTTCCAGTGCAGTCAGACAGGATTTACCCAACAGTATGACAGAATATTCCCAAGTTCAAACTTAAATTCAACCAGTACTTAATAAGTAAAAATCAATGAATAAATGCATAAATGAATTGAATGAGTGAGTGAATTCTCTATTGGCTCATGTAGCTTATAAACTTGGTAAATCTGACATATGTCCCACCTGATCAATCAAAAACTCCCAGGATTACAAATAAGGGAGGGGTAGTTATCCAGGGAAACATGTGCCTTATATTTGTTTTATTATCAGGAAAAGGGAAGGTAGACAAGAAAATACAATAAATGTCCACTAAAGTGAACAAGAATTTTTAACAATAAATGGACAGAAAATTAATTTCAGTAACAGGGAGAAGCAAGATCAACAACCAATGGCCTACTTCATGATAGAACTTGAAGGTCAGTTCCCAAGGGCCTTGATAAAGCAACACAGACAGCCGCAGTGGCCATGGGCTTGTTCTCAAATTACTTTATTAAGACAGTGACCAAGAGTTTCAGTCAGAAATAAATAAATTCAAGTCATACACCTCAGCTTGTGCTTTCCAGGATATAGATAGCATTTTATTACTGTTATGAAACAGTGATAGATACATATATATACATGCATATTTTATTATGCAGTAGATTATAATATATAATTTAGTGTACTATTTATGTAAGACCAGATGCTCCAAGTATTATAGTTACTAGCAAGTTATCTGTCATTGGTTGTATCATGGCATTAAAACAACTTTAGTGAACATCTCTTGTCTGTTAGGAAAATTCACATTAGATTTTCAAATATTTAGTATTAATTTATTTTTATTTTACAAATGTGTCTGTTTTTTTCTTAATATAGGTTGTTTTCTTTGATAATAATCTTCCTTAAATAAGTAGTCTTTCTTGTGCTCTCATGGAATGGTGGTCTCCATGCATTTCTCATGGTTCCTTGGTGGGATGGTCACTGAATGATCATATTAGAGCTCATTCAACCAGATCTGTGGTAACAGTAGTTACTAGGCTGCAGTTCTCTTTTTCAGATTTACAGAACATCCAGGTGGAGTTCATTACTGTGAATCACCCAGCATGGTCCCCTGGCAGCAGATTAAGAAAACAGTCTAAATTAGAGATGGCTGGACTGCTAAACTTACTCCTCATTCAAAATGTAAGGCCCCCCTATGTTTAGTCACATACATCTTATCTATAGTAACCTTCTATCCAGGGAGGTCTCTATTACTGTTTGCTGCTGCACTTGTACAATACCTAAAATATTTATGAATCTGAAAATTGAAAAATTACAGATTTGTAGCTAATACATTCCACAGCTGCATGTTCTTGGTTTGCAGATTTATAACTGGGAATTTACTACTAACAAATTCCAGCTTTTGAACAATCGTATGTATTTCTCCAACTCTCTGTGTTGCCCAGTTATTTTACTCTCACTCCCCAGGCAGGGATGACTGCAATGGTGGTACAGCCTCTGGGGAGGTAGGGCAGAGGGATGGATGGAACTCTGCCATCAGTCACCAACAGCCCCTCTGGCTGATTAAGTAGCAGGTGTTAATAGGAACCCAGGGGAGTGCTCTCCAGTTCCCTTTAGCTGGAAAGATAGTGACATGATTCAAGGCCTGAAGGGTTTATGGCCCTTTTAGGGAGGGGGGAGGAAAGTGGACTTGTAAAGTGGAAAATAATAGAAGAGTAGGTTGTTTTGAAATGCCTTTCCTAATGTTTGAAAGATACGCAGTTTTTGAAGACTTGAACATTGAAAATTCTGATACAGATGTGCCAAACATTAAAAAAGGAATGAGGGAATATACCAACCTTTAAAAACATTGCTCACTCTATAATTTTGATTTCATTGGAGTTTTGTATTATACAGTATTATAAGATTTAATTGTTTAGTAGGTAAATCACTCAGTAGATAGATATGGAAATAGATGTTATATAAATATGACAGAAAAAATACAGTGGGAAGATCACATAGCCTGTGGAAAATTACATAGCATAAGCTTATACACAAAATGCAAAAAATCCATAGATGTTATTGATAATCTAAGTCAGTGATGATTATTAAAACAAAATCTGGAGTTTATTATATTTAATCTGTATAATTCATCTGAATCTTATGTCTTTCTCAGAGAAGGCTTTAAAACATGAGTTTTAAATTTAATATACACAGTATTTAAGTATTTGAAGGACTTTATTGATATAAGCACCACCAAATCCTGTCATACTTCCTTCTGTTCACTAAATGTCACCCCCAATTAACTATTATCTAACTGCTGACAGCAATGATCAGTTTTTGTACTTTATACAAACTCTTATTCATAGATAAATTTTATCCTTTATCTAATACATTATATATTCCCTTATGCTTAGTTTAGGTAACGTGTTTGTGAGATTCATGAATACTGCTATGTGCAGTTATAGTTCATTATTACTTTTATATAATATGTAATTGGGTAAGCAAACATTATATAATATACTATTGGTGGTTGTTGAATCCTTCCTAAATAGATATTAAGTATAATATTCCAGAGTGACCATTCCAGAGTATCTCTTGTAGTAGGATAGGTAAGCATTTTTATTTGGTATAAGCCTGGGGGTAGAAAGACTAGATCATAGGATACGTAGGTATTCAACTGTAGTAGACTTTGCCAAAGAGTTTACTTTAATACAATGTCAGAGAGTTCTGATTGTTGCACGTTCTCATAAACATTTTCTGTCTCTTTAATTTTTGCAATTCTAGTGAGTGTGTAATGGTTTCTCCTTGTGGTTTTTATTTGCATTTACCTAGTAATGAATAAAATTTACCACTTTTTCTTATATGTATTGGCCACTTGGATATCATATCTGAGAACTATCTTTTCCAGTCTATGGTCCATTTTTTAATTTTTTATGACTTATTGATGAATAAAAATTCCCTATATATGCTGGATGTGTCTTTCTCAGAAATAGGAATCAATCTCACACTGAGGCTGTCCTTTTCACATAGTTTATGCTATCATTTTCATTAAAAGAATATATTTTAATGTCCATTTGTCACTATTTTAATTTTTACATTTTTAATGTTTATTTGTTTTTGAGAGAGAAAGAGACAGAGCACGACGAGCAAGGGAGGGGCAGAGAGAGAGGGAGACACAGGATCTGAAGCAAGCTTCAGGCTCTGAGCTGTCAGCACAGAGCCCAACACGGGGCTCAAACTCCCAAACTGAGATCATGACCTGAGCTGAAGTTGGAAGCTTAACTGACTGAGTCACCCGGGCACCTCAGGTTTGTCACTATTTTCTTGTGGTTAACACAATTCTTATTGTGGTAATATTAGACTCAAAATAACTTGTATGAACTTTGAAAAAATATGTAAGTATTTAAGGCTTTGGACTGACCAAAAAACCAAAAAGATAAAACCAAACAAAAAAAACATGGAAGAGAGTGACCCTATAAAAATTGGTAAATTCATTGAGTGAGATTTGCATTTTTTAGTTTTTAACCTATGAGAACTTCTAGTTTATATAGCCTGGAACTGCTGATGCTAAAGCAGAAATGTACATTTCATGCATCTTAAAGACTCAAACTAGAATTCAGGGCTTGTACAGTAATTGGAAGTGAGAAGAAAATCTGATAAAGGAAAGAGGCACAAAGGGAAAAATTAAAAAATCTCGTAAATTCTACTCCAGCTCTTGGCAGACCTCTGAACTAGGTATGGATAGGGAGGACTTTAAGGAGCCCTGCAGAATACAGCTGGGGGTAAGGAAATAAAAGTTTCAACTGTTAACCACTCGAGGGGAAATGAGTTTGTAGTTCTAGTCTAGTCAGTTGACACTTTATAGAGGAAGATTAAAGAATCCAGAATTCTGTAAAGTATATGGACAATAGAAAAATAAAATTAGGGAACATGTGAGAAGTAGGAAAATGTGACCCATAGTAAAAAAAAAAATCAGACAAATCAGTAGAAATAAGAACCAAAATGATGGGTGTTGTACGGCCAAGATTTTAAGGCAATTGTTGTAAATATGTCAAAGAAAATACAGAAAATTTTGCAATAAATATTGAAAAGATGAGAAACTTAAGCTTAGAAGTCAAATAGAGGGGCGCCTGGGTGGTTCAATCAGTTAAGCATCCAACTCGCTTTTTGCTCTGGTCGTAATCTCACCATTTGTGAGTTAGTCTCTCATCAGGCTTTGGGCTGACAGTGTAGGGCCTGCTTGGGACTCTCTGTCTCCCCCTGTCTCTGCTCTCCCTGCCCATCTCTCAAAAATGAATAAACATTTTTTAAAAAGTCAAGTAATAAAAGAAGGATAAATGGAAGGGCTGTCAGTTGAGCATCTGACTTGCTTTCAGCTCAGGTCATAATCCCAACATTGTGATATCAAGCCGTGCATTGGTCTCTGTGCTGAGTGTGGAAGCTGCTTAATATTCTCTTTCTCTCTCCCTCTGTCCCTCTCCCCTTCCCCCTCTCTAAAATAATTTTTTTTAAAGGGATAAATGGATATTCTAGGATTTAAAAGTATATTATCTATATTTTTTTAAGTGGTTGAACTTAAAATTACTTAAAGGTGGCAAATGACAGTGTCCACAAAATTATAAATTACTAGAAATCCTACCACTAGAAGAGAGGTGCAAAACTGAAAGAAAAAAATTCACAGTCTCCATTGTCTTGTGGGACCAAGCAAGTGGTCTAACACACATGCAATTATAGTAACTAAAGTTTTCCCAAATTTGAGGAAAAATGTAAAAATTCAATAATTTTATCCAAATATAGGCAAGATAAAGACAAGGAAACCACATCAAGGGACTTCTAAAAATTACAACTGAAATTAAAAAAACCTGAATATAGATAAATGATAAATTATAGACAGTTCAGGAAAGCTATAAATGATGGCTAATTTCTTCTTGAAAATATTGAGGCTAATAGCCAATGAAATGACATCTTTAAAGTACTCAGAGAGGGAAAAAAAGTCCACATTTTATAGCCAGTGAAAATAATCTGCAAAAATGAAGGTGAATCTCATAGTTAACTACTGCTGTTGTAACAAATTACCATATACTCAGTGGTTTGTTTTTTTGTTTGTTTGTTTTTGGTGTTTTAAAATGTTTTTAAATGTTTATTTAATGTTTATTTTTGAGGGACAGAGCATGAGATGGTGAGGGGCAGAGAAAGAGTGAGACAGAATCTAAAGCAGGATCCAAGCTCTGAGCTGTCAGCACAGAGTCCCATGAGACACCCAAATCCACCAACTCTGAGATCACGACCTAAGCCAAAGTTGGAAGCTTAACTGACTGAGCCACCCAGATGAGGCCCACTCCCTGCCCCTGTCCCCCCCCACCCCC